>NC_056735.1:1114961247-1115271247 GCF_019279795.1 Protopterus annectens | reverse complement strand
GCAGAATTTTGTTTTCAAATCAGAATATAAGTCCAAAATTATATTATATTTACACTATTTGAATGACATTCTGATTTTTTGGAAGGGCTCTAAGAATGAGGTGGAAGCATTTTTTAGCTATTTGATAGCTAAAAATAGGAGGGGAGGGTGGCCTAATGGTTAAGGTGTTTGTCTTACAAACACAAGGTGCAGGGTTTGAGTCTCACAAGGGATAATTGGCTAGGCTTAAAATGGCTCGTAAGGGCAGTAAGTCTTAGACTAATCTATGAACCTATAATCTATGAATCAAACAACTGAGTTTTTGAAATTTACAAATCATATTGATAAACACCAAATCGAGTTCCTGGATATTCAGTTATATATAGAAGATATTTTTCATTTTTCATAAAAAAAATATAGTAACTCCTTTCTGCATTATAATAGTTGTCACCCCGACCACCAAAAGAATAATGTGGTTAAGGGGCAAATGATATGAGTATCCAGGATAAGCTGAGATATCTGTTTCAAAGTTGAAATGACACACTTGATTGATATGTTTAGGAACAGAGGATATCCCATGGAATTACTTCACAAACATAGTATAGAGATTGAGAGGAGAAGTTCTAAAGATTTTATATCCATCCTTATGGACAACAATAGAAAACAGGACAAAGTTAATATTTCTGCTAACAACAACCCCAGTCAAAATTATTCATCTGGTATGGTTATGGAATTTAACCCAACAGGGGCAAAAGTTAGGAATATTATTAATGCTGTGTGTGATAGTGTTTTTACCCAAGATATTAAAGATATATTAGGAATAGCTCCCAAGTTTATTAACAGTAGAGGTTCTAATTTAAAATAATTGTTTGAGAAAAATTACATGAGCTATGATAATAGACCCTCACTTATGAGTAAATGCAGTACATGCAGTGTGTGTAAATACATTAATGATGGACCATATGTACAAGTTTGCAGTTACAAAAGAACATTAAGATGTCCAGGACATTATAACTGTAATACAAGGATGGTGGTCTATGTAGCTACATGCCTATCATGTACTGTGTTCCACGTTGGGATGACTACAAGAAAACTCAGACCATTATATTGGAACATACCAAGGACATTAGGAATAAGAAAACTACCAACGCCCTACTTAATCACAGCAATGTTTGTACTAACTACAAAAAATGTTATTTTTTGTTATTGACAAGCTACTCATAAAGGACTTTGGGGGAGACTTCAAAACCCTACTTGAAGTCAGGGAATGCCTGTGGCAGCTACGTCTGGATGCTTCTAATGCACCAGGCATTAATGAAAGCATTTCTACAGTTTGTGTATTAAAACTTAAATCTCAGTTTATTTAATATACACTATATTTGTATAATACATTTCATGATCACCCATTTTTATTATAGAACATCAGTATATTATATCTTCTATCAACAGACTTTTCAACAAAAGGAAGAAACTGTTGTCCAAAGGTAAAAGGGAACAAATTCCAAAATGGAAAAACTCCCTCCTTAGCCTCAACAAGCAAATTATATCACGAGTGAAAAAATCTCCAAGGCCTATTATGAATCAGAACTAGCCTCTATAACAAATGGAACCCATAAAGTATTCTTCTTCAGTTACATTAGAAACTCTGTGGCAAAGCCCAGGTTTGTTCCAAATTAGTACTTAACAGTATCATTTACACTGATCCTGTTGATTTAGCCAACCTGCTAGCAGATAGGTTCAGCACAGACTTCACCCCTCTGTCCACCCCCAAAGGCCCTTTCAACATCCCCAATACTTGTCCCGCACCTCACATCTCCATAGATCAAGTGTTACATGCCCTATCCAAGGCAAAGAACACAGTTTCCATGGTACCCGATAGAATCCCAGTATGTATTCTGCACCATCTCCAGCAAGAACTGTCTTCGCCATTGAGAACCCTATTCAACCACAGCCAAAGTACTGGCTTCATTCCAGCAGAGTGGAGAACTGCCATTGTCATCCCCTTGCACAAAGGTGGTGCCACTACTAACCCTGGAAACTATCACCCCATTAGCTTGACAAGTCTGATCTGTAAAACCATGGAATGTATTATTATGAATCTCATAAACAAAGACATAGGCAATCTCCAAGCACTTGACCCCACCCACTTTGGATTCGTCAAGGGCAGATCTTGCCTGTTGAACCTGGCTGACTTCTTTGAGACTATCAAAGGCCCTGGATGAGGGAAAGTCAGTACATACAGCTTACCTTGACTTGGCCAAGGCCTTTGACACAATCCCCCACTTGGGCATTATCAAAAAGCTAACACAACTTGGTGTAAATCCCTGTCTCATCAGGTGGGAGGTCAAATGGCTCACCAACAGGACTCTCAAAGTCAAAATAGGCACCTTCACCTCCAATAGCAGACCTGTCACTAGTAGAGTTCCCCAGGGATCTGTCCTGGTACCCCTTACTGTTTGGAATCCATTTCTCATAGGTCCAGGCAAAGACAAAAGGCCTGTGGCTGACCAAGTTTCCTCATGACTGTAAGTTGGGTGCTGTCATTGATTCCCCAAATGATGTTAACATACTGCAAGAGGGTCTCACAGCAACTAATGACTGGTGGTAAAGTCATGGCCTCAAGCTAAATGCAAAAAAATTGTACCATCATGCCATTCAGCAAAAACACAACCCCTATTGATTACCACATCAACGGCAACCCCCTAAGCACATAACCTGTCATGAGACACCTGGGCACTCAGGTTGATAACAACCTCACATTCAACTGTCATGTAGCGGCAGTGGTCAGAAAAGACTTTTACTTGGTTCATCTCATAAGTAAAGGGATTGCATCCAGAAAAAAGGAGGTTATTACCTCTCTATACTCCTCCCTCATTAGTCCAATAATTGAGTATAATGTCCTGTTTGGGATGTACCTCTCCAAATATCTACACCAACTGGAAAGGCCACTGAAATACCTCACAAAGAGAATCCATGGCCTCCAACACCTGTCCTATACAGACAGGCTCAAATCACTATCACTCTATCGGTATCGTACAGATTGCTCAGGGGGTGATCTGTGTCTTGCCTACAAGGTAATCTCGAACCCTGCCCTACTAGAGATGCTCCATATCTGTACGCGGTCTAACTCCTCACACACTACCCGCTTAAAAGGCCTGAATCTAATATGCGGCATCAAAAAAACCTGCTGGAGAGTTTCGTCTCCCAGAGGCTGCCCCATCTCTGGAATAGACTTCCCATACACATTAAACAGAGTACTTTGCTGACCCTCTTCAAGCACAACCTTGATGAGTGGATGAGAAACCACAAATTTGTCCCAGGGGCTCTACCTGTGTCCCTCATTGACAGGGGCAACAGGTGCTGACTGAGGTTTCTTTTTCGGGATAAACTCTTGGCTAGGCTTGGAAGAGCCCCAGGGCCATTAGCCTAGTAACCTTCCTATGATCCTATAATTCTATGATGCTTCAGTAATTTATCCATGTATGCCCAAGCACTTCATTGTCACCAAATTAAATATTTCCCCATTGATCCCTTCATAGGTTCATGAGTTCACAGGAGGTTACTAGGCTAATGGCCCTAGGGCCTTTACAAGCCTAGCAATGTTGTACCCTTGTTCTCTAATTGACCATGGTTAGATAGTAGTTATTCGTAGAGCGAGTCAATGATTAGCACCGACTGCCCCCATCCACGAGGCACATAGGTGTCACCCCAAGGGTGAATTTACAGTCTTCCATCCAACTGTCTAGGTTGTGCTTAAATAGGGTGAATGAGGAGCTCTGCTTCATGTGAAATGGGAGTTTATTCCAGAGAAGCATCAGTCTCTTGGAGATGTATCTGTTTCTCCAACACATTCTGTTAATGTCACAGGCTAGGTTGAGGTCCCTGGAGTGAGCGACTCTTGTCACATTTGATTTGCGGATGTGCAGCATTTCCATTAGGGCAGGGTCCGAGACTGCTCTATAGGCCAGGCACAAGTCATCTCTCGACAGCCTGTAGGATACACAGTACAGTGACAGGGCTTTCAGTCTTTCAGTGTAAGTCTTGTTTTAGGAGGCCCTGAATTTTTTTGGTGAGAAACCTCTGTGGTCTCTCCAGCTGCTGCAGGTATCTGGTGAGGTATATTCAACAGGGAGCATTGTTTTCTATTAGTGGTCTGATCAGGGTCGAGTACACAGCATTCAGGAGTTATAACATCCTTAGACTTGGATGCAATGCCCTTACTTATGAGATGCACAATGTATAAGGCTTTCCTTACCAGTATGAATACATGGTGATCAAAGTTTAGGTTGCTGTCAACCCGTGTTCCCAAAGCTCATACCACTGGGTTTGATCTTTGCAGGTGCTGTCAATATTGTAATTTGCAAGGACTTCCTCTTTGCCAACGGGGATAATGATGCACTTTTTTATATTTAGTTTTAATCCATGGCTTTGACACCAAGGATTTGTTTGTGTTAGCACCTTTTGTAATATGTTAACATCATTAGGGGACTCAATTATTGCACCCAGTTTGCAATCATCAGTGAACTTGGTAAGCCACAGGCTGCCTACTTTCACCTGGACTTCTGAGAAGTAGATTCCAAACAATAGAGGCCCCAACACAGATCCCTGTGGTACACCACTGGCAACTGGTAGAGGTAGAATCCCCAACTTTATCAGTATGCATTCTGATGGTCAGCCAGTTGGCTACCCATCTAGTGATGTATTGTTTAATCCCCAATTTTTAATTTCCACAAGTCTTTTGGGTTTCTAATACCATGAAGGTAATGGACCCCATTCCTAAGTCAAACTATGATTAAAGTTCATGAAATTAGTATTGTTTCAGTCTGTAATATTCTCTTCACAGCACCTGCAATGTGCCCAGTAAATACTCCTTCTGCAGTTCATATGGAGTTATATGTATTGGTAACATTTCTAAGTATAATTGTAATTATTTTTTATAAGACCTGTTGCTCCTACTACTATTGGGACTGTCTGGTTATCCTTCTTCCACATTGCCCTTGTTTCTGCCTGCAAATCCTTGTATTTTATGACTTTGTGTCTCACTGTATGTAAGACACTTTAGTCACTGGGTGTAGCAATCTCAATGATCAAAGTTTCTTTTGTCTTTTTTTCACGGACTACTATACTGGTTTTCTCGTATCTACTTTTTGAACTGTTGGTAATGGGTGATCCCATGTGATATAAACTTCATTGTTTTCTATAATGCTTTGTGGCTCATGTTTCCAATGTTTTTCAGCTTTTTGAATGTTATAATGTTTGCACAATCCCCAATGCAACAATCTTGCCACATTATTAAGCCTTTCAGTATACTGTCCTTCTGCCATTTGTATACCACAACCAGCAACTAGATGAGCGACTGTTTCAAATTTTGGTTTACAGAACCTACATTTGTCTGTTTCTCCCCCAAGTTCAATAGATTTTGTAAGTCAACACGTATATAGTCCACTATCTTGAGCCGCCAATATTAATGTTGTATCTTTTGGTTTAAATTCACCTCTCCTTAACCATTCCTGTGTTCAATCCTGATCAACATGTGGTTGTTCCAAGAGATTTCTGTACTTGCATCTATATTTATGCATTTATTTATTTGCAGTTTGTTAACCAGGAAAGTCCATTGGGCCGAAATGAGCCCTTTTTCAATGGAGGCCCAGGGAGAAAAGCTGTGTGTACATAACATTCAAATAAAAATCAACAGGAATTGCAACAGAATTTTCCAAATTTCTTGCCTTCTCATCTAATCCTTCACCTAATATAGGTTCATAGGTTCATAGGTTCATACTAGGCTATCTGCCCTAGGGCATTTATAAGCCTAGCCAGAGTGTGTGTGGCTTTCGCCACCCCTTGGGATGAGAATACTACGCCCATTTAGGGTTTAGTTTACTGTGCCTCTGTCTAGTAGTGACACAGAGATGACCCCCGGGGTAAACCTACGATCTCCCATCCACTCGTCAAGATTTCTCTTGAAGAGAGCTAGTGAGGGGCTCTGCCTAACGTGGACTGGGATTCTGTTCCAGAGTGTAGGGAGCCTCTGGGTTATGAATCTGTCCCTCCAGCACGTCCTATTTATTTCTGTGTTGAGGTTCAAATCTCTTGCTCTCGTGGCTCTGATGGATTTGAATTTTCTGAGGTGGAGCATGTCCATTAATTCCAGATTGGACATGGCCTTGTACATAAGGCATAGATCACCTCTGAGTAGGCGGTATGCGACTGAATAGAGCTGGAGTATCTTCAGCCGGGCAGCATATGGCATATGTTTGAGACCCTTTATCCTCTTGGTGAGGAACTTTTGGGGTCTTTCCAACTGCTGCAGGTGTCGGGTAAGATACATCCCAAATGGGGCATTGTACTCAATCATGGGCCTGATAAGAGAAGAGTACAGGGGCACAATGACCTCTCTTGATCTGGATGTGAATCCCTTCATGATAAGGTGGGCAATATAGAAGGTCTTCCTAACCACCTTGGCAATGTGAGTGTCAAATGAGAGGTTACTGTCAACTTGGGTCCCTAGGTCCCTGATTACCTCTTCCATACTTAATGGATTACCACCTATGTGGTAATTTGTGGGTACCTTGTTTTTCCCAAAGGGTATGACTATACATTTTTTGGCATTTAGTTTAAGGCCACGGCTCTGGCACCAATTATCCGTTTCTATGGGGCCTCTCTGAAGGATGTTTGTGTCCGCTGGAGTATCAATTATGGTGCCCAGTTTGCAGTCATCTGCGAACTTTGTCAGCCACAATCCTCTTATGTTTGCTTGCACCTCGGAAAAATAAATGCCGAATAAGAGGGGTCCCAGGACTGAGCCCTGTGGGACACCGCTTGTGACTTACTTAGAGTCTGACATGGCTCCAGCAATTCTGACCTTGTGGGTTCTGTCCTTGAGCCAGTTTGCAGCCCATCTTGTGACATATGGGTTTACATTTAAGCTGGTGAGTTTGTCTATGATGCCTGAGTGGGGTATTGTGTCGAAGGCTTTTGCAAGGTCAAGGTAGGCTGTGTGAACTGCCTTACCCTCATCAATGGCCTTAGTGACTGTTTCAAAAAGTCGACCAAGTTCAAAAGGCAGGATCTGCCCTTGACAAAGCCAAATTGGGTAGGATCCAATGTCTGTAGGTCCCCAATGTCTTTGTTTATGAGTTCCATAATGATCCTTTCCATAGCTTTGCAGACCAGGCTCGTCAAGCTTATGGGGCGGTAATTTCCAGGGTCCGTAGAAGCACCACCTTTGTGGAGTGGGACCACTGGTGCTGTACGCCACTCTTTGGGCAATGTATCCTGTAGTAAGGCTAAGATTAAACAGCATGTATGATGAGTTCCAGTCTTCCTGAAACAGTAACAAGCAACCAACACAGTCTTTGTTGAATTGAGTAAATAGTTCAATATCAAAGTCCTCCACGATTTATTGTTGAAGTAAAAACCAAGTTTGGTTTTTACTTCAACAATAAATCGTGGAATATTTGGAGGACTTTTGATTATTTGAGACTATTTTTACTCAATTCAACTAAAGATTACTGTGTTGGTTTGCTTGTTAGCTGTTTCCAGGAAGACTGGAACTCGCATCCAGTACATCCGGTTTGGAGTATACAATTTAAGATTAAACAGCAGCCTTATGTGCGGATTTAGTTCCTCTTGGAGTTCATGTAGCATGCAGCCAGGCACACCATCCGGTCCCATTGATGCTGTGTTTTTAGCTTTGGAGAGGGCGGCTCTCACCTGGGCATCTGAGATGTTAGGGAGGCTACACTCTGCTGGGATAGATATTTCTCCTTTTGGGGGGGAGGGGGCGGAGAAATTTGCACTGAACCTGTCTGCCAAAATGTTGGCAATGTCTGTGGGTTCAGTGTATTTTGTGTCATTTTGGACTAACTCTGAGCATATCTGGGAGTTTCCACCCAGGTTTCTAACATAGCTAAAGAAGGCCTTGTGATTGTCTTTTGTGCCTTTTGCAATTTTTCTCTCAAAGTTGGCCTTGGATGATTTTATGAGTGATCATAGTTTTTTGCTAGTACTGATCAGAGATGCCTTCCTTTTAGGGATTTTGCTCTGTCATGTAGTAGCTTCCTCCTCCTGTTGTAAAGTTTGTTAATGGCTGGGGTCCACCAGACAGGGCACCTGCCTTTGGGGGAATGGGTCTTGGTTTTATTAGGGATTGCATGATCCATGCATTCTTGAAGGTGCCCGTAGAAGGCATTTATAAAGGATTCAGTGGTGTGGGTTGTGGTTTCCACTGGCCCAGGGGCCTTGAAGGATACCACTTCAGTCTTAAGAAGTGTGAAGTTGGCTTTTGAGGAGTTCTTCACTGTGGTCTTTTGTGCAGGGGGTGGGATCAGGATGTGGATTTCCAGTGAGATTAATTTATGGTCTGATCTCACCAATGAGGGGTATACTTCCAGTGTGGAGCATTTTGTCCCCATGTTTGTGATGATCAGGTCTAGTATATTATCTCCTCTTGTGGGAGTGGTGACTAGTTGTTCCACTGCATTTGAGTTTATGAATTCTAGGAACCTTTGGGCTAGGGTGTTGGGGCTTGAGTAATGTTCCCAGTCTATGTTTGGGTAGTTGAAGTCTCCCAATATGATGGTATTTGGTGAGACATTCATACTCTCCAGTGTCTTCAGGAAGGCTGAGTGGGGTTCCTGAGTTTGAGAGGGTGGTCTGTAGCATGCTACAACCTGTAGGGCAGTTTTGCCTATGGTTAGTTGCACCTGGATGGTCTCCGATGCTTCGCATTGCCACTAACCTGGAGGTGTGGGTATCCTTGATGAATATGGATACTCCCCCCCCTTTTGTGGTTCGGTCCAAGTTTTGGGGCCGGAAAGCATGATATGAGGTAAAACCTGGTAGTGCTGGGGTGCTCTCAGGAGCCTTGAACCAGGTTTCAGTCACTGCACAGACATCGATGTTCTCCATACTGAGGAGGGCTTTGAGAGCGTGCATCTTGAGGTTTAGACTTCTGGCATTGAGCAGCATTACCCTTAGTTTTTTTCACTTGTGTTTTCTAGGAGGTGGGTTTGTCTTTTGAGCCTTGCCTAAAAAAGGCACTATGGGGTGGCAAGAGCCTTGGCCAATATCTGGAAGCCCAGGGGTGACAGGTGCAAGCCATCCCTTGCGAAGCAGCGTGGCTTGTCAAGCATGTCATCCCAAGCAGACAGGCATTGGATCCCCTTAGAATGACACCAGTAATTAAGCCAGTTGTTAAAGCTGATCATTTTGTCTTTGTACTGTGGCATCATTCTTGGTGAGGGTAAGATGCTGCTCAGGGTCAGGGTCATACCGGCCTGGGCTACATAATCAGAGCGCTCCTCTATGTCTCTTTTCATGTACTCCAGGGAGGTACGTCTCAGGTCATTCACACCAGCATGGACAATGACTGAGTCGTATTTGTACTTGCCTTGGAGTGACCTGAGTGCTTGTGTTTTGTGGTGGATTCTAGCGCCCGACAGGCAGCTTACTGTAACCTTTTCCTTGTTCAGTCTGGTGAGCGGGACGTCAGTGTGTCTGACTATGGAGTCGCCTATTACAAGTGTATCTGGCATGTTGTTTGGCCTTAAGGGCTGTGACTGTTTAGCACACTGACTTTGTGAACTATGTGTTGCATGTGGTATGTCTTGAGGTAGTGGTCGCTTGGGTGTCTGCTTTGGAGGCCTCTGTTGTTTTGGTAGATTTTTAATCAGAGCCTCCGAGTATGTTTTTGTGTGTTTATGTGTTTGGTTTGCAGTTGTGATAGGTCTATGTGAGACTGGGTTTGTGGTGTGCGTGGTTACCTTCTCCTCCTGACTGGTTTTGCCAGTACTGAGTTGAGGGAACTCAGCCTCCAGTTTGGCTATATAGTTGCATCTCTCACATATATTTGTATTTGTTGGGAGGAGGAGAGGGTTGTCTGTGTACATGAGACAACTGTAACATTGCCTCAAGATTCCCAGATTCACCAGCTGAACAGGAGAAGACGCCAGCAACTGACCCTTCGACATGCTAGAATAGTGTAAAGGATTGCTGTGTAACTGAGTCAGAAAGGACCTATACGGAAATGGGTACTCAAGGGAATTTAGGTGAATGAAGTACTTTCTTTTTGTTTAAGAGTGCTTTACCTGTATAAAAATGCTTTAGAAGCAAGTGCTGGGCTTTTCAGATAGAGAATAGACTGTTTAGATTGCAAGTAGAGCAGTTCTAAGGGAAAAATTGAAGAGCAGACTTTGCAGAGCCAGAAATAGTTAAAACTTGATTAACCGGCGCTGCCCGATGCTGCTCTATGAGCAACTTCGCGCTAATTTGCGCAAAAGCGTGCTAAAGCGCGCTAAAGCGGGCTTTATAGCAGGGGGTTGAAAAGAGCTAGGAAGTGACCCAAAATGGCCAATAAACTACAAGTTGCTGGGCTGGAACCACTCCTCTAGGGACAAATAGGTTGCTCAGTGCTCCCCACTCCCACTGGTGAACAAAGAAGCTTCCTTTTATCCAAATAAGGATATGGATAGCACAGGAACTATGACAAAGCCCAGAGATCAGCAAAATCTGAAGACTGGACTATTCTAGTTCAGTAAGGCGAGAAAACAAGGGTTTTTTGGGGTTTTTTTTCTTTTTTTCAGAGACAGAAGAAAAAGATACAGTAACAAACAGTAAATGCTTTAAAACGGCTAGCGTACTTGAGTGTGTTAGCCTAACAGGTAAATTAAACAAAAACTAACTTTTAAAGTGCAAACAGTTTAGAAGCAACACAAATACAGTATAAACAATATGCAGAGCTGATTTCAAGCGTTTTTAGGCGAAATGCAGTCGAGATACAGTAGTCAAAAAGAAAGCCAGAAAAAATACTTATAAATCAAGGAAAGTCACTCTTTCACTCTCTGCTGCTTGTAGAACTCTGCAGGACACCACGAGGTGCTGTGCTGAGTCAGATACAAGCGAAAAGCGCTAAAGCGAGCTTTATAGCAGGGGGTTGAAAAGAGCTAGGAATTGACCCAAAATGGCCAATAAACTACAAGTTGCTGGGCTGGAACCACTCCTCTAGGGACAAATAGGTTGCTCAGTGCTCCCCACTCCCACTGGTGAACAAAGAACCTTCCTCTTATCCAAATAAGGATATGGATAGCACAGGAACTATGACAAAGCCCAGAGATCAGCAAAATCTGAAGACTGGACTATTCTAGTTCAGTAAGGCCGGAAAACAAGGATATTTTTAGGGGTTTTTTTTTCTTTTTTTCAGAGACAGAAGAAAAAGATATAGTAACAAACAGTAAATGCTTTAAAACGGCTAGCGCACTTGAGTGTGTTAGCCTAACAGTTAAATTAAACAAAAACTAACTTTTAAAGTGCAAACAGTTTAGAAGCAACACAAATACAGTATCAACAATATGCAGAGCTGATTTCAAGGGTTTTTAGGCGAAATGCAGTCGAGATACAGTAGTCAAAAAGAAAGCCAGAAAAAATACTTATAAATCAAGGAAAGTCACTCTTTCACTCTCTGCTGCTTGTAGAACTCTGCAGGACACCACAAGGAGCTGTGCTGAGTCGTATACAAGCGCAAAAGCGCGTTAAAGCGGGCTTTATAGCAGGGGGTTGAAAAGAGCTAGGAAATGACCTAAAATGGCCAATAAACTACAATTTGCTGGGCTGGAACCACTCCTCTAGGGACAAATAGGCTGCTCAGTGCTCCCCACTCCCACTGGTGAACAAAGAAGCTTCCTCTTATCCAAATAAGGATATGGATAGCACAGGAACTATGACAAAGCCCAGAGATCAGCAAAATCTGAAGACTGGACTATTCTAGTTCAGTAAGGCGGAAAAACAAGGATATTTTTTTTGTTTTTTTTTTCTTTTTTTCAGAGACAGAAGAAAAAGATACAGTAACAAACAGTAAATGCTTTAAAATGGCTAGCGCACTTGAGTGTGTTAGCCTAACAGTTAAATTAAACAAAAACTAACTTTTAAAGTGCAAACAGTTTAGAAGCAACACAAATACAGTATAAACAATATGCAGAGCTGATTTCAAGGGTTTTTAGGCGAAATGCAGTCGAGATACAGTAGTCAAAAAGAAAGCCAGAAAAAAATACTTATAAATCAAGGAAAGTCACTCTTTCACTCTCTGCTGCTTGTAGAACTCTGCAGGACACCACGAGGAGCTGTGCTGAGTCGTATACAAGTGCAAAAGCACGCTAAAGCGGGCTTTATAGCAGGGGGTTGAAAAGAGCTAGGAATTGACCCAAAATGGCCAATAAACTACAAGTTGCTGGGCTGGAACCACTCCTCTAGGGACAAATAGGATGCTCAGTGCTCCCCAATCCCACTGGTGAACAAAGAAGCTTCCTCTTATCCAAATAAGGATATGGATAGCACAGGAACTATGACAAAGCCCAGAGATTAGCAAAAGCACGCTAAAGCAGGCTTTATAGCAGTAAGGCGGGAAAACAAGGATATTCTTTCCTTTTTTTTGGTAGCGTATTCAGTTGCTGCCTGATTTTTATCTTCTTCTGGTTTGATTTCCATTCCTGCTTGACACCAATATCCTTCTGCTAAACTAAGCAAAGAAGTCACCTTAGACTTATTCTCCTCATGTTTTAAAAAAATCACTACTTTGGGGTCTTGTGAGGTCAGCAGATATATATGCAGTGTTACGATTGCAGATTTATACATTTAATTAATTTCAAGGAGACCCATACCTCCTTCAGAACATGGAATATATAGTCTTGGTATACACTGATTTTTATAAATCATTTGATGAGCATGAAGCATCCTCTCAATAGGTATTTTGTGCTGCAAAGGTATTGTTCTTTTAACTTTTACATATCCTCAATGTGTAGTGCCTGACCCCCATACATAAGTTGTTCATGCTGCAAAAATTTTGTTCTTTTAACTTTTATGTGTCCCCAGTGTCTAATGTCATAACTCCACCCACCCCTAGGTCATTCATGCTGCAAAAATGTTGTTCTTTTAACTTTTATTTATCCCTGGTGTCTAGTGTCCCCCCTTATCTTGTTATATATATTATTTAGGGGTAGTGTCAGTGACACAGCAAGTAGCACACTTGCCTTTGATGCAGAAGGATATAGGTTCTATTCCCACACCAGGTAGACAGACTACTGACACTGAAGTGCGGCATAAGAGTGGTGTTGCACTTCAGTGTGTCAACCTTTGGACGAGACCTTAAATTAAGGCCCCACCTGCTTCAACTGGTAGTAGTTCAAGTGAATGCAAAAGATCCCATGCCATCTATAAAAAAAGAGTAGTAGAAGTTCCTCAGTACCTTGGCCAAATTTCTCATAGTAGTGTAAAATACCACCTCTGGTCTCCCCTGAAAAGAAGTCACTAGCCTATGCACTAAATATACAGAACCAACTGATATTGCCAACATCCTGGCAGACAGGTTCAGTGCTAACTTTACCCCCCTCTACCCACTAAAGTGCCCATCTCTATACCGGAAGAATGCAGAGTTCCTGTAATCACGGCTGCACAGGTAAAAACCACACTCTCCAAAGCCAAGAACACAGCATCCATGGGACATGACAACATCCCAGGCTACATTCTACATGAACTACAGAATGAACTGGCACCCCACCTAAGCACCATGTTCAATCATAGCCTCACCTCAGGCTTTGTGCCACTGAATGGCACACAGTGACAGTTATCCCACTCCACAAAGAGGGAGCCACCATGGACCCCAGGAACTACCGCCGCATTAGCCTAATGAGCCTGGTCTGCAAGGCCATGGAACGTATCATCATGGAACTTATAAACAAAGACATTGGTAATCTAGAAACACTGGACCCCACCCAGTTCTGGTTTGTAAATGGCAGATCATGTCTCCTAAACCTGATTGACTTCTTTGAAGCAGTCACCAAAGCTGTAGATGAGGGTAAGGTGGTTCACACAGCCTATCTAGATCTCAACAAGGTTTTTGGCACCATCCCCCACTCTGGAATTATAGATAAACTAACTAAACTAGGTATAAATCCCTATGTCACAAGATGGGTTGCCAACTGGCTCAATGACAGAACCCACACTGTGAAAGTAGCAGAATCCAAATCAGACTTCAGACCAGTAACAAGTGGACTACCTCAGGGTTCAGTCCTGGGTCCTCTCCTGTTTGGTATCTACTTCTCTGAAGTACAGGCTAACACAGAAGGTCTTTGGCTAATGAAGTTCACAGATGACTGAAAACTAGGAGCCATAATTGAAACTCCTAACGAAGTGGACATCCTACAAAAGGGCCTCACTGAGACAGATGCCTGGTGTCAAAGCCATGGCCTCAAGCTCAATGCCAAAAAGTGCATTGTCATCCCTTTTGGTAAAAACTCTGTACCCATGAGCTACCATGTAGGTGGTTGTCTACTTAACACCGGAAGTGTGATAAGAGACCTTGGGACACAGGTGGACAGTAGTCTCTCCTTTGATAATCACATCACCACAGTAGTCAGGAAATCCTTCTATGTGGTACATCTCATCACAAAAGGTTTCTCATCCAGGAAAAAAGAGGTCATTGTTCCCTTCTACTCGTCACTCATTAGACCCATTATAGAGTACAATGCCCCTTTTGGTATGTACCTCACAAGACATCTACAACAACTGGAAAGGCCACAGAAATACCTCACAAAGAGGATTACCGGCCTCAAACAGATGCCCTACGCAGACCGTCTCAAAAAACTCCAACTTCACTCCATCGCATATCACATACTCAGAGGCAATCTCTGCCTAACATACAAAGCTATGTCAAACCCAGAGCTGTTGGACATGCTCCACTTAAAGAAATCCCAATCCCTCCGAGCTACATGCTCTAGGGACCTAAACCTTGTCACCACAATAAACAGAATATGCTGGAGGGATAGATTCCTGTCCCAGAGACTTCCCATACTCTGGAACAAACTACCTATCTATATCAAACAAAGCTCCTCATTAGCACTCTTCAAGAAAAATCTTGATGATTGGATAGGAAATAGGAAATTCACCCTGGGGATCACCTCTGTGGCTCTGCTCGACAGGGGCACAGGAAAATCATTTTTATTGGGTGGCGAAAGCCAGGGTACCTTTTTGGCTAGGCTTGTATTGGCCCTAGGGCTGATAGCCTAGTACCTACCTATGAACCTGGTCAACAAAGGATAAATAAAATCGATAAATATTGCAGGATTTTACTCATTAGCCTAGGTTATTTTAGAGGTATATTACCACTCACACACACACACACACACACACACACACACACACACACACACACACACACACACACACACACACACACACACACACACACCCACACCCACACACAAACACCACCCACACCTGATCTCAGTCACGGACACACTCACATCTTCATCCGTACACACATACCTACCCTACCTATGCCCTAACTAACTCCCTAATGCAAACACCCAGGCAGACACACACACACACACACACACACACACACACACACACACACACACACACACACACACACACACACACACACACACACACACCCTCACAAAACATTCACCTGAAACCACCCATCCCTCTGCATACACAAGCATAAACCCCACCACTACTCCTGGCACCTATCTCTAACATGATTTCACCCATCACTTTGGTCATGTTCATTAACAGAGCCGGCTGAGCTAACATGAGAGCTTGCCCGCACGAGTGCCTGACCACAGGCATTTTCAGGGGACAAGATATGGCTAATTAGCATAAGCCACTTCCCTGAAATGCCTCATTAGTATTTGCAGTAGGCCACAGGTATAGCGCACAGTAGAGCTGTCTCTGAATCAGAAAGTGGCTACAGTGGGTGATAAGATGAGTTTACTGCTTAAGGTAACCTTTCTGAATCTCCCTCCTGATTTCTGTGTCTTTTTGTGTCATTTATGGACTATAACACATTCGGTTCCAAATGTTAATTTACATTTGAACTGTTTTTGCAAGATGTGCAAATAATTTGAAAGAATTTAAATTTAAAATTTCTAGTATTGCAAAAAAGTATATAAATTCTAGACTCCATTTCACTAAATAAGGTAAAGGCCTTATTTGTTCGCTCAAACTCGGTTACATTAACAGCAGAAATCTACCGTCTCCATATGTTGGAGTATTCCACACACTGATGTTAACATATTTACCTAGCCAACACAATCCACCATTTTGAAATTCAGCAAGGTACTAAACCCAAGAACTGTGCATAGAATTTGCTAGAATATACACATTTCATATTACCACAAAAAACGTATTCACAAATGATAAGTGAACCTCATCTTTCTGTAAATTATACTAATAATGCATGATTATTGGTTCATTTAATAAAATGACATCTAAAACAAGTTTCTGTTGATTACTTGCTTACTATCTTCTTGATATAAAAAGTAAAAAAAACACAAGTTACCAATGTGGAGAGCTCACTTTATTGTCACTGATTAAGCGCTTTCATCCACCAGTGTTAGAGACTTCTACGGAATCTTCTTGATAAGTAAAAACACAAAGACCTCAACCTCATTACCACAATAAACAGAACATGCTGGAGGGGCAGGTTCATAACCGAGAGACTGTCTGCCCATGCTATGGAATAGACTTCCCATACATGTCAAGCAGAGCACCTCACTGGCCCTCTTCAAGAGAAATCTTGATGAGTGGATGAGAAATAGAAAGTTCACCCTGGGGATCACTCCAGTGGCTTTAATCGACAGAGACACTGGGAACTAAGGTCGGGTGTCATGATGCCAGGGTAATCCTATGGGCTAGGCTTGTAAAGACTCCAGGGCCTTTAGCCTAGTACACACCTATGAACCTATAAGAATATACTCCTTCAGTGGTTATACACAGATACATATGCATGCTTTTTTGTTATGGGTAAATGTAGATTCTGTTCAAGCAAGACAGCAGGATAAACGCATGTGGACAAGTGCAGACACACACACACACACACACACACACACACACACACACACACACACACACACACACACACACACACACACACACACACACAAACACATACTGTGGTCATATCAGATCACTGCAATGATTTGTGTGATCCTTGAAAGACTTTTCATGCCTGTTTATGTTTAGGGTTTTACTTGTAATGAATGGGGAAATGTTGAAGCTAGTAGGTGCTGCTAAGATGGCTGTGAATCTGACAAGATGGACATGATGATGAGCTATATGAGTATGTAAGTGGTATGGAAAATAAAGGCAGTGAGCTAATACACTCCATTGTTTTTTCTTTCTAATGAGTCAGGGGTCCATAAAGATAGCATTGGGCATGACACTGATCTAGAATGAGGACTGAATTAAAATGAAAATGCCACCAAGATCAGAAAAATGGTAAAAGTTCTGTCTTTCTCTTTTCAGTCTGTGTCAGCTGGCACATATGGGAAACAGCAAAGGACAATGGTTCTTGTTGCTTTTTCCATAGCACATTCTTTCCTTTTTATGGGACAAGATTGTTAGCTCTTTTCTCAAATCACACATATACAGACTCACACCTACATCCAATGTAAAGTATCCTGTCCACCTACTGCAAGTCTTTGGAATGTGGAGAGAAACTGAAGCACTCAGAAAACACATGCAAACACAGAGAGACAGGCAGACTCCACACAGAAGGTACCCCAGCTGAGAATCAAGCCAGGGAACCTTTTGCTGTGAGGCATGTGCGCTTGGGCTGTCAATAATGCTTCATCATCTAAATAAATTATTAAAGAAAGATGTAGCATGGACATGAAGTGGCATGCAAGCACAGAGTTTCAGAAAAAGATGTCAGTAACCCAACTGTAGTGAGTGCAGATTCCAGATGTTGCTAGGGCAGCCTTGTTGCAATAGATTGATAGTAAGCTAAAGCCTGTAGTTTTCTGTTTCAGAAAATTAACATGGAATGAAAGGAGACATTCTCAATCTGTAAAGTAATGCCTCATAGTAGTATGGACATATGAGTGATTCCCATATTACTCACTAGGCCAGGACAGCTTCCAATTGCAGAAAACACTTGTGCCACTGATAAATTCATTAGATTTAGATTAAGCTCCTCCAAAATATCAACAAGTTCAGAAAATTTAGTGTTAAAGCAGCCCATATTCTAGGAATGCAACTGATAGTGGCAGATATTGTGTCCATAAATCCAGTAACTGAGATATTCCAACCTGATAATGAAGAAGATGTAAATACATATATGCAAGGGCTTCCTACTGTAATCCCAGGATTCATAAGTGGGAGCCTCAGAATTAAGAAAAAAATTCCAAAAATACAGGGGAACATTGCTCTTCTCCTTTATAGGTTCATAGATTAGTACTAGATTAATTGTTCTTGTGGACCATTTTAAGCCTATCCAGTCATCCCATTTGAGAATCAAACCCTGTACCTTGTGTTTACAAGGTAAACATCTAACCATTATGCCAACCCTAATCCCAAAAAGTAGAATGTACTGGATTTGAACCCTGGCTCACCTGTGTTCTGGCGAGGCACTCACTGCATGTATACCTGGTGCCACAGAGAAAGCTTATTTTTTGCAGGAGCTAAGTCTCTGTGCCCCCATTATGGACAGCAGGTCCCACACACACCAAATCTTATATATACAATTATATATACAATTTCTAGGATCAACATACTTTGGAGAAAAGGAATATTTTTGAGAAGTGCCAATCTCAAACATAGTATATACAAGCTCATGTGTTTAGTCATTCAGTTTTGCTATTCTGGGACTCATACTAATGTGTCTTGGAATATCAAATGGTCACCATGCCCAAGGCATAATGTCTAGCAGGCCAGTAACATCTCATAGGATGTTCATTCTCAGAGAAGTAACTAGACAAGATACAGACCTGTAAACTTTAACCGGCTATGTGTGTAATGAGTGGCCAATTAAACAGACAAAGGTAATTTATTTCCTTTGCAAATACTACATTGGGAAAACTAACTGGTCAGAGCATAAGGGTCTGTTGCTGTGCAAAGGTCAGATTGTACTGCCAATTTTGTAAATAGCAGATGTTTTAGGACAAATCCACAAAGGGCATCAAAAGTTGGCCAAGTGCAGGAAGGGAAGAAGAATATTTCTGTGTTAGTCAAATATCAATGTTTACATAACCAAGCTTGTGTGTTAAGTATCAGTACTGTATCAAGTATAGACATATTTAAAGGTGAGAGTCCCTGAATGTGTCTCATTTGCCAAAAGAATCATGACAAAGAATTGTATAAGACTTGTGTGAACATAAGGGAAAGAATAGTTGGTAGAAATGGATTATTATTCAAGAGACACTGAGATGACATCTTACCTTCAATGACCAGTCAACATATCCTGATTTAACACAATGTTCTCCAGATGGAAGATGCCTATTTTGCCACACTGACCACCTCCTTTTCCTAAGTAAACTAACTGCAGTTAGTATCAGTCCAGACAGCACTCCCTGATACAAATCTGGTTAAAAACATTGTCATAGTTAAAAATAGAATCCTCTCAATTAGAATATGCACCTATTATCAAATCTCCATGCATGCAATCTCAGCCTGTCCATATTCACTAACAAACTTCCTTGTGAACCTCCCCCCATCTCCCACTCATCCTCTAAGTTAGCAACATGGTAATTTACCAGTCAAGTCATTCTCACACCAACATTCAGTCTGAACTCCAGTTTACAAGAGCTCCACCAATGGCTCATAAACCATAAACTACTTTCCCTCTCCCTCCAAGAACAAAACTATGGTTTTTGGAATTCCACAGAAAATTCACCAAACACTAACTCTTTTAACTATCTTGGACTTACACAACCATAACATAGAAACAATCTTCACTTTCAAATACCTAATATTATGGCTTGAATAACTCTTAACTTCCATTTACACAGAGTGAGAGCAAGAAAAAATCTCTCCTATTCCCAGACAAAAATATCCCATTTTCTCTCTCATCCATACAGATCAACCAGTTTCAAAGTTGTTCTATTCTCTCAGCTACAATATAAACTACCCAATTTTGCATTTTCCTCCAAGCAAAACACCAACACAATGCAGACTATACCAAATGGCATCTATTAATCCATTACAAACTCGATCCTGTGTGAGAAAAGCCAAATGGCTACCCATAAAACATGGATCCCAACTCTACAAACTATTCCAGCTGCAGACATTTACTCCCCCTGAAGCTAAACTTCATGAAAAGTCCTCCTCATACAACCTGAGACACTACTCACAAGCCACACCAACTGCCGTTACCCCTAGCACTAAACTGAATAGCACTGCACATTCATTCTCCTCTCTGGCACCTACTCTTTGGTAAGCTATTTTCATTGAGCTAAATGAAATCAACACCTACTCCAGATTTAGAATGCAACTCAGAAAGCACCACCTCACCCAAGCTTAATACTCCTGCTTTCACACAGAACATCTTACCTAACACACAGTATCTCTCTTCTTTTACTTCTCTGTTCTTTTGATAGAATTACTGAAGGTTGACCTACTTTAGAAACTAATGTAAATATTGTAAACACTCTGCTTGTCTGAGTAAACAGTTTATCTACGTAACTAATCTGAACTACTGTCATTACTTACGTTTCTGCCTTTTTGAGTTAGTGAAATGTTTTGTTTTCAACTGGGCTGAGCCTGAAATGGGTCAATATAGATCAGTGCACTACCCTGGTAAAACAAAAATAAAAACAAACTTGTCACTGTTAGTGGAACTCAATTGATGCCCAGAGAGTTCCAGAAATTTGCAAATGAGTATAGGCTTTCCCTATAATGTGAGGTCTGCATCATCAACAAGCAAACATTACTGCTTTGAGAGAAGTACAAACAATGGAGAAAATTCTTAACCAATGAGATCTGCACTTAGCACTAATGTCCTAAGGAGCAACACTACATAGTGCAGCCAATGTGAGTCCAGCACAACTAATGTTGGAAAGGTAGATATGAACCACCACCATAGAACTTGAGACAGTGTTTTCTCCAAGGCTGTATCATATGAGAATATGGAAAAATTGACCAGAGAGCCAAACCAACATACAAATATTTCTGTGATAAAAGACTTCTAGTTCATTCCTTGCCTGAATTCTGTTCAGAATGTCTGTCTCAAGTTAAATGGTGAAAAGGGATAGGAGAATATAGGAGTCATTCTTGCCAAATCTGTAGAACCAAGAGCATATGATGTTTATAGCAATGATGAAGGTGTAGTAAGGATAAATCGGGTCTATATTAGAACATCACAGTTTCAGGTCTTCGAATGTTCTAATATCGACACCTAGTAACCAAAAACCGATAAGACTGAAAATTTAGAACATCGAATTTTTTCCTAGGGAAAAAATTTGCTGTTCCAAAACACATACACACAACGCAAACACACCAAACACACAGCAATCCACACACATACACCTAAAATCTTACATCTAAACCTACACTAAACTGTACATACACCACTATCTACCCACTTACCTTAACCCAAACCCTAATCCTAAGGTCCGTCACTATCGCACACACACCTCACCCGCGCCCTAACCCTAACTCACCTATCCCACCCTAACCCTCACGTCCAAACATTTGCACACTTACCTGACCCGCGCCCTAACCCTAACTCACCTATCCCACCCTAACCCTCACGTCCACACAATCGCACACTTACCTGAACCCACCCGTAACTTTCCACCACAGAGCTGAAAATAGCAAAGCGACAATAGCGGACAACCGAATTCTTTCCCTAGGAAAGAATTTGGTTATCTAAAAATTCGCTATTTTCAACTTTCGGTTACTAGGTGTCTATATTAGAACATTTGAAGACCTGACACTTCGATGTACTAATATAGACCCGATAAATCAATGACACATCCAAACTATTGCTAAAATGTCCAAACAAGGCAGACAACTACCACAACCAGATGAGCAATTTCCATGACAAGTTGTATCAAAGGAAGGGAGAGACTCAGAATCAATGTCTTCAGAGGATAATGACTGGACTAGCTCCTTTACAAATGAAGCATATTTCCTAAAAGTGAATTATCCAAAAGTGACATTTTACCCGAAAAGGTACATTAACCAGTAGCAACTTGTTTATACTAAGAACAAAACCAACCAGTCCTGGATAAAATGCCTCTTCAGACCAATGATACAAGTTAAGAAAACAACAAAAGAGGCTCACCACAGCTTATTCCGAGATATTTAATGTGGACAAAACACAAAATATATTAGTAAGCGCTTTCACGTTTTAAAAACGTTTCATCAGACTTTAACACAGCAGTCACCATTCATCTGATTTAATAGAACCTAATCAGTATCTTCTTCCAATCCCTTGCTGCATATAATTATGACATCATAAAAAATAATTAAGCAATCAAACTTCATAAAATCATCATATATACTGATGGCATATATATATATATATATATATATATATATATATATATATATATATATATATATATATATAAAACATTATTTTATGAAACATTAATAAGACAAAACTTACTATAAATTAAATGAACTATATGAGACTAACATACTTAAATATAATCTAATATCAAAACTTCAATAAATAAATACATGTTACTACATACTATGTATATACTACATTAGTATTTAAAACATGTTATGCTATTTTATATATAAAGTATCAATTCCAAAAAACATAGTCTAGTCAATCAAATAACATAGACTGAAGAATTTATATATATATATATATATATATATATATATATATATATATATATATATATATATATATATATATATATATATATATATATATGTGTGTATACATATATATGGGTTCACTTTATAACATCGAAATACTGAAATGTCAGTATCTCGAAGCTATAAAGTTGAATGTTAAAAATAGCAAACGTTCATAATCGCGAATTTGACGTATGTCGAAAATATGTCGAATTCGCGGTTATGAAGTTGCGCTATGTAATGTCCGGGTTTGTGTTTTGTTGGTGCGCGGTGCCGTGTTTGGATGTAGGTGTTATGTCAGGTAAGTGAGTGTTTTGTAAGGGTTTTGAGTAGAAGTTAGAGTGTGTGTGAGGGATTGGAGAATGTGCGTGTGTGAGTGAGCTTTTGTGTTGTGTTTGTGCGATCTCGGAGTTAGTATATATAAGTAGGGGGGGTGCAGGGGGGCTTGCCCCCCTGCTTATGTGTGTGTGAGTTGTGTATGTGTGTTGTTTTTTTGTTTATGTTGTGATGTGGGTGTTGTGTTGTATGTTTAGTGTAGTGGTGCGGTGTTTTCAGTTATGTGGTTTTGCGATTTTTGTTTGTCGGTGTTTTGTGGATTCGGTTTTATAGTCTCGAGATACTGAAATTCGATATTTCAGCATTTCGAGGTTATAAAGTGAATCCATATATATATATATATATATATATATATATATATATATATATATATATATATATATAATTATAAATACATATATAACATCTTAGTAAAAAAGTCACCTACCTAAAATACTAAAGCTAAAATATCTAATATTTATACTAATGTATATATTATAACTTATGTCTATCTTGAAGAAGCATCACGAATTATTAAAAAGTCATTAAATACAATACTTAAATGTCATAACTGGGATGATGACCACTATTAAATCCTTATAAAGTGCAATTACTAATGTGCATAAGGTTGTGCAGCTAAAAAAGGTTTGAGTGTTACCTTGTCATTTAGACCATGTGCTTTATGAGCTTGTAACCTTATTATCCACCTATTTTCTTGCTCTTCAGTGTAGTTTTTAACATCTCCTAGCCTATCAGTCTTCTTAATCAATTCCAAAGCTCTAAACTTAAACGTGTGTATTGTACCATAACCCATCACATGTCTAGCTAGTCCCTTTCCTTTGAAAGTGGGTCTCTTTTTCTATATTTTACTCATAACATAGTAATCTTTTTAACAACTTCATATTCTTATAGGTGAAACTAGGTTTTGGCCATACCAGATATCCTATCATCTATAGTTAATAGTCTCCAATTATTATTTATTATTTCTTTAATTTTCAAATTTCTATTTGTGAACGGAATCATTACCCTATTTTTCTTATTGCCTTGTTCTTCCTTCTGAACCATATCATTGTTTCCTCTATTCTTGTAAAAAATGGTTTACCTTTTCCTGCTCTCTGTGCAGTACTCTCTTTAAGTAGTTTATCCACTTCATTTTTACGATATCCTCTTTCTATAAAATTTCCTGCTAAAACCCTTTGTTTCTCCTGATGGCTACTATCATGGCTAGTTAGCCTTGATACCCTCAGTGCTTGGCTCTTTATAATGTTTGGATAGATATGTCCAGGGTGCATACTACTATGATGCAGCAAACTATTTTTCCAACAAGGTTTCCTATACATATTGTTGTGTATTTCATTAGCCATCTTATTCAGTTGCACATCTAACAATTCTATTTGTTGAAATGAGCTACTACACTCAAATGTTAGAAAATTTGTTGTCCCATTCACATATATAACAGAATCATCTAGTTGCTGCTTAGTTCCTCTCCAAATGAAAAAAATACCATCAATAAACCATTTGTAATATTTTATGTACCCACTGAACAATGTATCACTCAACACATAAGTGCCCTCCCAGTATGCCAAAACCAAGTTGGCATACGAGTTCACACACAGGGTCCCCATAGCGCCCCCCCTTGTTTTGCAGATAGTATTTCTTATCATACATGAATATATTATTACTCAGCACTATATCCAATAGTGGCATACTTCTCATAATGAGGTCTTTGGGGACCCCTTTTTCAATTAATAGCAATCTTACATACTCCATTCCTGTTGTATTAGGTATTGATGTAAATAGGGAAACTACATCTAATGAAACTAAAAAGTCACTAGTGACATCACTTACAGAAGAGACATATTCTGCAAAGCTCTCTAAAAATTGTTGAGTGCCTTTAATCACAGAATCAATCTTATCTACCACTGATCTAAACTGTTTCTCCAGATAAACCGAGAACGGCTCAGTTAGCCAGCCCCCTCCTGAGACAATAGGTCTCATAGTTGAGTCCATCATAACCTTATGCACTTTTGGTAATTCTCTAAAAATGGGGATTACTGTTTTTTCCACTAGAAAATATTTATACAAGTCAGCAGCAATCATATTGCATAAAAATAGGTCATATAATTCACCATGGACATTTTTAATAATTCTGTCTAACAATATTGCATTCAAAGTCTGATATGTTTCATTGTCATCCAATAACATTTTCATCTTATTAACATACATTTCATGATCCAACACGACTATAGCACCACCCTTATCGGCCTGTCTAATTACAATTTCATTATTATCCTGCAATTTTTTAATAGCTTCATTCTCACCGTAATTCAAATTATAAAAGTCTGGTTTATTGTCCTGACACATAGAAAATTGAAGCAAGTCCCTTTCACAAGCCTTTTCAAATGCATCAAGCAACGGGTGCATTTGTGGTGTAAAAGTGGAAGGTCTCTTGAAAACATTCCTATTGTCAGTATTGTTTTGTCCAAATAACATTTTTAAACTCACATTCCTAGTAAACATTTTGATATCTATCATAATGTCAGTCACATCAGCAGTCCTGGAAGGTATAAAAGAAAGGCCCTTATTTATTAAAGACCTTTCATAATCAGTCAAGACATACCTGGAAATATTAATAACTAAATCCGTTGTGTAGGTTGAAGCACTTTCTTCTGGAATTTGTGCCTCTCCTCCTATGTCTTCCGCTTCTTCATTCTGTTCTGTGGCGACCAAACCTGCCAGTCGGTCTGCCGAATTGGTAGTGGAAAAGGACAAAATGCACTTTCATCTACTGAATTACTTGTTGTAGAAAAAACAGAAGCACTATTGGCTACCTGATTTTCCTTCCTTCTAACATCCGTCATTTTTGGCAACAATTGCTTGTTTAGACCTACTTCATCCAGTTGTAGCGAGCCTCCTCCATTCATACCTAGATTGTCGTGGCTTGCTTCAGTTTCCGGTTGTGATGTACTAACTGATGTCAACAATGTGGGAGTGGTGATGCCCGTAGTACTGTGTTCCATTAAGGGCTGTACAGTTGGTCTTACATTCATCATGGTGTTCCTTGTGTTATCCCTGGGCCAGGAGAACACCCCCCCCCCCAAATCATTGAAATCACATTCCAACTTTCTTTTTTTGCCTTGAAATAACTTATTATCAAGAATCATCAAGGTAGTGGTTAATTCGCTGAAAAAAACTTCCATGTCAGCCGGATTCAAAAGAGAACCCAATTCTTTCTGTACAGCAGTAATTTCTGTAGTTAGTACACATTCTGTCAGCTGGTATTGCTCGATTAAGAGCTAACTATACCCATAGCTCATATCTAAATTTAATTTTTGCCACTTAATCACCAAACCAGGATAGGTGGTGCCAAAAGTTGGCATCTTTAGTACTTGTAGCCCACTCGGCACCACCTTAAAACTGAGACATGCCTCCATATGCTGTCTCTGCCACTGTGTACTCTTTAGTTTTTGAAATTTATTTTCCAGTTTCCTGGTAAGCTGAATAACTTCCATATTACGTGCTGTACTTACAGTCTCATTCCCTTCATTTGTAAGCTCCGTAGTAGTAAGTCATAGAAGTGGATTAGTGTCCATTGAAAGGAGTCTCTGAAAAGCAGACCCATTCTCCATGCATTCGTGCATATTTCCAGTCTCTGTTGTTAATCCTTCTGCCATGTCCCAGCGACCATTAGAAACAAATGTAAATACTAAGAACAAAACCAACCAGTCCTGGATAAAGTGCCTCTTCAGACCAATGATACAAGTTCAGAAAACAACAAAGGAATCTCACCACAGCTTATTCTGAGATATTTAATGTGGACAAAACACAAAATATAGTAGTAAGTGCTTTCACGTTTTAAAAAAGTTTCATCAGACTTTAACACAGTAGTCGCCATTCATCTGATTTAATAGAACCTAATCAGTGTCTTCTTCCAATCCCTTGCTGCATATAATTATGACATCATAAAAAATAAGCAATCAAACTTCATAAAATCATCATATATACTGATGGCATATATATATATATATATATATATATATATATATATATATATATATAAAATTATTTGATGAACAACTTGTCCCAAAAGATGACCCCCTCATGTTCTCAGCCTATAAGAGTTACCTCACAAGGCTGTAACATACTCAATGCATAGGCACAAATCCATGCCATCCTCTTGCCCCGTATATTGGGCAAAATTGAGTTATACTGGCTAAGACTGTAAAGGCTGTTAAGCCATTAGTCTAGTCATCTCCTACGCACCTATGAAAATACACACACACACACACACACACACACACACACACACACACACACACATATAAAATCAGCAGGCATGTGAGTGACACAATCTCCCATGGTAGGGATGGCTAATGGTTTGTTAGTTTAATAGCAAGTTTTACTATCAGTACTCAAGTTTATTTTTTACTTATTTTTTTACTTTTGTTGGACTTGCAATGAACTAATGCTTGAATTGATGTATATGTGTTTCCATCCAGCACATAAAAAACAAGACATTTTTGACTGTGTGTGTGTGTGTGTGTGTGTGTGTGTGTGTGTGTGTGTGTGTGTGTGTGTGTGTGTGTCTATATACGCCTCTCAACTGTCTCTCATTCTGCAGAACATCAGGGATTTTTACTCTATCCCTTGGATGGAAATAAGTTTATCAAGCGTAAAGTTATTATGTCTCAAAATAAAGGAACAGTTGCAAGGTACACTAAAATAATTTCCACTTAACTGTAAACTAGTTGCTTGTATAAATATGATTATTATCACTCTATATATAGATATATTCACATTCTCACTTACAACAGAGCCGTACTTCTAAAAAACATAATGTTTTCCTTCAAAAGTAAGGACAGATTTGTACCTTGAGTCACAATACATCATTAAAACTTGTTTTTATGAGACAAGAAGCCATTAATACCCCAAACACTGGGTCACTTTGGAACACCTAAAAGATTTGTATGGGTTTTAGACAAACCATGTAATATGGGGATATTAGAATTACATTGAAAACACATTTCTGGGAAACCACAACTGTGGTCTTCTCAAAAGCTTCATTTACATAATAATCCAGTGTCATACGAACTCATTCTAAAAGATTTTTGATAATCAAGATATAAACAGGACTACCACAATATAATTCCTCATATATATTCTTATATCTTTTCTGGCCCATGGAACAATATCCTGTCCTTTATCTCACAGCTTAATGAATAAACAGGTAAAACATAGTAGACTGAAAAATGCACACAATTATAGTCCATGGTCATACACTAATGACAAAAGCAAAAATTTCATGCAATATTCAGTTAACTAAAGTATGTTTCAATAAAATACTGGAATCACATGATTTTTATTCTTATTTTCATATCTATCACAGTGCTTTTCTCATTAACTTTCTCTCTTGTAAATTCATCTTAGTGTAGGTCGTTTCATATTCTTCATTAGGTTTATAGGTAGGGGTGGGTTTGCCATAATGGTTAAGGTCTTTACTTCATGAACACAAAGTATAGGGCTTGATTTTGATTTCAGGTTATCGGCTAGGCTTAAATGACCAGTCAGGGCAGTTAGCCTAGTATTCACCTATAATCTGAGCTATGTAGTTAGTTATATAACCTATAAGAAGCTTTCGGTGGGTAACATATTACTTCAGAAACAAGAAACACCGCAAAGCACAATCTCACTTCAAACGTAGCAGCGTTAGTGAAAACCCACTCAAAAGTCACTTCTTTACCATAGATGCAGCATAAATTTATTGTAAATGTTTACTGGACAAAATCCATTGCACGACTAAGCACTTTCGCCAACAAACTGGCTTCTTCAGAGTCGTTTATTCCAACATTACCCACCAATATATACCCCACACAAACAAATTCCATTGGTTAAAAATTCATTGCCACCCATGAATTAATTAAAGAACTTGATTAATATATCCCTATTCACCTGATAAAACATTAATGTATATATATATGAGGTCAATAAGTTTGTATTGCTATATTGATGATGTGAGATTGTGCTTTGCGTTGTTTCTTGTTTCATCAGTATCGGCCCTTGTGGGTGGAATTTTAACATTTTTTTAACATATTACTTCATGTTACAAGTTACCATCTAGAGTCTGTTCTCTGTGAACAGTTGTTACATTTGAAACATTACTGTTTACATTTGAAACATTACCTTAGTTTATATGAAAAACATCTGAGGGGAAACTGTGAGTAGATTAAAAGCTGCAGGATATTCAGATCAGTGAAGCCCGTTGTGAAGCCGAATTGGGTAGTATCCAAGGTTTGGAGGTCACCTATGTCTTTATTTCTGAGGTCCATAATGACACGTTCAATGGCCTTACAGATGAGGCTGATCAGGCTTATGGGTCTGTAATTGCCTGGGTCTGTTGCTAGGCCACCTTTGTGGAGGGGAATAACTGTAACCATTCTCCATTCTGTAGAAACAATGCCTGTGGTTAGGATATGATTGAAAAGGGTGCTTAGTGGTGATGCTAATTCATGTTTTAGCCTGTTTAGAAGACAGCCTGGGATGCCATCTGGTCCCATAGAGGCCATGTTCTTTGCCTTGGGCAGGGCTTTGAAGACCTGCCCTTCAGATCTGTAAGGTGGGGGGGGTTGGGGGAGGGTTTGTTGAAGGTTAGGAGGGGATAAGGGAGTGAAATTTTCAACAAACCTATCCGCTAGCAGGTACGCTATCTCTGTGGGGTCAGTGTGTGTGATACTGTTGGCCACCAGTTTTGCACATGCCTGGGTTCTACCCTTTAGGTTACATACATACCTGTAAAAGGCCTTATGGTTATCCTTGGTAGTACTTTCCAGGTTTCTGTCAAAGGATCTCTTGGAGGATTTCAAAAGTTGCCTTATTTGCCTGTTAAGGCTAAGGAGGGTGCTTTCCCATTGTTGGGTCCTTGTCTTTGTTTTCTTGGACAGCAACTTTTTTGCATTTATTGTAGAGTTTTTGATGCTGGAAGTCCACCATGGCAGCTTGATTTTACTTGCAGCTCTGGCTTTGATTCTATCTGGTACAGCTGAGTTTATACACTTATGCAAGTGATTGTACAGGGCTTTTAGTCTCAACTTCGGTATAGTTACCACTTTCAGCTTCAGTTGGGGCTAGGAATGCATTCATACCTTCACCTAGGAGGGTATAGTTTTCCTTGGTGAATTTCTTTAGTCTGATTTCACCCTTTGAGGGTTTTGGTGTTAGTGTCAGTTCAGGGTGGCCACGGTGGTGCAGCGGTTAGCGTTGCCACCTCACAGCAAGAGGTTCTCTGGTTTGATCCTCGGCTGGGGTGCCTTCTGTGCAGAGTCTGCATGTCCTCCCTGTGGTCGCGTGGGTTTCCTCCGGGTGGTCCGGTTTCCTCCCACATCCCAAAGACACGCAGTAGGTGAATTGGACACTCTAAATTGGCCCTAGGTGTGAGTGTGTGCATGTGTGTGCCTTCTGTGGAAGGTTGGGCGCCAGGCTGGCAACTCGACACTGTAAAACTCCACTGCCAATCATGAGCGGACAGATGATCCGCTGTGGCAACCCCTAACCGGGAAAAAGCCGAAAGAAGAAGAAGAAGGTGTTAGTGTCAGTTCAAAGATGACTGATTTGTGGTCAGTATTAGCTAATGAGGGTCTAACAGCTGCAGCAGTGCACCTGTTTGACATGTTGGTGAGGACCAGATCAGGAATGTTTTCTCCTGCTGTCAGGATATGGACAATTTTCTCCAAGACATTTGAATTCAGTAAGTCAAGGAACTTTTGTGCTATGGAGCATGGGTTAGAGTAGCCACACAAGGTGAAATGGACTAAAGGCAAGACAGCTATCAGGGGAGCAAAAAGGGGAATCAGAAAAAGCTAAAAACTGAAATTGAAGGGAAAATTGGGAAGCAGGTTAACAGCTTCTAGGATCTGGGAAGTAAGGTAGAGCAGAAGGGAAGTCTGAATTAGGAGGTCATAACAAGGATTAGAAGTGTTGCAACCAGCTGGCATGGATTTCCAGGAGTAGTGTATGACAGAAGAATGCCAAGGTGTACAAAACTTTGATGAGAACAGTGATTTTGTGTTGCACAGAAACCTTGGCAGTGGAGGCAGAACAGCTGAGGAAGTTTGAAGTGATGAAGATGACATGACTGAAATAGGTGGTAGGATGTACAGTGTGGGAAAGCTGAAGAAATGAGGACATCAGAGCTGAAGCTATAGTGGGGGCGGCCACGGTGGTGCAGCGGTTAGCATTGCCACCTCACAGCAAGAGGGTCTCTGGTTCGATCCTTGGCTGGGGTGCCTTCTGTGTGGAGTCTGCATGTCCTCCCTGTGGTTGGGTGGGTTTCCTCCGGGTGCTCCGGTTTCCTCCCATATCCCAAAGACATGCTGTAGGTGGATTGGACACTCTAAATTGGCCCTAGGCGTGAGTGTGTGCATACGTGTGTGCCTTCTGTGGAAGGTTGGGTGCCGGGCTGGCAAATCGACACCATAAAACTCCACTGCCAATCATGAGCAGACAGGTGATCCACAGTGGCGACCCCTAACCAGGAAAAGCCGAATGAAGAAGAAGAGCTGAAGCTAAAGTAACCCAAATCACAGAGAAGGTCAAAAAACAGATTATGATGGTTTATTCTCATGACCAGGAAACCAGATGATGATTTGGTGAAGATTTGGGAGAGATGAGAAGAAAGCAAGAGGAGACAAGGGTGTCCAGCCAAGAGATGGAGAGACTGCATATGAGAAGACCTGCATCAGTCAGGCATGAGTGTCAAAGAAAGTAGAAGAAAGGCACTGAGAAAGGTAGAAGCACCCTGTTATCACATACAAAAATATCAGAAAAGGGGTTAAAGATGCTGATGATGTTTATTTTGGAACTTGATCATACTATAGTTATTGTCTTAATTGTGCCTTTTGAATATTTTCATGTGCTTTCCAAAAGTAATCCTAAATCCTGGCAGTTAATGGTGCCCACAGGCCAAGAGGGATATTCTGGCATGGATGTTAATTTTTCTTAGAAGATTCTTAGGTTCATAGGACGATACTAGGCTATTGGCCCAGAGGCCCTTATCAGCCTAACCATGAATTTTGCCTATTTTCCCACAAAGTCAGCATATTTCCACTGTCCAGCAGGGACACAGGTGGGATCCCAGGGGTGTATTTTCTTTTTCCCATAAAGTCGTGCAGATTCATATTAAAGATGACTAGTACTCTGTGTGACATGGAGAGGGAGCCTATTCCACAGATGGGGGAGTCTTTGGGACACAAATCTATCCCTCCAACAAGTTCTATTAATGTCACAGACCAGGTTGAGGCCTTGTGAGTGGGTTGTGTGAGTGGAGTTTGACTTACGGATATGCAGCAACTCCATCAAGGCTGGGTCTGAGATGGCCTTGTATGCCAGACACTGGTCACCTCTGAGCAGTCTTTATGTGACTGAGTAGAGGGACATGGCTTTCAGCCTATCTGTATAGGATAGGTGTTTGAAACCCTGGTACATGCCGAAGGGGGCATTGTACTCGATAATGGGTCTCATAAGGGAAGAGTACAGGGATATTATGACCTGCTTGTTCCTGAATTAAATACCCTTACATATAAGGTGGGCTATGTAGAAAGCCTTCTGTACAACGGAGGCAACGTGGTGGTCAAAAGTCAGGTTGCTATCAACCTGGGTGCCCAAATCCCTCATGACTGATTACGTGCTTAGTACATTGTTATTAATGTGATAATTAGTGGGGATACCAATTTCCCCAAATGAGGTAATGATGCATTTCTTGGCATTCAGTTTGAGGCCAGGCATCTGGCGTCAGTCATTAGTTTGAGTAAGGCCTCTTGGAGAATGTTCACATTACTAGGGGAATTAAGGACAGGGCTCAGCTTGCAGTCATCTGCAAAGTTGGTCAGCCACAGACCACTGGTTTTGGCTTGCACCTCAGAAAAGTATATCTCAAACAGTAAAGGCCACGAGACCGATCCTTGGAGTATGCCACTCATTACAGGTCTACTACTAGAGGTGGCTTCCCCTATTTTGACTGAGTGGGTTCTGTCAATGAGCCAGTACCCATCTGGTATGCCTGTGTGGGGAATAGTGTCAAAGGCTTTAGCTAGGTCAAGGTAGGTAGTGTGCACCATCTTCCCCTCATGCATGGCTTTGGTGACTGTTTCAAATAAGTCAAGCAAGTTTAATAGGCATGATCTCCCTTTGACAAAACCAAACTGTGTGGCTTCAAATGTTTGGAAGTTTCCAATGTCCTTGTTTATAAGGTCCATGATAAAGCGTTCCATGGCCATGCAGATCAGGCTAGTTAGGCTGATGGGCCTATAACTGCCTGGGTCAGTGGATGCTCCATCTTTGTGTAGTTTACTGTTTCTAATAGTCCTCAAGGTTTACTACTGCTCTAGGAATCTTCTACTAATTCTAATAATCCTCATGGGTTCCTAGTTTAGGCTAACTGTAATGGGCAGAACCCAGTGCTCATATGAGATATTTATAAGCATATATATATAAATAATGGTAATAAGATATTCCATTAGTACCTTCAGAAATCATGCATTTTTGTATCTTACTCATTAATGTTGTATTAAACTGCTGTATCACACCATATGTCTGGGGATGATAAAGATTAGTGGGGGTACACTGAATACCAATAATTTCATACAACTCTTAACTATATGAATGATAAACTTGCCCCTTGATAAGCACGTACAGATTGTTGAATACTTAAAAATGCAAGGCATCACACTAGCTACAATCATGCTAGAAGGCAGATATACTGCTTAAGGGAATATCCCTTAAGCATGTTGTCATATAGTTTATGAGAATTAAAATATATTTAATTCCTCTTTTAATTCTAAACACAAGAGCTGTTATATCCCTCCCAATAAAATGAATGGTACAAATATGACTCTGTCATTGTCCATGTTGGTGTCAATGACCTGAGACGTACCTCCCTGGACTACATGAAGAGACATGGAGGAGCTCTCCGATCTTGTATCCCAGATAGGTATGACCCTAGTCCTGAGTAGCATCCTGCCATCACCCAGAATGATACCACAGTACAAGGACAAAATGATTGACTTCAACAATTGGCTAAGCACCTGGTGTCATTCTAAGGGGATCCAGTATTTGTCTGCCTTGGATGACATGATCGACAGACCACAATGCTTTGCCAGAGATGGCCTACACCTGTCGCCCTTGGGATTCCGCATACTGGCTAAGGTTCTTGCCACCCCTATAGTGCCTTTTTTAGGCAAGGTTCAAATGACAAATTCACCACCATAACAGGTACAAGCAAGCAAACTCTGAGGGTAATGCTATTCAATGCTAGAAGTCTAAACATCAAAATGCACTCACTTGAGGCACTCTTTAAAATGGAGAACATCAACATCTGTGCAGTGACTGAGACCTGGTTCAAAGCTCCTGAGAGCACCACTGCATAACAAGCTATAATTCATACCACACCTTTCGGCCACCTAACCTGGAGTGAAACACTAAAGGTGGAGGCATGTCCATATTCATTAAGGATATCCACACCTCCAAGCTAGTTGTTCAGCATAATGCATTCAAGATTGTCCAAGTGCAACTAACTCTGGGCAAGACCGCAATCCAAATTGTAGCTTGCTACAGATCCCCCACTACACGATGCCCCAGGATTCCCACTCCTCATTTCTTGATACACTGGAAAATATTAGGGTGAAACCTAACACCCTAATAATGGGCGATTTCAACTACCCCACCATTAACTGGGAAAACTACTCATGTACCAACTCTTTTGCTCAACTTTTTTTGGAATTCATAAATTCCTCACCTTGGATCCACTTATCCACACCCCCACCAGGGGCAGCAATATCCTAGACCTGGTCATTACCAACATGGGCAACCGGTGTTCCACACCAGAGGTCAATTCCTCGTTGGTCAGATCCGACCACAAGCTAATCACCCTAGACATCCACATCTCGCCCCAACCCCCATTAGGGAAACCACCGCAAAACATTTCTCCAAAGCCAACTTCATGCTTCTTAAGACAGCAGTGGCAAACTTCACGACACCCATGCAGACGGACAATAGAGGTACGACTGCTGAATCCTACACAAATGCACTTTACAAGCACTTACATGAGTGCATGGATCGTGCTGTCCTTATCAGAACCAAGATGCTATCCTCCAAAAAAGGAAGCCGATCTGGTGGTCCCCTGCCATAAACAAACTCTACAACAGAAGAAAGAAACTGCTGCAAAAAAGAGTAAAATCCCATGACTGGAGGAACATCCTAGTCAGCCTCAGTAAGAAGCTGAGATCCCTCATAAAATCCTCCCAAAGCTAGTTACGAAAACAAAATTGCCACTGTTTCTAAAGACAGCCACAAAGCATTCTATAGCTATGTCAAGAATCTCAATGGCAACACTCAGATCTACTCTGAGTTACAGTACAATGGAACTAAATATACAGAACCAACTGATATTGCCAACATCCTGGCAGATAGGTTCAGTGCTAACTTTACCGCCCTCTCCAGAAGAATGAAAAGTTCCTGTAATTACAGCTGCACAGGTAAAAAACACACTCTGCAAAGCCAAGTTCATCATGGAACTTATAAACAAAGACATTGGTAATCACCAAACTCTGAAACTTACCCAGTTTGGGTTTGTAAAAGGCAGATCATGTCTCCTAAACCTGACTTGACTTCTTTGAAGCAGTCACCAAAGCTGTAGATGAGGGTAAGGTGATTCACACAGCCTGTCTAGATCTTGCCAAGGCTTTTGACACCATCCCCCACTCTGGAATTATAGATAAACTCACTAAACTAGGTATAAATCCCTATGCCACAAGATGGGTTGCCAACTGGCTCACTGACAGAACCCACACTGTGAAAGTAGCAGACTCCAAATCCGACTTCAGATCAGTGACAAGTAGAGAACCACAGGGTTCAGACGTGGGTCCTCTCCTGTTTGGTATCTACTTTTCTGAAGTACAGGCTAACACAGAAGGTCTTTGGCTAATAAAGTTCACAGATGACTGCAAACTAGGAGCCATAATTGAAACTCCTAACGATGTGGACATCCTACAAAAGGGCCTCACTGAGACAGATGCCTGGTGTCAAAGCCATGGCCTCAAGCTCAATGCCAAAAAGTGCATTGTCATCCCCTTTGGTAAAAACTTTGTACTCATGAGCTACCACATAGGTGGTAGCCTACTTAACACTGAAAGTGTGATAAGAGACCTTGGGACATAGGTGGACAGTAGTCTCTCTTTTGACAATCACATCGCCACAGTAGTCGGGAAATCCTTCTACGTGGTACACCTCATCACAAAAGGTTTCTCATCCAGGAAAAAAGAGGTCATTGTTCCCCTCTATTCATCACTCATTAGACCCATTATAGAGTACAGCACCCCTTTTGGTATGTACCTCTCAAGACATCTACAGCAACTGGAAACCGCAGAAATACCTCACAAAGAGGATTACCGGCCTCAAACAGATGCCCTACGTAGAATGTCTCAAAAAACTCCAGCTTTACTCCATTGCATATCGCCTACTCAGAGGCGATCTCTGCTTAACATACAAAGCTATGTCAAACCCAGAGCTGTTGGACCTGCTCCACTTAAAGAAATCTCAATCCCTCCGAGCTACATGCTCTAGGGACCTAAACCTTGTCACCACAATAAACAAAACATGCTGGAGGGATAGATTCCTGTCCCAGAGACTTCCCATACTCTGGAATAAACTACCTATCTATATTAAACAAAGCTCCTCATTAACACTCTTCAAGAAAAATCTTGATGATTGGATGGGAAACAGGAAATTCACCCCGGGGATCACCTCTGTGGCTCTGCTTGACAGGGCACAGGAAAATAATTTTCTTGGGTGGTGAAAGCCAGGGTACCTTTTTGGCTAGGCTTATATAGGCCCTAGGGCCAATAGCCTAGTACCTACCTATGAACCTATGAACCTATATGAAGAATGATAGAGTGGCACAGGAGGTAGTGTTGTTGCCTCACAGCAAGAGGTTCTCCAGTTTGATTCTTTGGCTGGGGTGCCTTCTGTGTGGACTCTGCATAATCTCTGTGTTTATGTAGGTTTATTTAAGGAGATCAGGTTTCCTCCTACATTCCAAAGACATGCAGTGGATGGACTGGACACTCTAAATCACCCATTGGTGGAAGTATGCATGTGTATGTATGGTGTGAAAGAACAACCTTGGCAAGGCTAGCCAACCAACAGTGTGAACATTGATTTTAGATCCCAACCCCATGTGCAAAAATGGTAAGAAGGGGTTGTGTGCAGATAGAGTCCTTACCTATATGTGGCCTTTACTACAGTCAGATATATTTGACCCTATTCCACTGAGATGTTACATGGGGACCTTCAATGGAGTTCACATACACAGGAAATATTCAGGAAACAAATCCACACCATCGTACAAAAGGTGTCCATTGCTGTCTCATGCAATATTACACCAAGCAATTTTGCTATGCCTCCATTACTTAGCCCAAATGTATAATTTCTAGATCATCAGTGTTGCTACAACACTGCCAAAATTTGGGATAAGCAGCCTGGTTTGCATTGCAGTTAAAACATTACTTTACAACGTTCCTTCGGTGCACTCCGTACCATTTATTTCTCTGACAAAAACTGAGATTTAAGGGAAAAGCAACTATCAAATAAAATTTCCTACCAAAACAGACTATAACAGCCCTCGCCTGGTTTTACAATCATCACATGTTTCGGATGTTATCGCTGTATACTAGAACAGGGGAGTTTTTTCCCTACATAGCTCTTACACGTTTTAATCCATGACTAAGACTAAACTCCCAAACCAGAAACACTTTCCAACATTTATACTACTTACATAAAAAAGCTTATAACACCTTCATATAATATAATATAATACTGGTACCATAATGACACACAAAAAAGTAGCTGACCACAGTTCACAATACTCTATGAAATAGGTTTCAGTACAGATACACAAAATGTTGATGTCAAATCAAAAACTACTCTCACCAGGTTTCACGTACTCTCTGTCATATCCAACTCATCCTCTTAGAGCAAGCATCTGGGCATAGACTAAAATAATAGGGGACAAGGCAGAAAAATAGGGACATATTATTTAGTAATCGGTGCTTACCCACTGCTCCTGACCGTGTTTCCTTTTTAGAACGATAGTTCATTGTGGTTAGTGCAGAAATGAACCACAACTAACAAACTTTCTAAAACTAAACAATTATCATCAGGAGTAATTGGTAAGCAGGAGGAACTCCATGGCATTCTTCTCAGCCACTGAGATCAAGATATGTGGACCAAGCCTAAAATAATATTGGGGGGGGGGGGGCAGATTTTAAATATTGACCTTATAAAAAGTTGGTAAAATAACAAGACTGTGTTAGGTTTGGTTCTCTGAATGCTGAAGGGAACCACAAAGAACGAGCCTTCTTACAACTAAAATTCTAATGTAAACTCCTGAGCCCCCCAAGCCATTCTTTGTTGGAGGGAAGCTTTCTAGCTTATCAGTGGGAGTGGTAAGCACTAGGTAGCCTATCTACCACATAACGAGTGGTTTCTGGCCCAGAAGTTGTATTTATTGGCCGTTTGGGCAGTTTCTTCCATCTCTTTCAACTTTCTGGCTTAAAATCCTGTGTTTGCACTTGTTGCCCCGTTTCCTGTAACTAGTCTAGTATAGATACAGATTTGCTGTGTCCAGGACTGCTTGAAAGCTTCTTAGCCAGAGTCTGCTCTTCAATTTTTCCCTTAGATCTACTAGTTCTCTCCTCTCCTGCACTTATACTTGCTTATTAGTCTAGCACTTTACCAGACTTCTTGTAGCAATTATTGTAGCACACAAGTGCTACCAGCACTAAATGTTCTACAAGGAAACAGATCTAGTACTTGTTATCAATGCCCATCCTTCCAGGCATATCTAAAGGTCAGTTCCCTTTGCTTTCTCCTATTAACCTGGTGAACTTGGGCATCCTGAGGCAATGTAGCAACTGCCTCATGTACACCAACAACCCCCTCCTCTTACCTTCCAACACTAAGACTTGCGAGAGATGCACTTATATATCCAAATTGGAAACCATGCACTCTCCAGCCAAGACCGGAATAGCTGGTCAAGAGGAGAAAGTCAACACTTGCAAATAACCACATGGAACACATAGCCCTCCAGAACACACGCCAGCACTGCCTTCACATAAAAACACAAACCACACAGCCACCCTCATGGAGGCTCTCAATAAAAATCTACCCAAGCAGCAGAGACCTCCAAGGTAAAAATGCACTCGACCACCACAACACAACACTAATCATGAGACACATAACTCTCCTAAACAGTGTGCCAATCAACCAAAGCCCCTGAGGCAAAACAGCATGCCCAATACACTAGTCATAGGTGACTCGATAATGAGGCACACTGATGTCCCACTCACTAGGTTGAATAAGGAGAAAGTAACAGTCAGCTGCCTGTCAGGTGCCAGGATCCAACACATAATACATGCACTCAGGTCGCTCACTAACAGGTACAAATATGGCTCTGTCATTGTACATGTGAGTGTGAATGACCTGAGACATATCTCCCTGGACTACATGAAATGAGACACGGAGGAGCTCTCGGATTATGTAGCCCAGGCAGATATGACCCTAGCCCTGAGCAGCATCCTACCATCACCCAGAATGAGACCACAGTACAAGCAGAAAATGATTGATTTTAACAATTGGCTAAGTTTCTGGTGTCACTCTAAGGGGATCCAGTATCTGTTTGCCTGGGATGACATGACTGACAGACCTCGATGCTTTGCCAGAGATGGCCTGCATCTATCACCCCTGGGCTTCCAGATACTGGCTAAGGCTCTTGCCACCCGTATAGTGCCTTTTTTTAAGCAGTGTTCCAAAGACGAAATTAGCACCGTAACAGCTACAAACAAATGCACTGTGAGCATCATGTTGCTCAACACTAGAAGTCTAAATCTCAAAAGGCACTCACTGGAGGCACTCCTTAAAATGGAGAACATTGACATTTGTGCTGTAACAGAGACGTGGTTCAAGGCAGCTTAAAGCACACCTGCACTACCAGGCTATAACTCATTCCACACCTTTCGGCCCCAGAACTTAGACTGAAGCTACAAAGGCGGTGGTGTTTCCATATTCATAAAGGATGAGCACACCTCCAGACTGGTAGCTCAACATAATGCATCAGAGATATTTCAGGTGCAGCTAACATTGAGTAAGACAGTGATTCCGGTCGTAGCCTGCTATACGTCCCCGACCATGTCCCAAGACTCACACTCTATGTTCCTAAGCACCCTGGAGAATATTAGGGTCCAACCTAACACTGCCTTACTAGATGACCTCAACTACCCCTCCATTAACTGGGTAAACTACTCATGTACCGATACACTTGCCCAGTGTTTTCCTGGAGTTCATTAATTCCAATGCCCTGGACCAGCTCGTTCTTACCCCCACTAGAGGTAGCAACATCCTTGACCTGGTCATTACTAACATGTGCGACTGTTGTTCTACACCAATAGTCAGCTCCTCCCTGGTTAGATCCAGCCACAAACCAATCACCTTGGAAATCCACATCCCTCCCACCCCCCCAGCAAAGGTAACCACCATGAAAAACTCCTCCAAAGCTAACTTTGGGATCCTAAAAACAGAGGTGGCTAACTTCACGGCACCCATGCAAATGGAGAATAGTTGCCTGACCACAGAATCATACACCAATGCACTGTACGAACACGTACACAAATGCATGGATCTCGCAATACCCAACAGAATCAAGACACTCTCCTCCAAAAAAGAAGGAAGCCAATCTGGTAGTCCCCTGCCATAAACAATCTCTACAACAGAAGTAGGAAACTGATGTGGAATAAGGTGAAGTCCTTGAATGGAAAAACTCCCTTATCTACCTCAGCAAAAAGTTGAGATCCCTCATCAAATCCTCTAAAGCTAGGTATGAAAATAGAATTGCAGCAGATATTAAAGACAACCACAAGGCTTTCTTTAGTTATGTAAAGAATCTCCACGGCAATACCCTGCTGCACAATGGTACCTCCTATACCGAGCCAACAGATATTGCCAACTGAAGAGGCTGCAAAAGTACCTCACAAAGAAAATCCTAGGCCTTAAACACTTGTCCTATATGGACAGACTAAAAAAAAATCCAACTATTCTCTGTCTCATATCATCTACTTAGAAGCGATTTCTGCTTGGCTTACAAAGCCATGTCTGACCCAGCTCTGTTAGAAATGCTACACCTAAAGAAATCCCAAACCCTCCGTACCACATGCTCCAGAAACCTCAACCTCATTACCACAATTAACAGAATATGTTGGAGAGACACATTCATAACCCAGAGACTGCCCATGCTATGGAACAGACTTGCTGTACATGTCAAGCAGAGCACTTCGCTGACCCTCTTCAAGAGGAATCTTGATGAGTGGATGGGAAACAGAAAATTCACCCCGGGGATAACTCCAGTGGCTCTACTCAACAGAGGCACTGGGAACTAAGGTTGTGTGGCACTATGCCAGGGTAATCCTATGGCTAATCTCGTAAAGGTCCCAGGGCCATTAGCTTAGTACACACCTATGAACCTATGAACCATCAGTTGTTCAGCACTTATAAGTACATAACAGTATGCTTCTAAATGCTTAGCAACTGATCATTGCATTAAATATTGTTCATTGCTTCTACAAAAGCATTAAATAAATAAAATAACAAAAAAAAAACATTAAAACAAGCCAGGATGCTAGAAATAGAGATGCAGAAAAGTCCTCTTCAGATAGGAATGTAAAACCAAATTGTAGGTGACAGTGGGAGACAAAACAGGATTGGAATTGAAGCTATACCCGACATTTAAAAGAAAAATGATACTGTGGGTGGGAATGCAAGTGATGTGGTAAAGTGGGTGTTACTTTGATCAGGTGTAGTTTGGACCCGAATTTTAAACACTGGGATTGTCCCTTTAACTTGAAGTTGGAAGGGACTAAATGTGAAAAGGAGGGAAAGATGATGACGTATTTGAATAAGACAAAAGAGTAAAGATTATGCTCTTTCACGAGACAAAAAACAATGAGCAGAGAAGTATAGAAATTAATGAACAGATGGCCTGAAAAGGGGGGAAGTGGTCTATATGAAAAACATGCAAAATCAGGTGGTTATAAAGGTAAGTAGGCAGCTGAGATGGATAATAGAAATCAGACAAAGAGGGATACATGTGCTCTGATGATCTGCAGGATGGAGGAGGACTAGGTAGCCTTGGGTTCCTTTAGTGACCCAAACAAGGATGAGAGGAGTATGCTTTGAGATTTTTCCCACTGTTAAGGAGGTGGAGAAGGCAAACATGTTGTTTCATTATAGGGGTGACTGTAATGTAATCTTGGGTTCAGTGCAGTAAAGGTTTTATGGACTGTAGAATTTCACAAAGAATGACAGAGGGAACTGAAGAAAGAGATAGAAGATGAGGGTTTGACCTAACCTAGAAAGAAAGATGGTGCAATAGTTGGAAGTATGCTGCCAGAAGAGACTAATTAGATGAGCAGTCTGGAGATGTTTCTAATCAGGTTATGCAGTGAAAGTTAAAGAGAAACGCCTTTTAGATCATGCCCATTTTCTCTCTAAGTTAGAGGAGAGGAGGAGCAACAGATGGTACTGGAACCTTTGAGGGTGGAAAGGATGTTATCATATATTAGGAAATGATTAGGGAAGTGACAGCACTGAACTAGATAAACGAGGGAGAGGTGGGGACAGTATGGTGGGACCCTGTGAAAATAAGATGGCTAGAGCAGATTTTGGATCAAGCTGACATGGTTAGTAGGGACAGATGGAGACAATGATGGAACATGAATGGGAATTAGATGTGTTTCAACACTAGGTGATAGTGAAAGGTAGGGGGATGAGTAGGAAGATGTAGGAGATGGTAACAAATGAAAATCTGACCTCTGTCAGCCAACCAAGCAAAAGCAGAACTGGAAAGTAGTGCTATTCTTTGGTGGTCTCAAGAAAAAAGTGAAGCAAAACTAATGAATGGAATATGGAGAAGGTAAAGTAGTATAAAAGGATCTTGCAAGTGTTTGTACATTTCTATCAAAACATAGATCCATAATGCCTGTTCTGATAGTGTAAAGGGATAAAACTTTGACTACAGTCCATGTGATCCAATTTCAACTAGCAGCTCAGGTACTTGATGGCATAGGCAGAAGGATGGCCATGTCCATCCTGATGGGGATAAGGGACCGTGCTTTTCATCCAGTTTGCACAATGGTTCCAGTGACAAAGCTTTGCTAAAGAGCTGGGGCTTTACATGTAGTGGAGTGGCCAGCTTGGGATGAAGTAAGAATGACCACCTAAGCTGATGATGGTAGCCACTGTTGGCACATATGGGTGAGTATGCATTAATAACTGTATGGCTAAAAGTGGCCCTTGCAATAATGGGATTGCTCATGTTACCACCAGGGGCAGAGCTTAGGCTCATAAATGAAAAGTGATCTCAGTGTTGGAATGTTGGCAAGAGCACAAAACACCTACATGTCCACCTGGATAATGGCCCCTTAGAACCTTGATTATCAATAGGCATGGGGACAAAAATGATACAATAAAAATGTATATAAATCATGGGGAATAAGGTCATGTGTAATGCAGATAAGACTGAGTGGGTGGGGCATGCATTTTTATAAGTCCAAAGTAAAGAACTAGTAAAGGAGATAAACTATTTCAGGTGTGATTAACGTAATTCATTCTCTAAAGTACAAAAAAAGTGTAGTGTGTGGGCTGAATGGCTTCTGTGCAGAATTTTACAGTGCATTCTTTGGGGGGTTAGAAGGGGGCTAAGCAGAATCTTTAATTAGGCTTTGGAAGGGTAGGAAATTCTACAGATATGAAAGGAGGCAATAATGGCTGTGGTGTCCAGGGTTCAAAAAGGATTTGTCCTGTTATTTCACAATTTCCCTTACAAATGTAGATTGAAATGTTTAGATTTAAGCTGTGGCAGTAAGATGAGAAAGAGTACTATAAAATATGGTGGAAGAGAACAAAATAGATTGTGTTAAAGGGAAATCTTCAGTTGATTTATGCTTGATCATGTTATCTCTGGTACTGATTAACTTAGGCATACTCTGAACTTAGCCTTCAAAGTTTATGTCATGAGCAGTGATTTGGTAGTGGAACTCAGCACTCATACAGACCATTTCATCATGTGATTCAAGATGACTAGTCCTGGATAGAATCCCTGGACTCGGATCTGTTTTTTTCTCTCCCACTCCCAGATCCTCTCTCCAATGGACCTGCCCAATGGCTCCTCTGCCTTCACCCAATTATCTCTTTTACTCCACTGCAGTTGAGGGCCAGACATCTCTAAGCTTAGAAAGAGTCCTCTGACCCATTCATTCCTACATGATGAACTCAATTCCATTTCTAGTGAGGGTTTGGAGATCCAGTGGAGCAGCCTTCCCAATTTCCACAGAGTTGTTTCATAATGCACCCCCCTAAACTTCATGAATGCTGCTTCCTCTGAGGTGCATGCATGCTTTCACACGTGGCATCTCAACATGTGTGGCACACCCCTAATAAAGCAAGTACTTAATATGGCCATTTGCAATAGTACAACACATTGTATTTCCCCTAGGTGTCAGAAATGCTTCACTCCAACCCACCTTCAACTGGGCAAGCCACACTGGACGCTGGACCACCCCCTTTACTACATGAGCTGTTAAAAGAGTGTGAGTCATCTGGGCTACAGTCAGTTTCTTCGGTCTGTGCCATGGGGTACGTGCTGATGGACCTAGATCTTGTGTAATTCAAGAGACTTGGTCCAGTCACCTATGACATTTTCAACCCTGTTTTGCTTGGCCAGGTTCATCATTGTAGTGCCTCTGGTTCACATGAATTGGTTAGGGTCTATAATTAAGCCCTAACTTCATGACTTCACATAATGACTCCATGTCAAGTATAGCAGTCTACCTGGTTCTATGTATGCCACAATTTGACTTTGAACTCTGCAAACTCAGTAGGACCATCCAGAGGTTTGACCATAGGTGGCATCACTCTGGTCTGCACAATAATTAACTTACCCTACACTACCACCTTTCAGTATGCCAGTCTGACATCTCCTGGAAGAAGTCTGTGCCCTTATCCTGGGAGATCTCTGCAACAGCAAATTGATCAACAGCACTGTTCTAGCTGGTGTAGCTTTCTCACAACCCAGAGGGCTTTCTCTAGTCAGGAATATATATTGGTTACTCCCTATTTTGCTACCAAGGACTGATCATGGGTCCCACAAGGCATTCATCAGGTTTGTATGAGTGATCCTAGAGATTTAACACAATTCTAAGTTGGTGTGAGTTTTTTGTATCCAATTATGATGATTTATCTCTGTTTTCTCCAGTACATTTACTTCATCTACTTGTGAACTTGTCCTAACAGGGTTCTTTTCACATGTCTGGAAGTATGTCAACTTAGTAATGTACACAGATCATATGCTAGTAATAGAATCCAGCATGATTCATAACTTGATCAACCCAAACTTCAAGCAAGTTTCTCTATATTAATTTCCAGAATATTTAAAAATAAACAGTTAGTAAATAAAAAAAAGTAATGCTGTGGGTGGACAGGTCAGAGACACTTTCTAGTAAAATTTGCAAACTGTGCCCTGAACTTCTTTTTAATAATAATAATAATAATAATAATAATAATAATAATAATAATAATAATAATAATAATAATGGGAACTTCATTCCAAATATTAAACAATAAAAGTATCTTTGATTCTCTCTGAACCTTTTGCTCAGTTTCACCCTCTACACAGACAATATCACTTCTAAAACACAAGCTCACCTTAAACTCTGCTATCACATTTCCCACTTGCTATCCCCCTCAACACAACTAGCTGAGAGTGTTTTTATAACTAAATTAAAATGTAAACTACATTTTCTTTGCCTTCACTCAGTCCAGAATACATACAAACTACTTATAATAACATTTTCAGATTTGCCTTCTGGCTGATCAAGATAGTCATCACTGTGACCTTCTAAAATATGTAAAATGGTTACCTATAAGTGACAGATCTATATCACACCATGCTACTATCATTTAGAAAATACCCAAAACTGGCAATTGCCCATCTCTGACAAGGCCACACTTGACAAGGGAAATAAACTACTCATTGCAAAACACCCAAGATGACACAATCTCCATCATATGACTTAGGTTCATAAATGCCACTGCAGAAAAGCCTTTTCTAGAATAGGCCCTGCTATTTGGAATAATCTCCCTAGAGAAGTAACAAACAATCAAAATTTACATTAATTCAAGTTACCATTAAATAGACACACACTGAAGCTAGATCTAAATGTTTTTATGATGTAGATTAAACCAATTATCATCTGTCATACCACAACTACATTGTACTACTTACTATCATTTTTTATTATTGACTAAACGTGCTTCTTGACTTTGTCAACATTACATGTTTTCTACTCCCAATTTACTTCCATTGTTATGTATTATCTAGATCTCTGTATGCACTATTCAAATATTCCATTAGTGTATTATATGAAGATTAACTCATGCAATATTTGAACCCAGGTTTTGACTAAAAAGGGTCATCACATCAGCTCACTTATTTGGTTACCAAATTGTAAAGTGAAAACATAACAAAGTAGTAAAAAATAAACTGACAACCATTTAGTCACCAGTCTTGTATGATTGATTATTGGCTTCAATACCATTGGGATATTCATTGTGATCATCAATGCTACTTTTGGGGAATCTTTAGTGTCAGGTTTGTCTCCCAATATCAGCTATAATGGAGAAATTGTAATCCATGTCTTAGGTACAATACTTGGGAAGGTGACAACTCTACAAAGGTTCATTCAGCAAGTGTTTATGTGAAGGAAAGTCACCAAATACCATATTTACTGCTAAAGAACTTTTATACTTTCTCCTACTGTTGTGTGACCACGGAGTTGAATGTTTCGGGCTATCTCCCCACGAGGGAGATGCAGGAGGCAAGCATGCTATAAAAGAAATGTAGTTTAGAGTCACTTCAATGTTTTTAGTGATTTTTACTTTGCAGACATGACACTGAAAATTAAAGGACCAGATTTCAACGTATTATTACATTCTCTTTCTTCCATTTCAAGAGTGTTGCCATCATTAGACATATTATTCCATCTTCAAATGTCCCTGCTGTGGTGCATGTCACATCGTTCTTTCATATGAATTACCTTAATGCTGTGTACCTAAGACTTCACAGCTTGATCATCTGCAGCCTGTGCAAAATTCTGAAGGCTGCCTGCCTACTGTTTTTTTTTAAGTACCACTGTGTTCCACCAGTCCTGCATAGAATGCATTGGATTGCAGTCAGGGAATATTTTAGCTATCTGTTTCTCTATTTATTTATTTATTCATTCATTTTTTTTTCTTTCTTTGTTAACCAGGTGGATGGACAGGTCAGAGAAACTTTCTAGTCACAACCCAGACCAGAAGATAAAGACATCCACATTATAATGGGGATGCAAGCAACAAAAACATATTTAAATATATTTACAGTAATTATAGCAAACACCACACAATACTTAAACAAATTAAAGCAATACTGCACAAACAATGTGTAACTGGTAATACAAGTCCTGTAAGTAAAAGGTAGCTAGTGAGCTTTGGGCAAGAACTTGGTAATGTTGTTATGTCTTTGGTGATGGAATAATGAATCTGCAAATATTGTTTGCAAAACATTTGTGTGGAGGAGGGTTTTTTCTTGGAGGCCGATGCTATCAGGGAAAGCTTATATTCAAGTTACAAAAGGGGCATGTCTTTGCCAATGGCTTCTCTTGTTTTAGAGGACAGAAACTGAAAAACCTTTGAGGCCGAAAACAGTCGTCAGTTGATTTTTGATTTTTGTTATCTCTATGTGATGTTGTAACTTAAGGTATTGATCTAGCCGTATCCCCTAGGTATCAGAAATGAGTAGTATTTTTTGTTTGTTTGTGTATGAGGGGGTGTTAGATTATTAAGAATTATCTGCCAGTTGCTGGGCACCTTTAAGAGCTTGTGCTTAGTCTCAAAAAGCATACATTTTGTAGTGTTCAAGAAGAGTTTCCATTGAGTTAGCCATTTGGAAAGCTCAGGCATACCTTCTTATGATCGGTTTGCTAACAGCATGGAGTGAGATATATAGATCACTACATCATCAACATATAGGATGATGGGTAAGTGAGGAAGGTCATCTGGCAGTGTGCTGATGAATAATAAGCAGAGAAGTGGTAAAAAGACTTATCCTTGGGGCATGTCTGAGAGTGGAGGGGTAGCATCAGAGAAAGAGCTGCCGATTTTGACTTTGAATTGTCTGTTGGATAGAAAGCTCTTAATTCACTGGAGAATTTGATTTCCAAAACCAGCCATAGAAAGAGAGTTAAATAGGAAAGGGTGATCTATGAGATCAGAGTTTTTTTGTGAAACTGATGAAGATTGCCCTAATAAGCTTTTCTTCACAGATGTTTGGAAGGATGCCACCTGTGAGTGTATTTGGATGCTAACAGCAGACCAAAAACCATGTTGCTTGAGAGGAGTTTTGATTTATAGTAGCTTCCAGGAAGATGGCTTAATGTTGTAGGTGAAGCAGCTGTATATTATTTTGAGTGGGTGTACTAGGATGTCTTACATGAGAAGATAAACTAGACGTGGCTGTCATCAGAGCTTGTTGGGTCGTCACAGGAGATATTGCTCAGTTGTCCTTGGATCTCTTTGATCTATTTCCTTGAGATGGTTTTGAAGTAGAATGGGTGTATGCTGAAGATTCTGGAAACGTGGGTGGATGGTGGGTGGTGGGGTTAGAGATAGGTGGGTGTGAGATGTGGAAATTCTTTCAGAAATTCATTAACTGAAAGAGGAAGATGCTATAGTATTAGTTTCTGTGGGTAAAGGGCATAGGAGCAGCTCTGCCAGTAATGTGGCTTACTTCTTCTGCTTCTTTCGGCTTTTCCCAGTTAGGGGTCACCACAGCAGATCACCTGTCTGCTCATGGTTGGCAGTGGAGTTTTACAGTGTCGAGTTGCCAGCCAGGCGGCCAACCTTCCACAGAAGGCACACACATACGTACTCACAACTAGGGCCAATTTAGAGTGTCCAATCCACCTACAGCATGTCTTTGGGATGTGGGAAGAAACCGGAGCACACAGAGGAAATCCATGCGACCTCAGGGAGGACATGCAGACTCCGCACAGAAGGCACCCCAGCCGAGGATCAAACCGGAGAACCTCTTGCTGTGAGGTGGCAATGCTAACCACTGCACCACCACGGCTGCCCAGTAATGTGGCTTACTATTTTCCAGAAATGTTTTGGTTTGTTAACAAAGGAGTTTTAGGAGGTGAGTTGGTGAAGAGTCTATGCCATCTGGTGGCTTGTTTGGTAAGGGTTCCTAACAGTCTTTCTCTATGTTCAGGGAACAGTCCCCTTTTCTTGGTGCCCTAGGTTTCAACTCTTAATCTGAACAGGAAGAACTCTTTTGTAATCCATTGATTTTGTGTGGCTTTGTGGAGATTGGTAAGTAGTGAGAAATGTTTGTCTTGTAACTGAAGTAGGTATATATAGTAAATGTGGATATAGCAAAGGAGTGATCAGGAAATAAGCTAATGGTGGACCAATTTGTCCTGGGAAGTTTTGTAAAGGGCCTGAATGTTTTTTTAGTTGTTTTTTTACATAAAAGATGATAGGTATGGGGAGGAGGGGTTTGGATGATCAATGAATGGATGGTAAACTAACTTGTTGTATGACTGACAGCAATCCTACATTTATATACACTCACACTTGCAGCCATACACATGGACACTCATGCATGTATACACTCTAACTATATGTCTACTAAACTTCCTGGCACGTACCTCTAACATGATCTCACCCACTTAAAGTAATGAGTGACTGGAAGGTCTTGTCCAAATTAATTACTGTGGATGGCAGCGATAATTTATGCAGCTGAGCTGTTATATGAATCACTCAGCTGAGGAAATCACTTACAGTAGGCATTTCTGAGGGACAGCATATGACTTATTTTCATATATCTCTCTCCTGGAATACCTCATCAACATTTGTGGTAGGCCTATGAACTAGCCCATTGTGGTGGTACACCTTTTCAAACTAAGTACTGCAGTAGTGCTATCTCTGAATCGAAAATGACTACTCCCACTGGTCAAGAAGGCTCTTGCAGTATTTTGCAGTAACATATTTCTTTACAAAAATTGATCAGTTTATCTATTTTGTATTACTAAAGTATTCAATAATATTTCCCTGGAAAAGGTATTTGGACTGTGGTATCTATATGGTCAACAAAATGCAGCACACAGTAAAATAATATATTTCAAATATACCTTTTGAGTTTATTACAATTAAAGTATTTATTCAGGTATACGGTGAGGTACTGTAGGTTGTTGGAACCACATGCATATTTTTTAGACATATCAGTATATTCATCCTTAGTTATTCAGCTCCTAGGAAAGTTAAATTAATAATTTAAATTCCTCTCAAGAGGGATTATCATTACTGTCATTCAGAAAGAAAGTTAATAGCAAGCAGTTCGAAAGGGACATTTTAAGACAACATGACTGGTAATAGCTGACTCCATAAGTAGTTAATGTTTAAAATATAATGTGACTTCTTTTGGACTCCAGGTAGTATTCTTCAACATCAGGATCATACATAAAAGTGATTTATTTGTTGTAAAATAAACTGAAGCACCATGTAAATCAGTTTAGCTGGTGTAGTAGGAATCCAGTGAATGTTGTGTCATCATCACTGTCTGCATAGAGACCAATATTATTTTCAAACACTTGAAGCCAAATCGTATCTCCTTTCTGGAGTTTTAGTAGTGCTGCTCCAGATGCTTGCATTGTCTTCTGTGCAAAATCAAACTGAGTATACTGGACGATGCCAGTGTTGCGCCATAAAGCTACCTTCATATCACTGTTATACACAGTTATGTGGTATGTGAAGAAGTAAATGCCAGGAATGATGACAGTGACCTTGCCTGTATTTGTATCATATGCATTATCTTCATTATAGAAAGCCTTTGTAAATATGATAGGAGAACCTGCAGGAGGATTACTGCTTCCAAGACCAACATGGAAACCCCAGAAGTTCTCAGGCGTTCTTGATGGAATGGTAACACTTGGTACACCCATTAGTCCCGGAGGCCCAATTTTTCCCGGGTGACCAATGGGACCTGGTGCTCCTTGTGGACCTAAGAAAAATATTAGAAACAAAAGCTGATTATTTGTCACCATTTGTGGAGAACCAAAATATTTAAACTGAAAAAGGATGTTGGAAGCTAACAGATACAGCAAACATTACTAAGCTGAACTAAACTGAACTGACAATATTTCACCACCTTCATAAATACATGTACTTAACCAGACACCTTACATCTGTGTGACAGATACGCTTTATGTTAAACATTTTGGAAAAACACATTTTATTTTTTGTAACAAAATTTATTCATCACATTTTACCATGCAACACTAGTTTACATGCATTAATAATAAAAATATCAATCATTATACATATTTCTTCATAACTTCAACATATCTTTACAGCATGCCTTCACATTTTTCAGTACAAATATCGCCATTCATTTTTATGCACTTTACTGTCTCTATCTTCTCTCTCCATTAAATATGTAATCTCCATTTCTTTAATTTCTTCTACAATGCTTAGTACATCTACTTTTGCTTTTGGTATTGGTGTTGATTTCCATTTTCTTGTTATTGTTTTTTTGACTACGATTTTTTGAGAAAGTAGCCAAGAGGTAACACAAATACAAAACCTAAGGGAATGGAGATGAAGGACTAATCATGCTTTAAAAGTAATACTTATTAAAATGCTTTGGGACCCAATTCAGAAAAGTTACAGCGAGGTGTGATTGAGATGCAGACCTATCAACTGTCCTTATTTTGGAGAAACATTCCTATTCACATGATGTATCTATTTTTTTTTCTGGGGGGGGGGTATGTCACTGTTTTCAGGCTTGATTTACTCCTGCACAGAATTTTCTGAATCCCCTTCATCACATGTGATTTTTGAAGCTATCTAGTACACAGACAAAGACACTACATAACCAACATACTAGTAACACCAGTAATTTAAAGAAATCATTACACTGTCTCATTGGTAATATGATGATATTTGTCCACCATTTCTCAGTAGGATCCCACATTATTACTGGAAGCAGGAACAGTTATGTGCAATCTGATATTTAAATTTTATACTAATTAGATGTCCAGGTTTTTAGCTGGATGTTCTTACTATTCAAGAGCCTTTGTTGTTCTTTTCAATATCAGCAGGTTGAGAGGTATGATGAAGTGTTCACCTTGTGGTAAAAATTTCTAATTCAGGGACAGACAGTTCTACATGAAGACATGCAGCACCACTGTGGGATGTTCCTGTGGTCGTGTTAAATGCAAATGAGGCATTCCAGGGAACAGTTATATGCTACTAAGTATTTATACAACCGAGCAATTCAGACACTGCTTGGCTGCATAAATTAACACACATGCTTATGGGTTGCTCATGTTAACGAACATAGCCAAAAGCTTGTGTTCATCCATTGTAGTAAAGGTAAGTGCTGGGGAGTTAAACATACAGGTGCTGTTGGAGGGATGTGTATGTTTTTGTGTGGGGCTGCATATGTAACTCTAAAGACGTAGGTCAGAGGATGACTAGACACCAGGGATAATGGGATAACTCTAAAGACGTAGGTTGGTGGAAAACCACTAGACAGTCAAACACATTGTTAACAATATGCCTTAATGACACTCACAAAAGATGTGTGTAGGAAGAATATTAGACACCAGGGTACACTAAACAGCATGTCTTAAAGGGACTAACAAAAATTCTCTCTCTACCTCCCACTGAGGACATTAGCCCTCTGTTCCACCACTAGATACCACAAAAACTGTTACAAAATACTCAAGTCTGTAAAACAGAAAATATGATGCAATGTGAAAGGAAGGATATTTCAAACCTTGTACCCTTTACACAGAAAACAGGAGCAATAACCCACTATGATAACTAATCTGTCAGTATAGATATTTTTTAACAGTAAGAAATGTGAATCTGTAATGTCTGTCATAATTCAGCATTTCCCACAGTCTTTGACTCACAAGGGACAGTGAGGGAAGGTTTCAATAAAAAGGCAAGAGGTACACTAGACACCACCAGGAAGATTATTTAAACTACAACCATGATGCCCTTAAATAGTTAATAGAGCAATAACTATTCTATACATAATAGAGCAATAGCTATTCTATACATTTTAAAGTTTGGTATTATAAACTGATTGTAAGGCTACATGAAAAGCTCACTCAAACTCTGCCATTGATTGCTGTGAGGGAAAGTTTGGTTTATTTTTGCTTTCTTGTAATTTGTATTGCTTCACTGTCTTTTTCTGTTTTGTATATTATGGTGTATTTTCTTTACACTGTGTTTTACTTGTATTTTGCTTTTAATTGCATATTTAAACTAGGAAAGAGACCACAGCTGTGTCTCTTGTGAGTCACACAGAAATTCAGTTTTCCTCCACCCTTCCTCTAGTTGCTTGCCCCTTATGTTAATTTGACCACATATTTCATTCTCTCTCTCTCCTCTTTCATTGGCTATTGTCAGTAAGCACAAAATTATCATTTCCCTTCAGCTATTTAAATTTATTGGACATCCCACTGTATTCCATACAGCCAGAATACTAAGCGCTCACCCCCTTTCAGTCTGTCTTGCTCTTTAAAAAATAGTGGTTCTTCCCATAGATTGCTAAAGCTTGAGTTACCTCCTCTCTTATATCCAACTGCAACTCTTAGGATATTAACCAAAGTTTTCATCTTACTTTTAAAATCTGCAGCATCTACTCCAAGACCATCAGTTATTGGAGAGCCCACATTCTGCCTCTTAGTAGTCATCTTGAGATTAGTGCTTCTGTTTTGCTCCTAGTGAGAGAAGGAGCTTAGGTGACTGCAGATCACCAGAAAGCCCAATAACTGCTTCATAGACGCCTGCTTGGAATATGTGCTTATATTTTGCTCATGGTGAGAGAAGAAGTTGAGGGCATTGATTCCTGATTGCCTCTGACTGGGCAGTGTGTTTCTTTTGAGGACCTTTCTGACTGGTCTGGTTGCTATTCGAGGCATTGACCATGAAAAGGCTACAACAAGCCTACAGATCCCTGCGTCATCTGGGACAAGACTGTTGATCACCAAAGAGCCTGTATCCTGCGTCTCTTCTTGGGATTATTTTGCTTCTGGTGAGAGAAGAAACAAAGGAGCATTGTATCTCAGCAGAGTGAAGCTGTGGTGAGACCAACACTAGTAGTAGTCAGATAGTAGCCAATCAGGAGAATTTCCACTTGTCATTATTCTTGACAAAGCTCATTCTTTCTTTTCAGTAAGTACTGCTTGATTAACTGCTGTCTAACCTAACTTCAGAATATCACCCTAAATACTTCATCTAAAAATCATTAGGGACTACTTATTAGTTTCCCTTCATGTGTTTGGCAGTGGCCTGTATAGATGCAGACACTCTGAGCTGGCATCTTTCCTGTAAAAGCACCCTTGAAATTTCACAAATACCTAGTTGCACAAAAGGCAAATAGTTTGCACTGACAATCACTGACCCCAGAGTTGCAAACCAGATACTCCATGCAATATTTTATTTTTTCATCTCATCCATCTAATCAGTAAAAAAGGGCCTGTTGCTATAGATATAAGCTTTCCCACTATCTCTGTTATCAGCTTGGTGGATATGGGCATCTCAAGGCAATGGAGAAATTGCCTAAACTGACAAGGTATTTGAGAGATGTATTTACACAATGCCACTGGAGGCAAACTTCTCATATAAAAGCACTCCTATTGTCAATCAGATTGTCAGTAAAACACACTCTGAACCCATCACACAGTCCAAAGCAGACACATAGATCCACATATGCTGAGACACATAAATGTAACCTTCTTAAACTCCAAAGACCTCCTAGATGAATTACACATAATAAATATCATCAGCAGCCCCTAATGCATGCCTTCAAAACAACACTCACATTAACATATACAGTCACATCTCTTGGAGGCTCAGCTTCTAAGCACATAAGGCAAGCTGTTACAGAATCCAAAATTCTCATTATTGGAGACTCCATTGTGTGGGACACTGATGTCCCTGTCATCAGGTTGAGTAAGGAAAAAGTCATGGACAATTGCTTGTCAGTGAGAGATGTATTTACACAATGTCACTGGAAGCAAAGCTCTCATATAAAAACACTCCTGTTGTCAATCAGGTTGTCAGTACAACACACACACTAATGTCCATGTCTCTAGGTTGAGTAATTACCCATGTACTCAGTTCATTGGACCAGAAGTACCAGTGACTCAGTCATAGTTGATGTGAGTAAAAGACCTGAGATGTACCTCCTTAGACTATATGAAGAGAGACATATGTGCCCAAGGCAGGTATGGGCCTAGTACTTGAGCAGTATTTTACCTTCTCCAAGGATGATGCCACGATAAGTACAGAACATGTCTGACTTTCATAATCGTCTGTCTGGTGTCACTCTAAGGGGGTGCAATATTTGTCTGCATGGAAGGAGATGGTCAGACCACGCTGCTTTGCCAGGGATGGTCTGCACCTCTCCCCTCTAGGCTTTTGAACATTAGCTGAAACAAAACATTGTCCTCCCTATAGTGCTATTTTCAGGCAAGGCCAAACTTAAAGTACTTCCAACACAGTAAAACAATACCAGGAAAATCTGTTAATGCTCAATGTGGGAGTCTAAACAAGAAACTCAACTCTCTAGAAGCTCACATTACCCTAGACCCTAGACATCTGTGCAGCCACTGAGACATGGTTTAAAGCCATCAACGGCTCACCGGCACTGCAAGGCTATAATGTCTTCCATACATTTAGAACAGCTACTACACAGACAAGGACTAAACAGATTCATAGGTGTGTGTACCTGTAAAGGTTGAGGTGTCTTGATTTACATCAAAAATAAATATACCTCAAGGCTGGTCAAACATGACAATGCATTTGAGTTTCTCCACATTCAAATCACCATGGGTAAACCCTGTACCACTTCCTTGCAAGCTATAAGTACCTCTGTATGACCCAGGAAAGCCATAACATGTATTTAAGCTTATTGGAAACTCTGTCCAACATAACACCATATTCATGGGCAACTTTAATTACCCCACTGTTAACCTGGAATCATATACAACCGCAAAAATGCTGGCACATAGATTACTCAATTTTTTAAACACAAACTCCATTTACTAGATTGTTAATATGCCGACCACAGGTACAAACATACTGGATCTGGTCCTCACTAATATGGGAGGAATGTTGCACATCCCATAGTGCAATGTCTTTTCTTGTAAGGTCAGACCGCAAAACTGTCTCCTTTAAAGTAAAAATAAAACCCGGAATGCCAGCTAACCTTTAAATGTTCAGGAACTACCCTAAAGCTAACTTCTTACTATTACGTGATAATCTGGCAAAATTTCAAGCCCCCATAAACCCTGAGAACTCTGCTGCCTGCACAAAACTGTTCACAGAAACTCTTACAAGCATGTTAATAAATGCATTGAGGCAGTTGTACCCTTCAGGAAGAAGTACAGAAGTCACTTAAAAAACAAGCCACCCTGGCAGAATCACCTCGATAGGCTATATAACAGAAGGAAGAAAATCATGTCAAAAATTAGGAGACGTAGCACTCAGCAGGATAAAAGTACTCTCTCTCTCATCAAACTAAACAAACAACTCAGAGGACAAATAAAATCTACTAACACCAACTTTTAGTTAGGTTTGGCCTCACAGGCCAAGTACAGCAATAAGGCATTTTTAGCTATACTGTATACTGTATGTTCGCAATCTCAAAAGCAATAGACAGTCATGTGCAGAGCTCATTGTTAATGGAGCTACATAGACTGAGCCAGAAGATATAACAAACCTACTGCCAGACAAATTCAGCACTAACTTTACCTCTCTCTCCCCCTTAACCCTTACCATCAAGAAAGATCATCAAATATAATTCCACCCTACTATCGCTAGGGAACGGGCCCTTAATGATCTCTATAAGGACAAGGACACTGCATAAATGGGCCCAGACAATATCCCAGGATGCCTTCTAAATGGCCTGAAAGATGACCTATCAGTCCCTTTGGAATTGCTATTTAACTGTTGCCTCCAAACAGGTGTTGTGCCTCATGAATGGAGAACAGCAACAGTCATCCCTCTGCACAAAGGCAGGCCATCTACAGACTCTAGAAACTACAGACCCATAAGTTTCACTAGTCTCAAATGCAAAGCCATGAAAATGATTATCACGGAAATTATCAATAATGACCTAGGAAACCTCCAAACACTGGATCCAACCCAATTTTGTTTTGTCAAGGGCAGGTCATAGGATCATAGGATCATAGGTGATTACTAGGTTATTGGCCCTTAGGCCCTTATAAGCCTAGCCAAGAGTTTAGCTCATGATTAGACAAGTCAGCACCCAATGCCCCTATCCAGCACCTGATGCCTACTCAGCCTGGTCACCAAAGCAATGGATGAAGGCAAAACGTTTCACACTGCCTACCTTGACCTGAATAGGCATTTGACACAATTCCCTTGTGGGCATTGTTGAAAACGTAAGAGATTAGGTATAAATCCTTATGTCACCCAGTGGATAGCCAGGCCAGGACTCCCAGACAGGACCCAGGAAGATAAAATTGGGGAGTCCACCTCTAGGAAGTGGCCAGTCACAAATGGAGTTTCCCAGGGACTGGTCCTGAGGCTGCTCCTTTCTGGCATTTACTTCTCTGAAGTCAAGACCAGTGTCAAGGGCCTCTGGCTGACTAAATTTGCAGAAGGTTGAAAATTAGGAGCAGTCTTAGAATCTCACACAGACACTGACAATAATTTAACCTTTGACCATCATGTGTCTACAGTGGTGAGGAAATCATTCTATGCTGTATAACTTATAAGCAAAGGTATGGCATCTAGGTCCAAGGAGATCACTGTTCCATTTTATTCAGCTTTCATCAGACCTATCATTGAGTACAATGCCCCCTTTGGTATTGACCTAACCAGGCACATCCAATAACTGGAATGTCCACAGAGTTTCCTCACTAAAAGAATACAGGGTGTAAGTAACATGTGTAATGCAGTCTGCTTCAAATGTCTAGCCCTGTATTTTGTCTCCTACAGGCTGTTGAGGCCTGGTGTACAAGGCATTGTCAGATGCCATCCTGTTGGAACTCCTGCATATCCACAAAACAAACAGCTTGAGAATTACCCAGTCTAAAGACTTAAACCTTGCATGTGATATAAACAGGTCCTGCTAGAGAGACTGATATATATCCCAGAGGCTATCCCTTCTGTGGAAAAGGCCCCCATTCATGTGAAGCAGAGTTCCTCCTTAACCCAATTCAAGTGTAACTTAGACAGTTGGATGAAGAACAGGAAATTCATCCCTGGTTTGGCACCTATGTTTCTAATGGACACACGCTGCCTGTAAATGGTTCATCTCCCAGGCTCCTGATTGTAGATGTTTCATCTCCTAAGCCCCTGCTTATGCTTATCAAGCATGCAAGAACTTATCAGAGATTTGGGATGCATGTCTAGGCTTAAAAATAAATCTTGGCTCTAGATGGTTGTCACTGTTGAAGTGATACCCCAACCCCATGTGGAAAAATGGTAAAAAGGGGAAGTGGATGGATGGATGGGAGACAATACAGGCATTGCCTAAAACAAGAGCATACAAAAAGTAAAATGATTTTGTGTGCCGTAAAGAGCTGCAACATTCCTGTCACATTGAATTACTTCACTAGAGCAGGCAGATTAAAAAATATCTATTGCTACATAAATGGATTGTACCCTTGATCAATTACTTAATTTCACAAACCATATCAATTTACAGCACTGACCATTGTGATATTTGTTTCCTGTAATCCTTTGTGCATACTAAATAAGAAAAATAGTTGTTTACAGGCTAGCAGTTTTAACATTATCTGAAAACTTTATTTTAGTAGGACAGTGGTTAGCATTGTCACCTCACAGCAAGAGCTTCTCCGGTTCGATCCTCGGCTGGGGTGCCTTCTGTGTGGAGTCTGTATGTCCTCCCTGTTGTCGCATGGGTTTCCTCCAGATGCTCCGGTTTCCTCCCACATCCCAAAGACATGCTGTAGGTGGATTGGACACTATAAATTGGCCCTAGGTGTGAGTGCGTGCATGTGTGTGTGCCTTCTGCGGAAGGTTGGGCGCCGGGCTGGCAACTCAACACTGTAAAACTCCACTGCCAGTCATGAGTGGACAGGTGATCCGCTGTAGCGACCCCTAACCGGGAAAAGCCGAAAGAAGAAGAAGAAGTAGGACAAGTGCTTTTAAGGATCAAGCTAAGAAACTGTGACTAGATTGCTATTTTTTGTTTGTTGGTTTGTTTGCATGTTAGTCCCCTTAATTATGGTTTGTTACCCTTTTTTCATAGATAGCTACTTTTTATGGGCTGTGCCCATTAAGCAGAGATCTATATTTCTTGATTAAAAATACAGCATTCAAGCTTTGATTTCTAATCCCATTTACCTTCTAGCGGGTGCTGCATGTGTACCTTCAGTAATAGACAAACTAGAAGAATATACCATCTTGCTCATTTTAAATAGTTTGTTCACTATGACCCAGGAAAGTTTTGAATTCATGCCATCATTCAGCATGTGACCTTGTTCCACCCATTTCTTGGCATTCCTACTGTGTTGCTTGTACAGTTTCAGCAGCACTTTCTGCACTGCCCATAAGATGAGCTACAATATGGCCACAGGATCATGTTTGGTATTCACTAAACCTGGGAGATCTCATCACAGAGAACAGAGAGCTGTGTTGCTGCTCAGCAACTGTATAGAAATACCCTGTGTTCTTGTTTTAAGAGCACTGACCGCAGTTTCTTATCAAATCATAGTAATGATAATGATGAAGCATTCTTGGAATAAAACATTATTTGTAACAATTAAGTAAAACTAAGCTTTGAAACAATGCCATTACAATGAGGTGCAAGTCTGTTGAGGCACTGAATATGTAAAGCATAGATCTTATAGGTTCATAAGTATTTACTAGGTATGCGGTCAGAATAATTATTGGGTAGCATAGCCAAAAGCAACCAAAAAGAACTGAAAGTGTAATAGCTGCCCAACAAATCAATCAGTTTATTAGCTGCCCCAAACAATGATAGGCATAGTACACATCATTTTACCAAATGTTTTATCTGCATCAAGACCCACTAACATTAGTGGCATTTTCTATGTTCTACCTCCATCTGGATCATCATTGTTTTATTAATGTTGTCAAATGTTTGCCTCCTGTCCACAAAACCATATTGTTCCATAGCTGCCAATTTTAGAAACAGCTTTGCCATTCTCTTTGCTAGTATAAACATAAACAAACACTTTATAATCACGGTTTAATATTGAAATGGAGCTATATGAAGTTAGGCTTGAAGGGGTTTTGCTTACTTTGGGTAATACAGCCACCACAACCTTTTTCCAAGATGCTTGCTCTGCCCCCTTTTAAAATAACGCTGAACAAAACTTTATACATATTTTATAACTTTCTTCCCCTCCAACTTCCAGACTTGCAAAGAAATGCCATCTGTTCCTGGAGGCTTCTGGGTTAATTGACTATACATCACCATTTTATCTTATCTCTTCCTATCTTAACTGCTAACTGTTGTGCCTCAGCTTCCCCTAACCTTGGCAAAATTAAATCTTCTATTTTCTTGGTTTCCACACTTACCTGCTTTAAACAAATTTAATGAAATTTCTAAAATATCTGTACTATCTCTGTAGGATATCTTGCTGCTTTTCTTGTCATAGGTTCCCTACATTTGGCAACATCCATTAATACTTTCTGTTGCCTAAGTAATTTTAGTAAAAGTTTTTGTCCTCTTGAGTTGTTATCAAAATAGTTGCGTACCAGCAACCTTTCTAAACTAATGCATATTATCCAAATGCTTTCTTATTTTTCCTTTAGTACTCTACAGTTGCTCCTCTTGTTCTGCGAGATTAAGCCTAGCAATTCTCAGTTCATGTTTGGCAGGTTGGTTGATTTTGCATCCAGCTTTCACTCCAGAGCTATCCCAGGTAACCCAGGCTGGGCAAATAGATACCGGCCAGCCAGTAGCTTAGTGACCCAGGGCTGCTGGGCTTTGTGGCAGGCACACACTGGCCAATAGGGGCACATATACCCCTCCCACTGTTACCATGGGTCCATGGTGTGGGTCAGAGTAGGCCGGGTCCTCAATCCAAATATCACCGGTAACTACCCATGCCCATTTCTGGCAACATTAGTCAACATGTCCGAATCACTTAGAGCCATATTTTACACTGTAGAATGGCTAGTCCTGCCATGGTGAACAGTCTGTGATCTGTGTTCTCCTATCTTGAGGATACTGTGCACCACAGTAGATGTCCAAAGTGGTTGGTCTGTAGAACTCTTCCCCTATAAGGCACCACGCAGAGTCTGTGCTGCTACCCACAGCTCCATTCATTGGTGAGTTTGAGATGGAAACAAACAGCATGTTTTTCAGACATGGGAGAAAGCCCACAGAGACACGGGGAGAACATGCAAACTCCAAACAGGCACTGGTCGGAGGTCAGGTTCGAACCTTGTACCTTGTGCATGGGAGGTGAAGACCTTAACTACTAAGCCATCTGGTTCTTTGCATAGATAGTTTCAGACATCATACTCTTCAGAAAATTCATGTTAATGCAAAATCTATGATTCTATCAACTTTCTAAGTTTGTAAGAGCAATATTTAAAAAATGTCCCTATTCTGGGGCCTTTGTGCCCCATTATTTATGGCTTTGTCCAGATTTCTTGTTCTAAGAGGTCAAGAGATGACACACACACACACACACACACACACACACACACACACACACACACACACACACACACACACACACACACACACACACACACACACACACACACACACACACACACACACACACTGAGAGCGATCGAGCAATCCCAACAAAGGAACAAAAATGGGGACGGATTTTAAATATTGCTCTTATAAACTTAGTTCCTTTATATTTAGTATAATAACTATATATAAAACTTTATACGCTGTGTTATCTTCATTTTAGGGGTCAAATAGATTTTGTGGCTCCTGATGAATTTTATTTGGTGGGAGAGGGGCTAAAAATGGCTCTTTTGATAGTGAAGGTTACAGACCCCTCTCTTAGAGAGTACTTGCACGTATTTGGTGATACTGTCCAAGCCACTCCAATAGTCTTGCTGTTTGCCACATTTGCTATTTGGATAACAGTAATATTACACAGTGACATTGGTCACCCTTTGGGAAGGGCCTTATAGTAGCTGATTATAGTGGTTGGTGGCAGTTGGTACTGCCATATAGTCTGGGCAGAAAGGGGCACAGCTGGAGAACCTGTGCCAGCCTTCCCAAGGAGTGTCTGTGTGTTTGTATCTAAATCAAATCTTAAAGTGAGTGTGTGTCAGCTGCCTAGGCAGGGACACAAAGCACTGGTTGGATAGAGAGGGTGATGGAGGTTTTAGCTTGACCATTAGGCTGAGATCTGGACCCTATAGCTGTGCCAGTGGAGAGTCTTATTGGAGATCTGGAGAGAAAGGGAGAAACCAGCCCCAGATTGACTGTGATCTCTGTGTGCTCTTAAGGGAAATTGTACTTTACTGTGTGTGCACTTGTTATACCCCAATGTGCACGCTCATCACTGGTGCTAGTGGTAAAGATTGAGGCTAATTTATTACTGGTCCAGTGCATGAGCATTACATATTAATTGTTTGTCAGTGGTGGGATATCCACATCAGATATTAATTGTTTGATAGTGGTGAGTTAGCCACATCACATACTAATCGGCTTGTAGTGGTGTGGATATTGAATTCCTGTAGCCTGTGTACAGTGATCACTGAAGGTGTTTTTGTACTCTAAATCAGCCATGCAGTGAATATTTAGAGTTCAGATCACAATTGTTTTATTTCTTTTGTTAGCTTAGTTAGCCAGGGAGAGCAGGCAAGCATGTCAGCAGAGGAGTACAGTAAGCTGGCAAGGAGCAAGTTGGCTGAGATGTGCCAGGCTAAAGGACTGGTGCATGGAAACCTGACTAATGCAGACATGACTGTAGCTTTGGTCACAGGTGTATCAAAGAATACAAACCAGGAGGATGATCAGACTGGCCGTGGAGATGTACAACACTCAGAGAATGGACAGCTCAACCTTTCTGCAGAGAACTTAAAAATCCATCTGAAGCTAAGGAGACTTGAATTGGAGGCCAGGCATTTAGAAACAGAAGCAGCAGAGAGACTGAGACATCTACAGGCTGAGGAGAATTAGAAACTGCTACTCCTGGAAACTGAGGAGAAGGAGAGGCATAGGTAGCATGAAAAGGAGATGCTGACTCTTCACCAGACTCATAGAGGTAATGAGGAAGGGAGTAACCGGGCCCCAGAAGCACAAAAGGTCAGTAAATTTCTTCTGCAGTTTACAGAGGGGGATAATTTTGATAGTTTCATTCATATGTTTGAGATGGTATGTAAACAGTATGATGTTGACCAAAGGCTCTGGGTATGGTTCCTGACCCCCTTACTCCATGGTAAAGCTGTAACTGTGCTGTCTAAATTATCTGATCATGATTTTTTTGACTATACTGCTGTTAAGAATTGTTTGCTAGAATTTTTTAAGCTAACATCTGAAGCTTATAGGAAAAAGTTTTGTGAGCATAGACACAAGGCAGATGAAAGTGTGTGTGAATATGTTGCTGAACTAAGCACTTATTTTCATAGGTGGGTGAGTGGATGTCAGGTCACCACTTTTGAAGACCTTTTGGTGAGGGAACAAGCCCTTAGCACTTTGCTTGAGAACATGAGGATCTGGTTAGCTGATAGACAATGTGCTACTTCAGATGAGTTGGGGAAAAAGGGAGACCTATGCCTAGCAAGCAGAGCATCACTGCACAGGAAAGGGACACCCAGTGCTGCTCATGAATCTAAAGGAACCCATGGTGGGCAGCCCAGACTGCCCCAACAGAATCTGACAGTAGCAGGGGAACCTCGCCACTAGTCCAGGTACACATCCAGGACCTATGGTTAAATGTTTTGAATGCAACCAGTGGGGCCATGTGGCATATAGATGTCCACGGAGGCAAAGTAGGGAACAAAAGGTGAGGGACCCAGTAAGTGGGAAAGACAAAATGCCAATAGTAGGTTGTCTTGAGACAACAGGGGTACCAAACTATCATCCTGCAGATGTCTTGATAGGGAAGGATTTTGATAAGCCAGTACCATGTGTTTATGTAGTTATACACAGTCAGGCTTGGAGACAAGCATGTGGGTCTGGTAGCCTAGGGGAGACCCAGACAGACCACACACTTGTAGCCAGGACTGGTGAGGTGGTTACTTCAGGGAGGGGAGCTACCCTGTAGTAGTGAGACTGAAGGTGTGCCACAACTGCTTGTTGGTACTGATGTTCCCTTGGACAGAGTGACTGCAAAGGTATAGGTGAGTAGTAGTACCCAGGCTAACAGTGAGGTGTCACTGTCAGAGGATGGCAGACTTCCTTTGGAAGTGGAGCTGGGAAGGGTTACAAAGAGAGAGTTGATACAGGCTCAGTCTCAGACCCTACATTACAAGGCCTGAGAGAGGTAGCTAGTGAGGTGCCTGATTCTCAAGGGAAGGGGGAATCTGTTTACTGGGACAAAGGGTTACTGTATGGAGAGTGGACACCAGAGAGAGGGCTAGAAGGTGAGAGAATACAGCAGTTGGTAGTGCCTAGAGCCTAGCTTCTGGCGCTTCTAGCCATAGCCCATGATATTCCCTTTGTGGGTCATATGGGCATAATACATACAAGAGACGTATTATGCAGAACTTCTATTGGCCAGAAATTTCCAGAGATATTACAGGGTACTGCAGGACCTGTGAGCAGTGCCAAAAGGTAGGCAAGGCAGGAGACAAGGTGAGAGCTCCTTTGATGCCTTTTCCTATGATTGAGGGGCCATTTCAGAGGGTAGCTATGGATATTGTGGGGCCTCTGAGTACCTCAAGTTCCACAGGGAAAAGGTATATCCTAGTGGTAGTAGATTATGCTACAAGATACCCTGAGGCAGTGGCTTTGTCCTCCATTGAGGCGGAAAAGGTGGCAAATGCTTTGTTAGAGATTTTCAGCAAGGTAAGTTTCCCAAAATGAATATTGACTGACAGAGGTGCCAATTTCATGTCAGACCTGCTGGCTTGTCTGTAGAAGTACTGTAGGGTGAGAACTTAAAGACCACCCACTACCATCCCCAGACTAATGGTTTTGTTGAGAGGTTAAACTCCAGTCCATGCTATGGGCATTTGAAGACCAGTTTAAGAAGGAGTGGGACAAATATTTGCCCCATCTGTTGTTTGGTTACAGAGAGGTTCACCCTTTGAGTTGCTGTATTGGCATAGGGTGAGAAGACCTCTAGATTTAATTTGAGATGAGTGGGAAGGTGAGTGTGAATCTCACAAGGAGTCTGTTGTGGCATATGTCCTAAACCTCAGGACAAGGTTCAGGGAACTCATGAGGTTGGCCCAGGAGTACCTGGCAGAAGCTCAACAACAGACAAAGGTCTGGTATGACAGGAATGCTCGAGCTAGAGAGTATGCTATAGGGCAGCAGGTAATGGTTCTCATTCCAGTCAGACACAACAAGCTGCAAGCAGCTTGGAAAGGACCCTACAAGGTGGTAAGGAAGGTCAATGATGTTAACTACATGGTAGAACTGCTAGGCAGGAGCCAGGGGCACAAACTGTACCATGTTAACATGATGAATCCTTACCATGATAGGGAGGCCCTTGTGCTGAGTATTTGCAGTGGATTGCAGGAGGAGTCTGAGGGAGATCTGGTGACTTATCTCCTCAGTGAGGCTTGGACTGACACCTCAGTGGAAGGGTAGCAATGTCCCAGCAGCTATCTCCTACCCAGGTTCAAGAAATCCGAGTACTGTTGCAGGAGTTTGGGGACATGTTCACTGGGAGACCAGGGTGCACCCACCTGGTGCAGCACCAGGTGGATACAGGACCCCAAAGCTCTATTAGACAGGCCCCTTATAGGGTGCCTCAGAGAGAGTCAAACAGACTCTGAGGGAGGAGATACAGGGAATTTTGGAACTAGGGGTAATTCAAGAGTCCAATAGTAGTCCCTGGGCCTCCCCAGGGGTGCTGGTGCCAAAGAAGGATGGCAGCACCAGATTCTGTGTGGACTACAGGAAATTAGTCACACAGAGTCAGATGCTTATCCCATACCTAGGTCGGAAGAAGCCCTAGAGCAGCTGGGTGAGTCTAAGTACCTTACCACCATTGATCTTACCAAGGGTTACTAGCAGGTGCCCTTGACTCCCAGTGCTAGAGAGAGGTCAGCCTTTGTGACTCCTTTTGGCTTGTATGACTTCACAAAGATGCCCTTTGGGATAAAAAATGCCCCAGCAACTTTCCAGAGGCTGGTAGATAATATCCTAGCAGGAGGGTTTGCCCTTGCTTACCTAGATGATATTGCCATCTACAGCCATTCCTGGCAAGAACACCTTCAGTATGTCAGGGAAGTGCTGGGCAGACTACATAGGGCAGGGTTGACCATTAAGCCCAGCAAATGTCAGGTGGGTATGGCAGACGTCTCCTACCTGGAACATAGAGTGGGGAGTGATAAGATCAGGCCAGAACCTGCTAAAGTGGAAGCCATTTGGGCATGGCCTGCACTTGTTATCAAAAAGCAGGTAAGGGCATTCTTAGGGACAGCAGGGTAATATAGAAAGTTCATCCCCAGTTATAGTACCATAGCTGCTCCCCTCACAGACCTGACAAGGAAAAACAGGCCAGATAAGGTAGTGTGGACCACAACATGTGATCAGGCGTTCCAGAAGTTTAAAGAAGCTTTGGGAAGACCTCCTGTGTTAGCCAGTCCAGATCACAGCAAAGACTGTATTGTGCAGGTGGATACTTTGAACTATAGGGTGGGGGCTATACTTAGCCAGATTTATTCAGAGGGAGAAGAGCACCCAGTGGTTTATCTCAGTCGTAGGCTAGACCCCAGGGAGGAATGCTATGCAGCTGTAGAAATGGAATGTCTAGCCATAGTGTGGACACTGCAGAAATTTCAGCCGTATCTGTATGGAAGAAAATTCACTGTAGTTACAGATCACAATCCCTAACATGGTTACACCAAGCCAGACAGCAAAATGCCAAGTTGCTAAGATGGAGCCTAGGGTTGCAAGCATATGATATGTCAGTACAGCACTGCAATGGGGTTAGCAATGCCAACACAGATGGGCTCTCAAGACAGGGAATGGGGTAAGGTAGATAGACCTAACCCTTTCAAGCAACGTTTCTCAAGGGTCACTTGAAAAACTAGCTTGAGTTCTCCGGGAGTGGGGGGGATATGTGAAGGCTGCCAGCCTAGCTAGATAGAATTTTGTAGATAATTCTATGTCACTGCAAATATTAATATAATCCACAGACTTGTTTTTACAAAAGTAAGAAACTAAATGTAAGAAAACTGTGCTATATGCTGAACTTCAAAACTGTAACCACAGTGCACCCAGCTGGAAGAAAGCTGTTAAGTAAAGAATTACAACTGTGTTTGATCTCAAGCTCAGAGATAAGATGTCTAGGCTAGCAAATTCTTTCTATTGTTATTAAAACAAAGATAATTACTAGATTTTACATGTAAAAGTGTCTTTTATTGCTGTGGCGTCCTGGCCAGGTGCAGCTACAGAGAAATGTAAATGTCGAGCTTCTGTTAGCCTGGGAGCTACAGGAGAATTGATAAAAATGATGTAAGGTGAAATGACTCAGCAATACTGGGTGTTATCAATTCAACAACTCACCAGCACTTTGCCTTGTAAGTAAAGTTATTTAGTACATAGTTTCTCTTAGAGTTAGATAGGAATTTAGCCAGATTAGTCTAGCTGTTTTCTATATTTATGTCAGATTATTCTACAATATTGTTTTAAAGTTCCTGTGATTTCTGAACTCTTGATTAGCACTGTGTTGAATTGATGAGATTTGTCTTGTTTTTTATTATTTATTATTAACTATTTTTAAACCTTTCAATTGTGGCTGTTTTGTGTAGAGATAATTTAAGCTCTTAGAGAGCACTTGCATGTATTTGGTGATACTGTCCAAGCCACTCCAATAGTATTGGTGTTCACCATACTTACTATTTGGATAACAGTAATATTACACAGTGAAATTGGTCACCCTTTGGGAAGGGCCTTATAGTAGCTGATAATAGTAGTTGGTGGCAGTCAGTACTACCTTATAGTCTGAGCAGAAAGGGGGGACAGCTGGAGAACCTGTGCCAGCCTTCCCCAGGAGTGTGTGTGTGTGTGTGTTTGTATCTAAATCAAAAAGTGTGTGTGTGTGTCAGCTACTTGGGCAGGGGCACAAAGCCCTGGTTGGACAGAGAGGGTGCTGGAGGTTTTAGCTTGACCACTAGGCTGAGATCTGGACCATATAGCTGTGCCAGTGGGGAGTCTTATTGGGAATCTGGAGAGAAAGGGAAAAAACAGCCCCAGACTGACTATGATCTCCATGTGCTCTTAAGGGAAATTGTACTTTACCGCATGTGGACTTGTTATCCCCCAATGTGCACACCCCTCACTGGTGCTAGTGGTGAGGATTGAGGCTCCTTGATTACTGGGCCAGTGCACGGGCATCACAGATAGTACCCCAGAAGTGCAAAGGTTCAGTGCCTTCCACAATGTTAGACAAGTAGCTGCACAGAGAAAGGCTAATGGTGTAAGTGTTTTGATAAATATCAACAACAAGCATACGTTTACGTTGGTCAAACAGGATGACGTGCTGGAGTTCGTCTACATGCAGATCACCATAGACAAAATCCTGTACTATATCCAAGCCAGCTGTAGGTCACTCTTCAAGTCTCAAGAAGCTAATAGTGCATACTTAGACCTGCTATACTTACCATCCTCCCACCTAACACCCTACTCACGGGCCACTTTAATTATCCTTCTGTACACTAGGAATCATACACAGCCTCAAATCTATATGCAGAGAGATTTCTGAACTTTGTAAATACAAGCACCTTTGGCCAAATAGTGAAACTGCCCACTAGAGGCTCCAGTATACTGGACTTCATATTTATAAATATGGGAAAATGCTGCCCCCCCCCCCCAGTGTCTTGTCCTCCCTGGTAAGGTTTGACCTTAAAGCTGTCTCCTTCAAAATCAAAATCAACTCTGTAACCCCAGTGAAACCAGTAACAGGAACTATTCCAAGGCAAACTATCTGTCATTACATGATGGTTTGTCAAAATTCAGTGCCCCTTCAAACCCCGAGAGTACTGCAGCATACACTGAATTGCTGTAGAAACTCTGCACAACCATATCAATGGCTGCATAGAGGCTACTGTACCTACTAGAAGTAAGCATAGAACTAGCCCCAGAAACAAACCGTCCTGGTGGCATCCCAAATTAAACAGGATGTATAACAAAATGAAACAATATGGCAAAAATCAGGAAGGGTAATTCCTATAATGTAACTCTCTCATCAAACTAAACAGGCAACTAAGAGGGCTAATTAGGTCAAATAAAGCCAAATTTGAGGTTAAGATAGCCTTCCAAGTGAAAGATAACTATAAGGCCTTCTTCAGCTATGTGAGAAATCTGAAGGGCAGCCCACAGGAATGTGGTCAACTAGTGGTTAATGGTGCCACATTCACCAAGCTTGGCAATATAACAAACCTGTTAGCAGACAAATTTAGTTTTAACTTTAAATCTCTATTAGCCTCAACCATTCCCCAAGAAATACCCTCAAATATAACCCCTCCAACTATAACTACAAAGAATTTACTGGCTATATTTCCTAAAGCCAAAAACACAGCCTCAATTTTTTGTTTGTTTGTATTCGTCTACAGGGGTAGAGCACTAACCTCCATGGACCTTTTTCAGAGTCAGCCAAGGAATGGTGTCTGGTTAAGTGAATTGTTCAGAATCACACAGTTAGGCAATGGAGGCTGAGGGAATCAAACTCTTGACCACTGGGCCACAGGAAACAGTTGGTTAACAGCTCTGTAATCCTCTGCTTCAGCTAGCCCCAATAACATCCCAGGATGCCTCCTGAACAGTCTAAAATATGACTTATCAGGACCCCTGGAATCACTATTTAACTACAGTCTTAAAACAGGGTTTGTGCCATGAGAATGGGGAACTGTGATGCCCCCCCCCCCCTTCATAAGGGAGGACCTTCAACAAATCCTGGAAACTACAGACCCATTAGTCTGACTAGATTTATTAGCAAAGCTGAAATAACGGCCAGAAAGTCCGGACAAACCACAAATGTAGTCAGAGAAACTAGTTATTTATTGAATAAAGCGCTTTTCATCCCACTTAATTGTGGGACTTCTTCAAATGAAAAAAGTATAAAACAAGTCAATTAAATAGTAAAAGTAACAATGTCATGTGTTTACAACCACCAATCCCTACACTAAATATGTTACTAATTAATTATTAATGTTCACATTAATTTGTCCTGCCTAAACCTTATAAAATGTATTTGCAAACTCATTTTCAATATGTATGAATATCTACAGTAACTATACATTTATACACTGTCTTAAAAATACATAAGTAAAATCAAAATTTCACTCTTTTAAATACTACAAAAATGTAATAAAAACAACTGATGGTTCCATAGCTATGTCTGGAACAGAGCACAAGCAGTGAAATGGAAACATTTCTCCACATTTTTGCCTGTAAGTATTGGTGCCCAACGATTTATGCTAAACCCCATAGTTTTCAACATATTCACCAATGTCCACTGCACTGCTACAAAAAATGCTACCCTAGTTCAATACACTGATGACTCAACCCCAATCTGATTGCCAAATTTCTCTCTAAACTCCACGACGTTACACAACAATCCTGCTTATTGCCTGAAACATATTTCACAACTACGTTTAAAACCTAATAAAGTAAATCACTACTCTTCAACCCAAAGAACAGAATATTCTCTTTCCTGCCAACAACAGCATCATTGAACAAGTAAACCACACAGGTCCTAGACTGCTACAAGTTTGTCTACAGTTCAAAGAATTGGTTCTTAGGCTATTTAGGACAAAGAGGGCAGATAGTTAGGTAGAAGAAGGTTAACTCTCTATTCCTAATCAGATATATTCAGACAAGCATGTGAATGATGTGATGATCAGAAATAATCTAAAATGTGCCAGATTATGTAAAATACGAACATTTGTCTCTCCTAATGCCAAGCTGTTTGTGACCAGTTCGTACTTTCTTCCATTCTCCAATATTCTGCACATCTTCTTACAAGTGTTATGCCATCCCTTCACCATAAACTGGAGCAAGATGTCATTAGAGTAACACGTTTTAGCACGAGCCATCTTGGCTGTCATTATCACTGTTTATCTCTGAAAATTCTGCATTGTTTAGAATTTGACCATCAGCTGGCTCTCATTCAACTGAAATTTTGCCAAAAAATGTCTGTATTTTTGAACTACTCCTTTCTCTCCAATGTTACTGCTGAAATGATTACTCTGTCTGGACTTATGCTATCATTTGGTAAACTGTCTAGTATTCCATAAACAAAAAATAAATTAATAAATTCAGCAATACTTGTTACTATGTTACTATCAGTAAGTTTTTAATAATCTAACAACACAGGCATATCCCTGAAAAAAATTAAGTCTGAACTAAACAAACAATCAAACAAAAATGTTCAGTTGCAGTGGAATTGCCACTGTGGTATCATTTAAAACTTTGCATGGTATTCAGAAACAAACAGCACAGATTACTACAAGAAATAGAACAGTTGGTGGTAACATATAGGGAGGAGGCAATTCAGAGACACTCACAGAGCAAACATACTAACAGATAAGTAAAGTGGTATGCATTATATGCTATTGACTGTATAATGATGTTTCTGCTAATGAGAGCCATTATTTATTTTATTTATTTTATTTTATTTTACATTTGTTGACCGGGCTAGTCTAGCTGGATATATTTCCATTTTCAGTAGAGGCCCGGGGAGAAAAGCTCCACACAGAATATACAAAGTATAAAATATTGTTACATGGTGAAAAAGGAATACAAAACAAAAATAAAAATAAAAAACAAGTAGATTTACATTCTTGAGATAAAAACACTTGAGAAAAGTTCCAATAAACAGAGTAAAGTTTAAGAGAGCTAGATCAGAATATAATACAGTAAGAGTCATGTACCATAGATAAAAACACTTGTGAAACAGTACAGTGAGCAGAATATAGCTTAAGACAGCTCAAAACAGAATAGTTAGAGTTATTTACAGTAGATCATATGAGGTAGTAGTATTTAAAAGCTAAGATTATTAGAGTTTAAATAGGGTCAGTCTAATTTACAAGTCAAAAACATGTAAAGGTTTGGAAGTATGGCAAGAAGAGGAAGAAAGAGGGGTGAAGAAGATGGTTAGTCAGGGTTACTACAAGGGCATAGCCAGTGCATTTGAAGGTATTTTCTAAGGTTTTGTTTAAAGAGTGGTAAGGATGTAGTTAGAGTTAGTTCAGTGGGTAGTAGGTTCCAGTGTTTTCCTGCTGTATTGGTAAATAGAGAGTCACCAGCTGTATTATTAGACTTTGTTAAACTGGCAAGAAGTTTGCTAGAAGAACGTAGGGAGTTCAGATTATTATATGGAACTATAAGTTTTGAGAGTATAGGGGTATTATTGGGCTGGTAAAATAACTTGTGGGCAATTGTGAGTTGAGGGATAATCAGATGGTTTTGGAATTTGAGCCAATTTAATTGTCTAAGATTAGTACAGTGATGGGTTCTAAAGGGATTGCCAGTAGCAAATCTGGCGATATTATTATAGGAGGTTGCTAATTTGTTAAGGTTGGTTTTCTTAAGGTTGGTAAATATAGGTGAAGCATACAGGAGGGTTGAGATTAGATGGGAGTGGGCAATTTTGGCTCTGGCTGCTGAGGTTAAAAAGGGTTTTATTCTGTATAAGGAGCCTATTTTTCTGTTTACTGTTTTAATGGTGTTGTTTATATGGTAATCAAATGAGAGATTATTATCAATGGTTATACCTAGAAGTTTAGTGGTAGTATCAGGGAGAATAACAGTTCCATTATTTGAAGAGATTGAAAAGTCTAATGGGGAAGACCTAGTGGTGGGTGTAAAGAGAAGGAGTTTTGTTTTTTTAGCATTGAGAAGGAGACAGCATTTGGTAAACCATGTTTCTACAGTGTTGAAGACATCTTGAGTAAGAGAATATAGTTCAGATTGAGAGGTAGATGAGCATATTAGTGTGGAGTCATCCGCATATTGAATACAAGTGGCTTGTGGAATTGCTACATGGAGATCATTAATAAATAAGGAGAAGAGGAGTGGACCAAGAATAGATCCCTGAGGGACCCCAATGGTAACAGGAAGAAAGGATGAGACTTGATTTTCCCAAAGCACTGCTTGTTGTCTATTGCTGAGGTATGATCTGAATCACTTTAAGGTTAGAGAATCAAAGGAAAGTGATTCCAGAATATTGATTAAGAGGGTATGGTTAACCATGTTGAAAGCTTTAGAGAGGTCAATGAAAAGTGCAGATGAGAGGAGGTTTTTGTTACGATTTCTATTGATGGTATCTGTGAAGGATAGAAGGGCAGTGGTGGTACTATGTGATGGTCTAAAGCCATGTTGACAGTGTGCTATTAAGTTGTGTTGAGAGAGATGGCATAGAAGTTGTTTGTGAATGCATTTTCCATAATTTTTGCTAGGGGTGATAAGAGAGCAATTGGCCGATAGTTGGAATAATCATTGGAGTTCCCACCTTTATGTAAGGGGATAATGTGGGAGATTTTCCAAATATTTGGGATGGTTCCTTCCTGGATTGTCCTATTTATAAGGATAGATATAGGGTAAGCAATTTCCTTAGCTGCTTTTTGGAGAAATTGAGAAGGAAGTTGGTCAGCAGATGGGGTACAAGGCTTAAGTTTTTGTATAAGTTTATAGATGAGAGAGGTAGAGATAGGTTGTAGTTGGAATTTTGAGAAAGAGTGTGGTAAGTTGATGGGAATGCTGGAGTTTTCTGAGATAAGTTGAGTAGCTAGAGATTGTATAGTGTCAGTGAAGAAAGAGTTGAAGGTATTGGCAGTTTGATGGGGAGTATTTGGATCTGCATGAAGTGGGGTGGGTGTTCGGGACTTACCTGGGGAAAGGAGCTTATTTATACAAGACCAGAACTGTTGGGGATTATTTTGATGAGTTTGCTGAAGTTTACAATAGTAGTTTTTTTTATCTGTAAGTATAGCTTTTTTTGTACTGTTTCTGAGCTGCCTATAATGTAGGTGATCAGAGCTATTTCTATAGGTTCTCCATTTAGCCCAGACTTTGTTCCTAAGTAGAATTTGATTCCTAGTTTCGTTAGAAAGCCATGGGGATGGGTTAGACTTCATTCTAATGGAACGTTTGGGAGCATGCTTATCCAGGATAGATAAGAAAGCAGTGTTAAAATACTGTACTGCCTCTTCAAGTGGGAGGGATTTTAATGGTCTCCAGTTGCATGCTTTAAGCTCAGTTTGAAATAATTCTGTCTTAAAGTGTTTGATAGAGAGTGCTGTCCTAATGATAGGGAGGTTTGGGAAGTCTTTCTTTTCTCTAGTAATGTAGGTCAAGGAATGATCACTTATATCATCAGGCAGGATTCCTGTTTTGTATGATTGTTTCACTTTGTTTATGAGTATCCAGTCTAAGGTACTTTCTTTCTTGTTAGGTTTGTTAATTCTGGTTGTAGAGGTTATAGTTTGGGTAAATCCATGGAGGTTAATATGAGAGGTAGGATTATTAGCACTAACACTTTTCCAATCAATATTAAAGTCACCTAGTATTATTGTTTCTTGGGGGTAAGTAGAAGACAGCCAGCTAAGAAATGCCTCAATTGTAGTGATATTATTTCTGGGTGGTATATAAATGCAGATAATGTATAAGGATTTATTTATGTTGATTTGAAGCTTAGTAATGAGGATTTCTGCGTTACTATCCTGGGTAGGATTAGATGGGAGAGTAGAGATCTGCAGTCCATTTTTAAATAGAATTGCTACTCCACCACCTTTACGTTTGTTCGGTCTTGTCTCACTATGTTATAGCCTTGGGGAATAATTTCATTATCTTTAGTTTCTGGTTTCAACCAAGTCTCAGTGATGCAGAGGATATCAAAGGAGTGAATATCTAAGAGGGCATGAAGGTGAGCTACTTTATTATTGATGCTTTGGATATTAAGATGTCCGATTCAGAGGGAGCTATTGACATTAGGGTGAGTTGTTTGGATTGTAGGGTTGGTAGGGCCAGGGTTGGGGTGGATGTCGCCATCTTTCAAGGTGGGATTATTTAGTTTAGTTCCTGAGCTGTATGTAAGGTAGGTTAATAGTTTTTGTTTTTTATCAGAGGGTAGGTTGAGTTTGATGTGAGAGAGTCTATGGTATTTGGGTAGCAGGTAACTGGGACTGAAAGTTATGTTAAAATGTCTATCAAAGGATATGTGTGTGTAGATTGCAGTTTGTTTGTGGGAATGGTTGAGATGGAAATAGTGAAGTTTTTCAAGGGAGGTAAGAAGATAGGTTGAGATGAGAGTAGTTGAGAGTATGACTGTAAGTGTTAGCTTGGTTAAATTAGGGAGAGGCATCTTGAAGAAGTTTGTAAAATAAGAGCTGAAGTGTAGGAATATAGAAGGAAGTGAGATGTGAAGAGGAGGAAGATAAAGCAGTACAGGAAGATAGAAGAGGGGGATATTATCTAGATGTGTCAAGAGTAATAGGATATGATAGGGGTACTCAAAGGAGTGGCTTTTTGAAATTGATTGTTAAGGAGGTAGGGGTGTGGCTAGAGTTAGTGGGGAGGGGTGATGTATGGGATAGGTTGGAATTAAGAGAGGGTGTGGTAAGGGAGGTATAAGTGTAGGACCCCTGGGGGCGGGTGTGAATTGGGGGCAGGGTAGGGGATCGGAGTGAGCCCGTAGGGCGAACGGAGCGGGTTACAGCTGAGAGATGCTGAGAGGCAATCAGTTATGGAGAGAGACTGAGTTCTACAGGCACAGGAAAGGTAAGAGACAATATATAGTTACTAAGTAGCAAAGAATACAAGGTGAACAAAGGTATAGCTGTCCTTGGGAGACAGTAAAGTGAAACAGTTTTGTACAGAGAGAGAGGTATTTAGAGAAAGTATCACAGGCAGAAAAGGAGGTTAATACAGAGGGAATAATTGAGGGGCCAGTACCAGAAGTAGTGATAGTCAGAGGAAGTGATAGTCACAGGTATCTTATTTAGTAAAGCTCCCAGATTTACTTAGGATAATACCTTTCAAGCAGTTATGGGATGGGGGGTGAATAGAGAGAACAAGCACAGAATAACAGGGTCTGGCTGGTCTACAGGGCTAGTTGGGTTCTACAACCATTGAGAGAAGGTATCCAAAGCCTGTGCTCCGCTACCCTCTAGTGGACAATGCAGGGCAAGCACTAACTCCACTAAGATAGTAGGAGAAGGGGGGATAAGTTGATAGAGAGATGGTAGAAGGAGAAGGTCAATGGGTGGGGTGGCCCTTACAAAATAGTTAATTTATTGCAGACACCAGTAATTTAAAGTTAATGCACTCACAAGGTTATATTTAGACATTCATATATTGTAGGATAACACCTACACTGAGAGGCTGAATTGTAGAGGGTCCAGGTAGATCCTGAAGGGCTTCAAAGTTGAATTTCCCTACTGTTCAGTAGGATACTATTAGCTTTACAGGGGTTCAAATATAGGGACAGGCTGTGACTCCACACAGGACGTAGAGGACTGAGAGGCTGAATTGTAGATGGTCCAGGTAGATCCTGAAGGGCTTCAAAGTTGAATTTCCCTACTGTTCAGTAGGATACTATTAGCTTTACAGGGGTTCAAATATAGGGACAGGCTGTGACTCCACACAGGACGTAGAGGGGTTGTTTCAGGAGATGGCAGCACAATGTGTAAACAATGCAGTGCTGTGTTCAATGATGAATAATAGCAGCAGGTATAAAGTGGTAGAGAAGCATTCTTAAGGAGCTATATCGAAGGGTCAACTATGACTTTTCGACATTTCGAGTTTCGCGCTTCAGGACATTCGGTGTTTTCGCGGTTCGCTCAATATGTGTCGACATTTCCGTATTCGTGCAACTGTGGTTTCGCGGTTGTAATAGGTAACCGTCTTGCCCACCTTCACTTATGTATCACAGGAGGTTTCACTGTTTAAAATTGGGTCTATATTAAATAACCGAAGACGTGTTTCAGCGAACACCTCTTCGGCGACACATAAACAGCAAACGCACAACCACAAACGCTGATATCGCTGTTCTGAACTATAGAAATGACAATATGAAGCATGTCTGTGTGATTCAGTGGTGTATAAAATCTGTGAGATGAGCTGCAGTGGTCATTTAGGTTTTACCAGTATTTAACTGTGTGCAGGAGTATCGCTCATGCTATGATGCTAGAAGTAGCACCTGCAATAGTTGTCCAGTATATGTTACTGACTGCCTTCAAAGCCAGTGCCTATGACGTTGCATGTAATTAACTCCCCTATGCCACAACTATGGATCTGCCAGAAACTGACACAGCATCCCATCTACAGCCAGGATATTGTCAACCTATACTATGTGAACAGAAATACAATACAGAAGTTAAAATAAATAATCTGCTCTCACATGGAATCACTTGAGATGCATGAGCCACCTATTTTGTGAGCATTAAGGTCTGTGTAACATTAACCATCCATGTAACTGGGACTTTTCAGCATCTAACACGGGATGTGGTAAGAGTTTTTCAGGTACTGACCTCATGAATCATACACTAATTTATTGACATCATTCTGCAGCATATGGAGGAGAATATTAAGTTTCCGCATACAGCAGGGGAGAAAATGTCCACTTGGTGAGCATTCAACAACATAGCTCAGTTCACTGGGGAGGGGGGAATAATTGTAACCACATTGCTATCAAAGCCCCACCTGCTCCACATAGTATGTGACACATCAACTAGAAAGGCTTCTAATCTATTAACTTCCAGGTGTAGTGCAGTGTAGTGCATGGGATATTATATACAATGTGTCTATGCATCATTTAAACAGTCCCCATGATTGTCCATGATTGTCATATGTAACACAAGTGCCATATACCAATGGTTTGTGCAGAGTGACTTTCAAAAAGGTCATTCGGTTAGTAGGTGCCCTACATTGCTATTAATAAGCTATTCCCGTGAATATAGGTAGCAGACCATGTATAATGATGTCCACTGTTGTGTGTTGCTGATGATGTAGAATATACCTAAGAACTATGGCTCATGACTCCCATCTGCAGCCTTCAGACCAAGGCAGAGATAATTTACAATGCCATAATATCACTGATATGTAACATCATTCAGTATGTGTTCAGACTGCTGTGACTCCCCTTGCTTGGCACATCTGATGCACTCCAGAAACCTGCAGCAAGATATTTGTTACATATGCCATGCTACACAAAATGATGCTATGTAAATAATTACAACATGGAGACAACATAGGACTGTTAGCAGGGGTGTAGCAAACAAATTCCATTTTGTACTCACAAGCACTTAGTGCTGCCCCCCTACACACAAACACACACACACACACACACACACACACACACACACACACACACACACACGCACACGCACACTGCACGTGCACACACACACACACACACACACACACACACACACACACACACACACACACACACACACACACCACACACCTGGCACTGTTCCACCTGTTGTTAAAGGTATTCACTTAGAAAGTTGCAGACAAACTATGACCTAAAAAGCCATGTTGATGTGATGCTCAGAAAAAAAATGTACTCAGTGCAGTACAAAGAGTATGCCTAGCTACATCCTTGACTGCTTGACAGACTGGATGCAACAATGGAAGAAGAGCTAGGTGAGGAGCTGCAGCAGTATCCCATCCATTGCTGAGCTAGGTGCAATACAATGCAGCATTAGCAAAGAGGTGGCTTCTAGTTCACAAGTATGGACTTTTGAGAAAGACAGAGAATAATACTGATGCATACAGTACTGCACCCAGGATATGCAGTACAATGCATTGACTGGACATGGTGTGCATCAGAAATTATATTACCTACACAGGCTTGATGGGTGGGCAGGGCGCAGTCATCATCCTCATTTGCACTGGTGAGGAGGGGCACATTGACTTTGCACACATAAACCTCAACCTCTTAGAGCAAGAAATCTGGACAAAGCCAAAAATAATGGGTTGACAAAGGCCTAAAAATAGGGACAATTTTTAAACATTGCTCTTACAAACTTAGAAAACAGATAGAATAACAGGTTTTACAATAGTATGACTTTTCGGAAGGGTATGATGTCTGAAACTCAAATGTCTGTCATTATTCTGTGACTTCAGTCTTTAATGATTTGTCACTGATTTGCCAGAAAGCTACAATTTTATGAAAAATGGACTGAAGATATGAGGCAAAAATCTGGACTTCTGTAAAAATCTGTACAATTGAGTGGTATGTTTGCACAGCAATGTTAACATAAGTGAAAGGATTATGGATGGTGGGTATGATACACGTAGCTAGTAGGTTAGGGTAGTCAGGGATCACATCCCCTAGTGATGGTGTGAAACTTCCATGAGGAAAACACTGGCTGGGTATACCATGTGGTCCTGCAATGTCAGGATCACAGGCATCCTGTACAGTAGATGTGCAACACTTTGGGAACATGTTCAGGAACCCTGCTGTGGCTCTCCATGTAGGGGGACAGTAGATTATCAGCAACCATGACTCTGCAAATGGCCACACCTTGGTGTTATAGTCCATATGCCAATTGGAAATAGGAGCGGTGTGGAACTGTTGGCTCCAGAGCAGTTGGCCAGGTTGAAGGTATTGTGTTGGAGCCAGAAGGGCATTAGGCATGGCTGTGCAACTGTCGTTGTCTATGGTTGGAAACAGCCATATGCATATGTGTTGAGGGGGAGGTAGGGGCATGAATGGGATTGCACACATGTGTGTATGTGTGTGTGTGTGTGTGTGTGTGTGTGTGTGTGTGTGTGTGTGTGTGTGTGTGTGTGTGTGTGTGTGTGTGAAACTGACTTCATAACTGTGCATTTGCATTGGAATGCATATACATATGTATATATAAATATGTATGTATATGTGTGTGTGTGTGTGTGTGTGTGTGTGTGTGTGTGTGTGTGTGTGTGTGTGTGTGTGTGTGCAGTTGCCCATTGCAACAGTGTTGCATGAGTCAGTAGCCAAAACAAGAATGCACTTGCTGCAGCTGTTCTAGTTATTAAATTCAAAGATATGCAAAGGAGTTGCTAATGAGCTTTTGCTCCATTCTGCTCTTGCATGTCTCTGAATCCCTAATTAGTTCTGTAGCATTACTAGAGCACAATAGCATGGTACAAGCAGTGCTATAGAGCTAATGTTCCTGAGTACCACCCAAAGTGTTTAAGTTGTCTTTTCACTTAATTTAATTCATGTCTCAAGCAATTTTTATGTGATCTGTACTATTATATTTGTTCTTCATATTGATCACTGCTGTAGTAGTCCAAGCTATATGGGTTATATCCTGCAAGGATATAACAGCCGGCTAGCTTCCGAAGCTTCAGGGCACCTTCCACATAACCAAACTGTCAGCTTGAGATTAGTTTATGAAAAAGATAAGTTTGGGTGCCAAGCACTTCAGAGCTTTCCTGCCACAGAAGAATACGCTTCTCTAAGGTTTTCGAGGATCGACGATCAGCTTATGCTGTTCCTGTGCTGGGCAGATAAGTTCACTCTGGGGAAAAAACCTTCCTATTTAAAAAAAATTAACACTTTCAGCTTGGAGTTTATGTTTTAACAGACTGACACAAGACTATATTGCACTTTTAAACAGGAGTGCTGTTTTTCCCTGTCAGTTTAAAAGCTGTTTAAATTATTTACAAAACATTTTTCTAGGAAAAAATGCTTTTATTTTACTTTCTGGGGCTGGAAAAGTATTTTAAAGTGCTTTTTATTAGGGTTTTCTTTGAAAAAAGTGACTTTTAAACACTTTAATTTTTACCGGATTTTGCTGCTTCTTTCCCTGGGAAAGAGGCGTCATTTTCGACTTGACCATAGATCAGTCAGTCCCACGGTCAGCCTTTCTTCTAGCTACAAAAAGATAAAAAAATAAGCAAACAGCTTTTACCACCACAGCAGGCTAGCACTTTGACTCAGCCACAAGCAGATGACTATGTTGTGGCCATTTGTTGTACCACAGACCACTCATCGTTATCTCAGATACCTGTGGGGTAGCACCTACAGTCACTATGGACTGGGGGTTAGCCATGTCTCCTGCAGATATTGAAGTGCACTTTGTAGGCAAGGAGATCCACTCTTGTCAGTCCTAGGAATGGGAACAGGGAATGCTTCCCTGTTTAGTAGAATGTTGTACCCATCCCTGGGAAAGCTGTTCCTGCCATTAATAACACAGTTGGGCTCCATTTTTTCCTGTAAACCCCCCTCCAGAAAACTAAGCATGTTTCTATTCCTCCTCAAATTTCCTTGAAGAGGAGTAATTTATTGAGCTTGGCTCAGGGTTTAATTCAGGCTATTGATCCTTCTTATAGAACTGTTTCTGTTGAAAGAATGAGAGATACCTCTTTCATGGAAGAGGTTCGACTCAGTGAACAGCTCAGTTTCTGATACTCCCTGTGGGGTTTATCTTTCTCTGAACAATTTCCAGAGTGGCCTAGTGTTCTTAGTGGGAAAACACTGAGAAAATGTTGAGCTGTTTGAGAAGGAATTTCCAGAACCTTTACCTATTCCTCAATTTCATTAGCTTTGGAGGATGTATGTTACTGCTTGCAGTCTCCTGATAGTCAGCCAACTGCCCCTAACAAGGCAGATAGGATGTATAAAGTTCTCAGTCTTTTAAGTTTTCAGACACTATTCCCAAACCTAAACCAGCAGCTATAACTGTGGTTAATCCTGCTGTTGATAAACATTTAGTTAATTCTAATCCTACACTTTCTTATAAGGATGGAAAAATTATTGGGGACAATATATGCTTCTGCAACTTTGATTTTCAGAATTTAGAATTGTCAGGCTTGTATGTTAAAGTTTGTTCTAACTAATTGTGAAAGTATGAGGAATGTTTATTCTGCAGTTTCTTCTTGTGAGGAAAAATATACTTTAAATAATTTAGTTTCCTGTATTGTACATATTATTATTCATTGTTTACAGTGTGCATATGATTCAATTGATACTTCTTCCAAGGGCTTTGACCACTGGTACTGTGTTGAGAAAGTCTTTTATGCAATACTTAGGTGTGTAACGTGCTAGCAAACTTTTCATCAAAATAGAAAGAGAGTTATTTCAATTCTGCTCAAATATTTAGCCAAACACCTCTGTGATGATACTATAGTGACCTATGTGGTGATACCTGTTTGTACTTTTCTGCTTTTCTCCATGTTTAAGACAAAAAACATTATCTGTTTCCATTTTTTACTTTGCTATGGAACCTTAGTCTTGTATTTTAACATGCAGTGTGGGAAGAGTATGTTTCTGCATTATTCTGCACTTCTGCTTCCACAAGTAAAATTACTTATAAAAGCTTATGTTTGTATTTCAAACTCCTGGGCCACAGTCTTGTAGTTTAATTCACAGTTATGGCAGGACTATGTACTACTGCCAGATTTGAGCTGTAGTTATTTATTACTGCATTTTTTTCATGAACACTGTTACTGGTAAATTTCTGCATACTCTGGTGCCTTAAAATGTAGTAGAAGTTCAATAGTGAGAGATTTGTCTGTGCTCCAGTTTGTGCTTCAGTGCTTATATATTTTGCTTATCGTTTACCTGCTTAAAGTTGGATTCTGTGTCTGTCCCATCCCCCCAACACACTGAGCTAAAATTTCTGAAAGAGCTCCAATATTGGCCTTATTTGATTGGATGCCTCCCTAGCTAGCCTGCTTGCTCCTTGAAAATAAATTACTAATCCTCCCATCCTTTTGCTGTGGTAGTTTTATAAAACTGTGTCTCTGGCCTCCAGCCCTCATGGTAATCTGATTTCCAAAGTTCCTCTCTCCCCCCCCTTTCATTGCTATTGTCTGTTGTATAAGCGATTTATGTACTCTTCCTACCCATTGTTGTCTATAGCGCTATGATACTGTGTCCACCCAGCAAACCAGGATTGCTCTTAGAGTAAATCTCCATTACTGTGCTCATTTCCTAGATCTCAGCAAAGTTGAAGTCCTAGCCTGTGTTCTAGATGTATTTTACTTGTACCCAGTACCATTCAGACAAAGGTAAGCACCTTTGGTTGCTAAATCACACTTGCTTAAGTTATTTTGAGTGATTGCTACAGCTTCCTGCTTTTATGCAGGTATTTCACTATATATTTTTTTAAATTGCTTTTCCTCTCACTGTTATTGCAGTAAGAATGTCCTGAAATTCAGTAAGGGATTTTCAGCTAGATGTTTAATTGCTTTGTGGTAGCATTGCTCTTGTGGGTCTCTTGTACTGTGTGTTTTACATTAGGAGGATGGGTTTATTCATCTTGTGGAAGGAGGTGTTTGCCTGGTCTTTCTGATTTGGGAAATACACAAAATGACGTAGTGTAGTCATTTTATTGGTATAGGCCTCATTAGTTTGTTTTCTGTTTTTTTTCTGTACTGCTTCAAATGTTGTGCATTTGCATAGTTTAGCAGTACTCCATTCGGTAGCAAACATATAGAAAGCAAATTTTCCCTGTTGAATGGTTCATAAAGCTGTAACCTGTAAAGTAGCAATATAGAGCAAATACCTTGCAAACTGACAAGCTTAGAGCAGCTAGTTGGATGTGGAGTGGGAATAACTACAGATTTAGTAGAATTTAGTATTGTGTAAACATTACAGTTAGCAGAATTCAGTACTGTTTAGCATAAACTGCCCCACTAAAGCTCCCTTATTAGTGTGCACCAACAAAACACCCTTAATAGTCTTCTAACCCCAACATGCCAACCCCCCTTGTTGCTCACTAGTCAAAAGATTGGGCCATGCAGATATGCAATTTCCTAACTTTTCCATACCTAGCTTGGTGGATATGGGCATCTTGAGACAATGTAGCAATCGTTGCACATTTACTGACAACCATTTAATCCTTAAGAAGCAGGCATAGTATTTGAGAGGTGCACTAATATAATGACACTGTAGGCTAATACAAGCACACAGCAGGTTGTCGAAACCATGCACACAACACCGACCTGACACAGCACATAACATACACATAGACTAACGTATGCTGAGGCACTTAAAAGCAATCTTCTTAGAATCTATCAAAGGTCACCTAGACCGCACATTGTCAAAGCTATGTCTCAGCAAGCCCAAAGGCACTAGAAAAAACAACACCTAACACCATACATGCTGTCATACTAGTGGAGCCCCAAACAGTAAGCCCATAAGGCAAGCAAACATACTTGCCAGGACTCTCATCATAGGAGGCTCCATTGTAAGATGTACTGATGCCTCTCTAACCAGGCTGAACAAGAAGATAACTGTTAGTTGCTTATCTGGAGACAGGATCTGCCAAATCATGCACACACTCAAGTCATTATGCCACAGGTACCAGTATGATTCCATCATAGTCTAGGCAGGTGTAAATGACCTGAGATGTACCTCCCTGGACTATACGAAGAGAGATATTATGGAGCTTTCAAACTATGTGTCTCAGGCTGGTATGAGTCAATTATTGAGCAGCATAATATTGTCACCGAGAATTATGCCACAATATGAGCAAAAAATGATTGATTTCAACAAATGACTGTCTTTTTGGTGGGATTCAATATTTGCCAGCTAGGGAGGGCATGGTTAACAGATCATGTTGCTTTGACAAGGATGGTCTGCACCTTTTTCCTTTAGGCTTTTCAATACTGGCTAAAATGTAATCCAATCCATAGTGCCTTTTTAGGCAATGCCAAATTGACAAACATAAACTCAATGAACTTCAAGGTTTTACTACTCAATGCCAGCAACCTAAACAAAAAAATACACTCCCTCCAGACCCTCCTCACACTTGAGAATATAAGCATCTGTGTAGTTACCGAGACATGGTTTAAAGTAGCAGAGAGTACCCCAGCAGTGCAAAGTTTCAGCGCCTTCCACACTTTTAGACCAGTAACTGCACAGTCATTTGTTGAAAGGCATACTAGGACTTTACAGGATTGTGCAATCCCTAACAGAACCAAGATGCTATCCTCCAAAAAAAGGAAGCCAATCTGGTAGTCCGCTGCTATAAACAAACTCTACAACAGAAGAAAGTAACTGTTGCAAAAAAGAGTAAAATCCCATGATTGGAGGAATTCCCTGGTCAGCCTCAGTAAGAAGCTGAGATCCCTCATAAAATCATCCAAAGCTAGTTAAGAAAACAAAATCGCCACTGATTCTAAAGACAACCACAAAGCATTCTATAGCTATGTCAAGAATCTCAATGGCAACACTCAGATCTGCTCTAAGTTACAGCACAATGCCACTAAATATACAGAACCAACTGATATTGCCAACATCCTGGCAGATAGGTTCAGTGCTAACTTTACCCCTCTCTCACCCCCTAAACAGCCCATCTCTATACCGTAAGAATGCAAAGTTCCTGTAAAGATGGCTGCACAGGTAAAAAACACACTCTTCAAAGCCAAGAACACAGCATCCATGAGATCTGACAACATCCCAGGCTGCGTTCTACACGAACTACAGAAAGAATTGGCACCCCATCTAAGTATCATGTTCAATAATAGCCTCACCTCAGGCTTTGTGCTCACTGAATGGCGCACAGCAACGGTTATCCCACTCCACAAAGGGGGAGCCAACATGGATCCCGGAAACTACCGCCCCATTAGCCTGACGAGTCTGGTCTGCAAAGCTATGAAATGTATCACCATGGAACTTATAAACAATGACATTGGTAATCTCCAAACTCTGGACTCTAGCCAGTTTGGGTTTGTAAAAGGCAGATCATGTCTCCTAAACCTGATAGACTTCTTTGAAGCGGTCACCAAAGCCGTAGATGAGGGTAAGGTGGTTCACACTGCCTATCTAGATCTCTCCAAGGCTTTCGACACCATCCCCTACTCTGGAATTATAGATAAACTCGGTATAAATCCCTATGTCACAAGATGGGTTGCCAACTGGCTCACTGACAGAACCCACACTGTGAAAGCAGCAGACTCTAAATCCAACTTCAGACCAGTGACAAGTGGAGTACCACAAGGTTCAGTCCTGGGTCATCTCCTGTTTGTTGTTTACTTCTCTGAAGTACAGGCTAACACAGAAGGTCTTTGGCTAACAAATTTCACAGATGACTGCAAACTATGAGCCATAATCAAAACTCCTAACGATGTGGACATCCTACAAAAGGGCCTCACTGAGAAAGATGCCTGGTGTCAAAGCCATGGCCTCAAGCTCAATGCCAGAAAGTGCATTGTCATCCCTTTTGGTAAAAACTCTGTACCCATGAACTACCACATAGGTGGTAGTCTACTTAACAGTGAAAGTGTGATAAGAGACCTTGGGACACAGGTGGACAGTAGTCTCTCCTTTGATAATCACATCGCCACAGTAGTCAGGAAATCCTTCTACGTGACACACCTCATCACAAAAGGTTTCTCATCCAGGAAAAAAGAGGTCATTGTTCCCCTCTATTCATCACTCATTAGACCCATTATAGAGTACAGCACCCCTTTTGGTATGTACCTCTCAAGACATCTACAACAACTGGAAAGCCGCAGAAATACAAAGAGGATTACCGGCCTCAAACAGATGCCCTACGTAGACCATCTCAAAAAACTCCAGCTTTACTCCGTTGCATATTGCCTACTCAGAGGCAATCTCTGCCTAACATACAAAGCTATGTCAAACCCAGAGCTGTTGGACATGCTCCACTTAAAGAAATCCCAATCCCTCTGAGCTACACGCTCTAGGGACCTAAACATTATCACCACAATAAACAGAACATGCTGGAGGGATAGATTCCTGTCTCAGAGACTTCCCATACTCTGGAACAAACTACCTATCTATATCAAACAAAGCTCCTAATTAGCACTCTTCAAGAAAAATCTTGATGACTGGATGGGAGATAGGAAATTCACCCCGGGGATCACTTCTGTGGCTCTGCTCGACAGGGGCACAGGAAAATAATTTTCTTGGGTGGTGAAAGCCAGGGTACCATTTAGCTAGACTTATATAAGCTCTAGGGCCAATAGCCTAGTACCTACCTATGAACCTATGAAGAGCTAAAGATGGAGGTGTTTTAATATACATCAATAACAAGTATATTTCTAGGGTGGCAATAACAAGTATACTTCTAGGGTGGCCAAACAGGATGACGTGCTGGAGTTTCTCCATGGGCAGATCACCATAGACAAAAGTCTGAACCATATCCTAGCCAGCTATAGGTCACTGTCCATGTTCCAAAAAGCAAACAAAGCATACTAGGACCTACTGTAGTCACTTACCATCCAACCTAAAACTCATAGAGACTTTAATTATTCCTCTATAGACTGGGGAATCATCCTCAAATTTACAGGCACAGAGATTCCCGGACTTCATAAATTCAAACACTCTTGAACAAATACTGAATACGCCCACTAGAGGCATCAACAAACTAGACTGCATGCTCAGAAATATTAGAGAATGCTGTACTCCCCCCATGTCTCATCCTCCCTAGTAAGGTTTGACCATAAAGCTGTCTCCTTCAAAATCAAAATCAGCTCCACAATCCCATTAAAACCAGTAGCAGTTATAAATTATTCTAAGGAAAATAACCTTTTTATTAAGTGATGGCTTGCCAGAATTCAATGTGCCCCCCCCCCAAACTCCAAGAACACAGCAGCCTATGCTGAATTACTTTCAGAAACTCTTTACAGCCATGTCAATGGATGCATACAGGCTGCTGTACCTACGAGAAGTAAGCCCAAGACTAGTCCCAGCAACAAACTGCCCAGGCGGCATCTCAGATTCAACAGGATATATGACAAAAGGAAAAACATACAGAAAAAATGAGGAAGGGTAATTCCCATAAAGATAAATACACTCACATCAGACTAAATAGGCAGATAAGAGAGCTAAGTAGGGAGAGCAAAGTCAACTTGGAGTTTAACAGAGCCTCTCAGATGAAAGATAACCATAAGGCCTTCTTCAGCTATGTCATAAACCTCAAAGACGTTACACAGCAATGAGCTGAACTGGTGGTTAATAGTGCCACATTCACTGACCCTGATGATATAATGAACCTGTTTGTGGACAATTTCACTTCCAGTTTTATCCCCTTCTCACCCCCAACCATCCTCCCAAAAATACTGTCAAACATAATCCTCCAACTACAACATGAGAGCATGTACTGACTGTGCTTGCTAAAGCCAAGAATACTGCCTTGGTGAGCACCAAAAACAACCCAGGATGCCTCCTGAACAGTGTAAAATATTATTTATCAGGACCCCTGGAGTCATTATTTATATATATTCTTAAAATGGGCTTTTTGCCACATTGGCTTTACTAGAAAGACTCACCCAGACTCTGCTACACTTTGCTGTGAAGGAAAAGTTAGTTTGCTTTTTATTTTTTGTATTTTGGATTACTTTATTGCCTTTTTATATTTTGAATACTGTGATTTGTTTTCATTACCTTGTGTTTTACTTGTATTTTGCTTTTAATTGCATATTAAAACTTCAAAAGAGACCACAGCTCTGTCTCTTGTGAATCAGGCAGAATACCACTGTCTTTCTAGTTGCCTGCCTCTTATGTTAATTTGACCATATATCTAATTTCCTCTCTGCTTTCACTGGCTTGTGTGAGTAAGCATAAAATTATCATATTGTGAAATCACCCCCCCCTTTAACTATTTAAATTTATTGGCCATCCTACTTTATTCCATAGTACCAGAATACAAAAGTGACCACTCCCTTTCAATCTATCTTGCTGTTTTAAAAATAGTGACTCTCCACTAAAACTTACATTTTTAGACAGGTAAAATTTAAGTTACGTACTTTCACATCTAACTTCTCTAGTGCACACTGCAGTGTTTAGGATAAACCATTTTTTTTATCTTACCTTTAAGCATCCCTGTGACTAGCACTTGCTCTAATACCTGCTGGAAAGCACTAGGAAGCCTTAAACTGATACAAGCCCTCAACTCTCCTTGTTAATAAGGAGAAATTAATCGTAGGCACTAAACAGCCTATATTTGCAAAGCACCTTGCTAAGGCAAGGGAAACAGCTCCTGTACTTTACAAAAAAAGCACCAAACCAGGCATGTCCAAGGGTTAGCTTCCGGTGATTTCTCCTGTCCATCTGGTGAATCTGGGCATACTGGGGCAATGCAGCAATTGCCTCATGTACACAGGTAACCCTCTCCTCCTACCACCCAACACTACAACCTGTGAGAGATGCACTTACATAGCCAAACTGGAAGCAAAGCTCTCTCCACCCAAGACTGTGCTAGATAGTCAAGAGGAGAAGGTTAACACCCGCACTACACCTCAAGCAACACATAACCCTTCTAAACCCACACCACCAACACCCACACATAGCAACATTAAATCCACATATGCGGAGGCCCTTAACTGTAACCTGCCCAAGCAACAAGGACCTCCAAAGCTGAAATGCAAACAAACACCAATCACAACCAAAGTGTCACATAGCTCACGACACCAGTGTGCCACCCAGCAACAGCCCCTAAGGCAAGACAACGTACCTAACACTTTAGTCATTGGTGACTCTATAGTCAGTCACACTGATATCCAACTCACCAGGCTGAACAAGGAGAAAATTACAGTCAGCTACCTGTTGGGTGCCAGGATCCGCCACATAACGCATGCACTCAAGTCACTCCACAACAAGTACAAATATGACTCTGTCATTGTCCATGTTGGAGTGAATGACTTGAGACGTACCTCCCTGGACTATATTAAAAGAGACATGGAGGAGCTCTAGGATCATGTGGTTCAGGCAGGTATAACAAAGCCCTGAGTAGCATCCTGTCTTTGCCCAGAATTATACCACAATATAAGGACAACATGATTGACTTCAACAATTAGCTAAGCTTCTGGTGTCATTCATAGGGGATCCAGTTTCTGTCTGCCCGGGACGACATGATCGACAGACCACGATGCTTTGCCAGAGATGGTATGCACTTGTTGCCCCTGGGATTCAGGTTACTGGCTAAGGCTCTTGCCACCCCTAGAGTGCCTTTTTTAGGCAAAGTTCAAAGGACAAAACCACCACCGTAACAGGTACAAGCATGCAAATTCTGAAGGTAATGCTGCTCAATGCTAGAAGTCTAAACCTCAAAATGCACTATCTCGAGGCACTCCTAAAAATGGAGAACATCGATATCTGTACAGTAACTGAGATCTGGTTCAAGGCTCCAGAGAGCACCCCTGCAATAGCAGGCTACAACTCTTACCACACTTTTCGGCCACCAAACCAGGACCGAAACACTAAAGCTGGAGGAGTGTCCATATTCACCAAGGATATTCACACCACCAGGCTAGTTGCCAAACACAATGTGTCTGAAATTCTCCAGGTGCAACTAACACTAGGTAAGACTGAAATCCAGACTGTAGCTTGCTACAGATCCCCCACCATGCCCCAAGATTCTCACAACACCTTTCTAAACATACTGGAAAATATTAAGATACAACCAAACACCCTAATACTGGGTGATTTCAACTACCCTGCCATTAACTAGGAAAAATACTTGTGTACCAACACCATTGCCCAACGGTTCTTGGAATTCATAAATTCCAACACCCTGATTCAACTAATCCATAGTCCCACCAGGGGCTCCAATATCCTAGACCTGGTCATTACCAACATGGGAAATCAATGCTCCACGCCTATGGTCACCCCCTCGTTGGTCAGGTCTGACCATAAGCTAATCACCCTTAACATCCACATCCCACCCCCACCCCCCAGTAAGGAAACCTCCATAAAAACATTCTCCAAAGCCAACTTCATTCTACTCAATTCAGAAGTGACAAACTTCATGACACCCATGCAGACAGGAACTGAAAGTTTGACTGCTGAATCCTACACTAAGGCATTGTACGAGCACATCCACTCATGCATGAATCGTGCCATCCCAGATAGAACCAAGATGCTCTCCTCCAAAAAAGGAAGCCAATCTGGTGGTCCCCTGCCATAAACAAACTTTACAACAAAAGGAAGAAACTGTTGCAGAAAAGAGGAAAATCCCAGGATGCAAAAAACTCCCTTACCAGCCTCAGTAAGAAGCTGAGATCCCTCATAAAATCCTCCAAAGCTAGTTAAGTAAATAAAATTGCCAAAGATTCCAAAGACAACCACAACGCATTCTATAACTATGTCAAGAATCTAAATGGCAATGCTCAGATCTGCTCTGAGCTGCAACAGAATGGCATTAAATATACTGATCCCAAGGATACTGCCAATATCCTGGCAGATCAATTCAGTGCCAACTTCACCCCCCTTACCCCCTAAACAGCCCATCTCAATACCGGAAGATTTCAAAATTCTGGTAATAATGACCACACAGGTAAAAAACGCACTCTCCAAAGCTAAGAATATAGCATCCATGGGACCAGATGACATCCCGGGCTGTGTACTACATGAAATACAAAATAAACTGGCACCTCACCTAAGTGTCATGTTTAATCACAGCCTCACCTCAGGCTTCGTGTCCACTGAGTGGCGCACAGCTACAGTTATCCCACTCCACAAGGGAGGATCCAGCTTGGATCCTGGGAACTACCACCCCATCAATCTGACGAGCCTGATCTACAAGGCCATGGAACGTATTATCATGGAACTTATAAACAAAGACATTGGCAACCTTCAAACCCTGGACCCCACCCAGTTTGGGTTCATGAAGGGCCGATCTTGTCTCCTGAACCTGACTGACTTCTTCGAATCAGTCTCCAGAGCAGTGGATGAGGGTAAGGTGGTCCACACAGCCTATCTGGACCTCGCCAAGGCCTTTGACACCATCCCCCACTCTGGAATCATAGATAAACTTACTAAGCTGAGTATTAATCCCTGCGTCACTCAATGGGTTGCCAACTGGCTTACTGACAGAACCCACACTGTAAAAGTAGCTGACTCCAAATCCAGCTCCAGACAAGTGGAGTACCTCAGGGTTCAGTCCTGGGACCTCTCTTGTTTGGCATCTACTTCTCTGAAGTACAGGCCAACGCTAAGGGACTCTGGCTAACAAAGTTTGCAGATGACTACAAACTGGGAGCCATTATTGAATCCTCAAATGATGTGGATACTCTACAAAATGGCCTTACAGAAACAGATGCTTGGTGCCATAGCCATGGGCTCAAGCTCAATGCCAAGAAATGTATAGTTATCCCCTTTGGGAAAAAACATGTACCCATGAATTAGCATATAGGTGGCAGTACATTAAACACCGGAAGTGTGATAAGAGACTTAGGGACACAGGTGGACAGTGGTCTCACCTTCGATAACCACATTGCCACAACAGTCAGGAAATCCTTCTATGTGGCACACCTCATCACTAAGGGCTTTTCATCCAGAAAAAAGGAGGTCATTGTCCCACTGTACTTATCCCTCATTAGACCCATTATAGAATACAATACGCCATTTGGTATGTACCTCTCAAGACATCTGCAACAACTGGAAAGGCTGCAGAAATACCTCACTAAAAGAATCACAGGCCTAAAGCAGATGCCCTATGCTGACCGCCTAAAAAACTCCAGCTATACTCTGTTGCATATCGTCTACTCAGAGGCGATCTCTACTTAACATATAAGGCCATGTCAAACCCAGAGCTGTTGGACATGCTACACTTAAAGAAGTCCCAATCCCTCAGAGCCACATGCTCCAGGGATCTAAATCTTGTCATCACAATAAACAAAACATGCTGGAGAGATAGGTTCCTGACCCAGAGACTCCCCAGACTCTGGAATAGACTGCCCATACATGTCAAGCAGAACACCTCTTTGGCCCTCTTCAAAAGGAACCTTGATGATTGGATGGGAGAAAGGAAATTCACCCTGGGGATCGTGTCAGTCACCCTGCTAGACAGGGGTCCAGGGAAGTAAATAGTGTGGGAAGAAATAGCCAGGGAATTGTTATGGCTAGGCTTGTATAGGCCCTAGGGCTGATAGTCTAGTACCAACCTATGAACCTATGAATGGAGGGCTGTGATGGTCATCCAGTGTCATAAGGGAACACCTTCAACGGATCCTGGAACTACAGACCCATTAGTCTGACTAGTCCTATTTGCAAAGCCATGGAAAGAGTTATCATGGAAATTATCAACAAAGAGATAGGAGACCTCCAGACACTAAATCCATCCCAGTTTGGCTTTGTCCAAGGAAAGTCATGCTTACTGAATTTGGTGGATGTCTTTGAAAAGGTCACTAAGGCAGTGGATGGAGAGATAATGGTGCATACTGCCTAATTAGATCTGGGTAAAGCATACAATAACCCACTTGGGCATTATCAATAAACTTGTGGAACTAGTAACTGATAACCCAAACAGCATTTGAAATAAAACAATAAAAAGTAGAAAATGATGAACCAGATGTTTAAATGGAGTTCTGCTACTAAGAGGATGTCATGTTTCTGATGAAGTTCTGCTAATAAGAGGAATGAAAGTGCTCAGACTGTGGATAGAGGTTTGTTTAAATATCTGGTTCAGTGTTTTTTACTTTTTAAACTTGTGGAACTAGGTATAAACCCCTTTATAACCCACTGGATTGCTAGCTGGCTCACTGATAGGACCCAGGAGGATAGAACTGGTGAATCCACCTCCAGAAAGAGGATGGTCATCATCAGAGTCCTCCGGGGCTCCGTTCTAGGCCCACTCCTCTTTGGTATCTACTTCTTGGATGTAAAAGCCAATGTCAAAAGCCTCTGGCTAACCAAGTTCACAGATAAGTGTAAACTGGGAGGAGTCATTGAATCCCCCCAAGACGAGATTACCGTTCAAGAAGGTCTAACACAGACAAATGCTTCGTGTCAATGCCAGGGATTAAAACTCAGTACTAAGAAATGCATTATAGTACATTTTGGGAAGTCAGCCACCCTGGGTAACTATGTCATCAATAAACACCCTTAAAGATTGACTCAATAGTCAGGGATCTGGTAACTCATGTACATAGTAACATAGCTTCAACCAGCATGTCGCCAAGGTAGTAAGAAATCCTTCTATGTTGCTCAACTTATAAGCAAGGGCTCTAATGGGCAGAGGTAATCAGTAAATCTCACTCTACATAAATCAAATTTGTGGGCCCCATTTGCGTTGCACCTCTAGGCCTATAAGGGCCCTAGAGGGCATTAGCCTAGTATACACCTATGAAACTATGAGGTTTAGTTTCATAGGTTCATAGGTGTGTTTTAGGCTAATGGCCCTGGAGCCTTTACAAGCCTAACTCATAAGGATTACCCTGGCATTGTGCCACCCGACCATAGTTCCCAGTGCCTCTGTCGAGTAGAGCCACTGGAGTGATCCCCAAAGTGAATTTTCTATTTCCCATCCACTCATCAAGATTTCTCTTAAAGAGGGTCAGTGAGGTGCTCTGCTTGACATGTATGGGAAGTCTATTCCATAGCATGGGCAGTCTCTGGGTTCTGAACCTGTCCCTCCAGCATGTTCTGTTGATTGTGGTAATGAGGTTGAGGTCGTTGGAGTGTGTGGTGTGGAGGGATTGGGATTTCTTTAGATGTAGCATTTCTAACAGAGCTGGGTCAGACATGGCTTTGTAAGTCAAGCAGAGATCTCCTCTAAGTAGGCGATACGAGACAGAGAATAGTTGGAGTTTTTTGAGTCCGTTTATATAGGACGAGCATTTAAGGCCTGGGATCCTCTTTGTGAGGTACTTTTGTGGCCTCTCCAGTTGTTGCAAGTGTCTAGTGAGGTACATGCTAAATGGGGCATTGTACTCGATGACTGGCCTAATGAGGAAAGATTAGAGGGAGACAATTATCTCTTTCTTCCTGGATGCAAAACCCTTAGTAATGAGATGTGCCACATAGAAGGACTTTCTGACCACAGTGGCAATGCGGTGGTCAAAAGAGAGGTTTCTGTCAACCTGTGTTCCCAGATCTCTTATAACATCTTCTGTGTTTAGTGGACTACCATCGATGTGGTAATTCAAGGGAACCGGGTTTTCCCAAGGGGGATGACGACACATTTTTTGGCATTGAGTTTGATGACTGTGTTCATGTTATAATGAGACTTTAAATTCTCCTTTGGACAGAGATTTAGTTTTTTGCCCCTCTGTTGCAGAGGTGATCAAAAAAGTGTTATGAAAGGGGTAAGTTCATACAGAGAATCTCTATGATTTTTTTCACCCCTCCTTTTCCAAATTTTCTAAGGGATTGTCTAACCCCTTATCCAGTTTTGGCAAAAAATGAAATACACAGTCTCAAGAAAATGCCGAATACAGTACCTTGATGCCATACCTTTGCTTATAAATTGCACAACACAGAATGATTTCCTCAGTAATGTAGACACGTGATGGTCAATGGCTAGATTACTGTCTGTGGGTCCCCAAGTCCCTGACTACTAGGTCAGTTCTTAGGGGTGTGTTGTCAATATGATAGTTAACAGGGGTGGGTGACTTCCTGAAGGATATTATTATGCATTTCTTGACATTTAGTTGTAGTCCATGGCTCTAACTCCAGTTGTTTGTCTGTGTCAGTATGGGATTCCATGACAGCTCCTAATTTGCAGTCATCTGCAAATTTAGTCAGCCAGAGGCCATTCACATTGGCCTTTACTTCAGAGAAATAAATGACAAAAAGGAGCAGTTCCAGGACCGATCCCAGAGGGACTCCACTTGTGACTGGCCTCACTGTAGAGGTGGACTCCCCAATTCTAAATTCTTGGGTCCTGCCTATGAGCCAGCAAGCTATCCACCAGGTGATATAAGGGTTTGTACCTAAGTTTGTCAATAATGTCTGAGTGGAGTATTGTGTCAAATGCCTTGGCCAGGTCAAAGTGTGAACCATTTCACCCTCATTCATTGCTTTGGTGATCTTCTCAAAGAAGTCCACTAGGTTGAGTAGGCATTACCTGCCCTTGATGAAACCAAATTGGGTTCGGTCCAATGTGAGACTTACGGGTCTGTTGTTTCTAGGTTCTGTAGATGACTAACCTTTGTGCAGAAGAATGGGTGTTGCTATTCTCCATTCATGAAGTACATAGTCTGTTTGGAGGATAGAGTTAATGGAAATTCCAGAGGTCCTGATAAGTCATGTTTAATGATATTTAGAAGGCTTCCTGGAATATTCTCTGTGCTACTGATGCAATGTTGTTGGCCTTAAAGAGAGCATTAAGGACCCATTCCGTAGTGTTAGCAGGGTGAGTTATATTTGATAGTATTTCCTGAGAGAAGGTTGAGGGAGAGACAGGGGTAAAGTTGGAGCTGAATTAATTGCCCAGTAGGTTTGCTATATATTCTGGCTCAATATAGGTGGTTCCATTTACAATGCGTTATGCACACAATTGTGTATTGGCTTTGAGGCTGTGGACATGGCTAAAGAATGCCTTGTGGTGTCCTTGGCCTGGGAGGCCAAATGTAGCTCAAATCTGGCTTTGGTAGACTTTATTTGTCCTCTGAGTTGTTTGTTTAGTTTGATGAGAGTGCTTTTATCCTGTTGAGTGCTGCACATCCTACTTTTTGTCATAATTTTCTTCCTTCTATTATACAGTCTATTGATTTTGTGATGCCACCAGGGTGGCTTGTTTTTGAGTTAGTTCTGTACTTCTTCCTGTTGGGTACAGCTGCCTCTATGCAACTATTAACATGCTTGTATAGGGTTTCTGTGAACAGTTACAGTTTTGAGCAGGCAACACTGCTCTCAGGATTTATGGGGGCTTGAAATGTTGCCAGATTACCACTTAACAGTAGGAAGTTAGCCTTAGAGTAGTTTGTGAATATTCCAGGGTTAGTTGGGGTTCCAGGTTTTATTTTTACTTCAAAGGACAACATTTTGTGGTCTGACCTTACCAGAGAGACATTACACTAGTAGGTGTGCAGCACTCTTCCATATTAGTGAGGACCAGATCCAGTATGGTTGTACCCCTGGTTGGTGTATTGACAATCTGGGGCAGGGAGTTTGTGTTTTGCACTTTTAAACTGTATGTTTGCTAAATTGCTGATTTTTAAAATCGGTTCTTGCTGATATATTGCAGTTTTTGTTTGCTGTAGCATAAACTAGTCACACCTGCTAAATTTGGTTCTGTTTGCTAAACTGAGCACTAAACCAGGCTACCTTTTGTTGGAGAGAGCCACCCTGAAAACTTGTGACAGGAGAGTGCAGTTATAACTTATCTGATTGAAGGCTGCTGGCATAGGGCTCAGTTTTGAGCTTTTTTATTGGTTAAATTGTTTAATTCAGTTTGCTCACTGTTTTAACATAGCTCCACAGAGTCAGACAACCATCCACTGCACTGCACTGCTGTATTCATCTATGCAATCCAAGGAATATGTTGTGTTCTTCTAACCCTAAGTATAATTTTATACTGTAGTTTGCACTTTTAAACTGTATAACTGTAATTTTGCTATATTGCTGATTTCTTAAAACTGTTCTTGCTGATTTGTTGCACTTTTTATCTGCTGTAGCATAGATCAGATTCAGACTTGCTGAATCTAGTTCTGTTTGTTAAATTGAGCACTAAACCAGATTATCTTTTGTTGGAGAGGGCCCCCCTGCACACTTGTAGCAGGATAGTGCAATTAAGACTCATGATTGAAGATTACTAGCACAGGTCTCAGTTTTGAGTTTTTATTGGTTAAGTTGTTTAATTCAGTTTGGTCACTGTTGCTACATATGCCTCGCATTAACGAAGGTTTGTGCTTGTTTTAACACAGCTCCACAGTTAGGCAACCAGCCACTGCTCTGCTGTATTCATCTGTTTATGCACAGCACACATCTGTGTACCATCGTGCACTACCACACAGTGGGGGTAACCACTGGCAGATATAGATGCAAAAACTTCAGTAGATAAATTTCCCTTAATTGCTGCCCGTGATCCATCCAAGAAGTCCTAAAATTGGCTTAGCTGCTCAGAGAGCACCTCAGCTGCATTGTTGCCGCTTAAACAGTCCCAAAAACCACCAAATCTACAAAAGTTGCATTCCATGTAGAGAACCTCCACTAGTATAAACCCTTTATAGAGCACCCCATTAGTATAGATCCCATCTAGAGCACCCTTCCATTTTCTCTCCGCACTGTGAAAACAGGATTTAACCTAGCATTATGGATGGTCAGTTTCCCTCCATTTCTCCTACCAGCCTAATTGACATGGGTATCCTGAGGCAATGTAGCAACTGCTTCATGTACACTGACAGCTCTCTACTCCTAAATCACCCAAGTACAATTTATGAAAGATGTAATCTACACTAAGAATCTGGAATCCTTGCTTTCTCGACCACAGAACAGTAACACTGAACAGGTTGTCAGCTCACATACTACACCCCCTATGCAAACCATGCACTCAACACATAAACTGTCATACTTAGAGGTACTCATCAGAAACCTACCTAAACACCAGAGACCTTCCAAACACAAACATGCTACACCTAACAGAGCATGTACAGCACTCAATACACATAGAAATATAAGCACTAGTGTCTCACCAAATACCCCTAAGGCAAAGCACATCTAAGCCATTTTTTTTAGTCATAGGTGACTCCATTGTGAGACGCACAGATGCCCCCCTCACCAGGCTGGACAAGGAGAACATTATGTTCAGCTGTCTATCGGGTGTTGGGAGCCATCAGATCATACATGCACTCAAGTCTCTCAACAACAAGTACTGTTATGACTCCGTCATAGTTCATGTTGGTGTGAATGGCTTGAGACATACCTCACTGGACTATATGAAGAGAGACATGATTAAGCTGTATGAATATGTGTCCCAGGCAGGTATGCTCCAGCCTTGAGCAGCATTCTGACCTCACGTAGGATGATATCTCAATATAAACAAAAATTGATTGACTTCAACAATTGGCTTAGTTTCGGGTGTCATTCTAAGGATATCCAGTTTCTGTCAGCCTGGGATGACATGGTTGATAGACCATGCTGCTTTGCCAGAGATGGTCTTCACCTGTCACCTCTAGGCTTTCGGTTACTGGCTAAGGCACTTGCCTCCCCCATAGTGCCTTTTTTAGAAAAGGTCTCAAGAATAAAATTTCTGACATGAAAATATCACTCACAAATGAATTAAAAGTTATGCTGCTAAAAGCTAGGAGTTTAAATCAGAAACTGGACTCTCTTGAAGCACTCCTGCCCCTAGAGGATTCTGACATGTGTGCAGTCAGGGGAAACTTGGTTCAGCACCACAGAGAGTACCCTGGTTGTGCAACACCCTCCACACTTTCAGACCACAAAATAAACATGTGAGAACCAAAGGAGGTGTATCTGTCTTCATCAAAGATAAATACACCTCTAGACTGGTTAGACAGGAAAACTCCATAGAGTTACTCCAAGTTCAACCAACTGTGGGTAAGACCTCCTTTCAAGTCATCATTAGATATAGGCCCCCTTCACTGAACCAAGATACCCATGCTGCTTATTTGGACTTACTTGAATCAATCAAATTACAACCAAACACTCTAGTCATGAGTGATTTTAAGTATCCCTCCATTGACTGGGAAACTTATATGAGTACCAACATGCTTGCACAAAGCTTCCTTGACTTTATTAATAGTAATGCCCTGGAACAAATAGTATGCAACCCCACAAGGGGCTCAAATATTCTCAACCTGGTCCTCACCAACATGGGTGACTATTGTACCACCAAAAGTATAGGACCCTCACTGGTTAAAATTTATCACAAATCAGTCACATTTGAAGTAGCTGTGACAAAAGGGAAATACTGCCAACCCAGCTATCTGGAATTTTGTAAATAATTATATGTCATTTGTGAATATTAATATGATTGATATAGAAATGTAACAGAAGGAGATACCGCCAGCCCAGCTATCTGGAGTTTTGTAAAATAGTTATATGTCATTTGTGAATACCTGCATGATGCAATTGCTTGTGTTGCCACTATATTGGAAGTGTGTGCTGTATGTATATTAAACTGCTGATACAGAAGTCTGTGTTAAACAGGGTTTGTACAGTACTGAGCTTCAAAGATGTATCCACAGTGTACCCTGCTGGAACTGGAACATAGAAGATTAACTTGCAAAACTTAAGAATAGTTGAGATTAAGTTACTTTATACTTTTACCATTAACAAGTAGCACACATAATGTCTAGAGCTAGAAGTTTTTTGTATTGTTTTGAAAGAGAAGTAATTACTAGGTTTGAGATGTAGAAGTGTTTTATTGTCTTATGACTTCTAGGATCTGCAAACATCTGAAAGATATGTATTATTCACAAGGAGATGTCAAATTTTACACTGAGGGTTTAGCTTGGGAACTAAAGTCAGGTGACAAAAATGATGTCATCCAAGCTAACTCAGCAGAAATATTTGATATTAATTTAAGAACTCTTTCAGAGAGAGACTGCATTTTGTATCTTGTCTTTGATCTGGAAACATCCACACATCATCACCTTCTGCACTTGCCTTGCTATAAGTAAGTTTTTAGGGCATAGTAACTCTTTTAGATTCAGATAGGAATATAGTAAAGTATAGCTTAGATGTTTTCTTTATTTATTTGAGACTGTCCTGCAATGCTGTTTTAAATATTTCCTGTGATTTTGAACTCTGATGAAACTAATGACTTACTAAGTATTATCTTGTTCTTTTATTATTTATTATTAAATATTTTTATAAACATAATGTTTATTTATGAATTTTATTAAGGACGTAGGTCTTAACTTTGTAAATTGGATTTGAGTTGTAACCAGTGTTATTATTTTAAGTTATGGGCAAGCTTGGCTGACAGCTAATTTTAAAGGCAGGTTGGTTACACATTTTTGCAAGTAATAAAATCTTGTTAGCATTCAGCAAAATGTGTAAAGTTATGAATGGTAGTAATAATCATTACTATTATAACTGTATTTAGAGTAAAGATTTAATAATGTATTTGCTCATTTATTCATATACTTTTAAATTTATGTATCTGTATAGTTATATTTTAAATTACTAAACTTAATATGTTGTATTCAGTTAATGTAATAAGTTATATTTATGATTTATAGTATTGATTTAAACAAATTTGTATAAACTTGCAATTCATAGGGTTATATTTGTAGTACTAGCACTTTAAAACATCAATGGTGTGCTATTAACGCTAATTGCAAGCATATGCACTAGTTTAAAAACTGTATTGAATGGAAGATCTTTTGTCTGAGGAAGTTCTACTATTATGTGGAACGAAAAACACGTTTAGCGTTTCACAGTATTTGGTTCTTTCTTCTATTTTTACTTTTGTCATTATACAAGTGGACTTAAAAAATAAACAACAAGCATTTTTGAACTGTTTCCAAAGGCTCCGTTTTGTACAGCCGGTTATACCAGTTTGTTTCATTTCCTGGTTCGTAGAAGTGATTTGGTGTGACATTAAATATATTTAAACCTATCTTTGTGGCTGGTATTTGTGAGACATATTTAAGCTATGTGAGTACTTGCATATCTATTTGGTGACACTGTACAGGCCACTCCTAAATAACATTGGTCTTGGTCAGATTACCATTTGGATTATTAGTAACATTACACAGTAGGATTGGACACCATTTGTTAAGGGCCTTAAAGTAGCAGATAAAGAGTTGGCTAGTGGCAGCTGGAACTACCTTATAGTCTGGGCAGAAGGGGGCATAGCTAATAAACCTGTGCCGGCCTTTCCCAGGTGTGTGTGTGTGTGTGTGTGTGTGTCTGTGTGTGTGTGTGTGTGTGTGTGTGTGTGTGTGTGTGTGTGTGTGTGTGTGTGTGTGTGTGTGTGTGTGTGCGCGCGTGTGTATGTTTGTATATAAATCAAATCTCAAAGTATGTGTGTGTCATCTATCTGGGCAGGGACACAAAGCACTGGTTGGACAGAAAGGGTGCTGGAGGTTTTGGCTTGGCCACTCAGCTGAGATCTCAACCCTATAACTCTGCCAGTGTAGAGTCTTATTGGGGATATGGAGAAAGAGTGAGGAAACCAGCCCCAGACTGACTGTGATCTCTGTGTACTCTTAAGGGAAATTGCACTTTACTGTGTGTGTACTTGTCATCCTCCCAGTGTGTACATTCCTCACTGTTGTCAGTGGTGAGGATTGAGGTTCCTTGATTACTGAGCCAGTGTAGGGGTGTCACAGTAGCTATAACACCTGAACCCCTCTTAGGTGAAATCAGGCTAAATAGTTTCACTAAAGGTAATTATACCCTCATAAGGGGTGGCATAAATAACTTCCAAGCTCCTGTTCCCACAGATGGCATTGACAACTATACTAAGGTTTATATAAATGCTCTGTACAAACACTTATTTATTGACACAGCTGTACCTGATAGGATCAAAACAAGATCTTCAAGAAAAAACAAGCCTCCCTGATGGACATCTAGCATTAATAAGTTATACAACAAGAGGAAGAAGTTGCTGTCTAAGAATAAAAAAGAGAGGTCCCAGTACTGGATGAACACCCTCCTCTGCTTGAACAAACAAAGACAACTTGTAAAATGCTCTAAGGACAACTTTGAAAAAAAAATTAGCAGCCATAGCTAAGGATAGCCATAAGACATTCTTCATCTATGTCTGTAACCTAAAAGGTAGGACCCAAACATGTGCTGAACTAGTAGTGGATGGTATCACACATACTGATCCTGTGAAAATAACTAACCTATTAGTCAACAGTTTTGGCAAAAGTTTCATCTCCCATCCCCTCCAAACATTCCACAAAGCATTACCTCTACATCTTTCTTACTCTAAGTAACAAATCAGTAGTGAGAGACTTGGGAATGCAAGTTGACTGTAGTCTAAACTTTGACCACCATGTGTCTATTATGGTAAGGAAGGTATTCTATGTCGCACACCTCATTAGGAAAGACATTGCCTCTAGAGTGAAAGAGGTCAAAATACCCCTGTACTTGACCTTCATCAGGCCAGTAATTGAGTACAATGCTCCCTTTGGTATGTACCTTACCAGGCATCTGCAGCAACTTGAGAGACCTCAGAGATTTCTAACCAAGAAAAATTCAGGGTCTCCAGCATGTCATACAGTAAATCCCAACACGAAAAGCTGACAAACTAATAAAAACCAGAAAAGCAAGGGTAATGTCCAAAACATTATGGTAGTGCTTTCATTCAGTTTTCATACATGAACTTCTTCAGACAAATTTCAAAATCAAAATGCATAAGTTAAATACTTTTGGTCAATCATGACATCATAAGAGTAATTAAAGTCTTAAAGCCATACACCCTCTTAAACAGGCTAAAAGGCAGATGATTGTGTGTAATGCATATCACACAATAAGTGCTATAAGAAATATTAAATGTGTATAAAAATGTATAACAAAAAATATAAATATATATATATATATATATATATATATATATATATATATATATAGTAATAAAATTCAATAATCTAATACTAAAGAATTCTAAAATAAGAGGTCAATCACCTCTCAAGAGATTTAAGCTTCAAAATACATTTTAGGCAACACTGATTGTTAAGACCTGGATATGTATATGCATTCAGCCTCAATTGCCAGGCCAGTTCGTTTTCTTCCAATTTCAAGGACCAAGATCCACCTCTAACAAATTAGTAACTTGTTCAATAACTAAGTAGTGGAAGTGGTGGCCATGATTCTCAATAACATGCTTTGCCAACGCATTAGTACATAAATGTGTTTGCTGATACTGTACTAATGTTCATACATTCTTTGCTTAAAATGACGTTTCGTTTTACCAACATAAAAACATTGGCATGCTTGGCAAATAGCGAGGTACACAACACCACAGCTGTTACAATGAAAAGGGGACAGGACTGTTGCCAATGAATTTGTAGACTTTATTTCTTTGCTTACCCCAATTCTTAAGTTCACTTCAGACTTCAACACTGACCATACTTCATTTTTAGATGTCTGGCTAGTCCAAAGACGTAACTTATAAATAAATCCAATGCTATATCAGCAAAAAATGGCAGGATATAAGTTTATCACACACTTTATAAGTCCAAACAATGTTAAAGCACAACGAATCCAGTAGCTGTAGCAGCGAAGAGTAACAAACTGTGAATCCTTCGCTAACGATATCACACTACAGCTGCTGTAAAACACTTTATTTTGTCCAAACAGTATAAAACACAAGTAAATCCACTGTTAAGGTGGTAAAGAATAAAATAACGTCCCTTCACAAATGATAAGTGCTTTAGAAAATTCTTCTTCAGATCGTATAAAACAGGGACTTGGTCTTTCGTTAATAAAAAGCTGTCAGCCAATCAGAGTATACAATATGGGACAACTCCCTTCTCCTCACTGAGAGTTAACAAAATCCAATCACATAGTTATTAAAGTCAGTCATCTTTTGCTTATATTAATTGGATATAAGAAATAAAAAATAATATTTAAATTATTTATTTACTTTTAACTTCCTTTGCTTTAAAAAACATTTAATATTTATTGCTTCATTTAATCCTGGAAATGTATCTGCATTGAGTTTAATCTGCCATCTTGTTTCAATTCCTTCAAGTTTACTTTTATAACACACACCCCTCATGTCTAAAGGAACCTGTTCTATAACTGCAAACAAAAATTTCTTATAATTCTTACATAATGTAGTATGTTTGTTTTTTATCATTATTATCATTTTTTGGGATGTTCGATGATTTTGTAAACATATTGTGATTGGTTTTAAATGAAACATTTAATAAATTGTTTTAATTGGTTAATTAGTGGTATATAAATGGTTATGTTGATTTTGTGTATTGTATTGTTTTCTGAAGAAGTCTAAAGTGTGTCAATAAAGCAATTTTGCCGCTAAAAGCATTTAAATTTTTTCCTCATCTGTAGTATGGTGACATGGTTTTCAGTTATATATTTTAAGTTTAGTTTTAACAGATAACTGCAAATTGGTAAGGACTGGGATTGAGACAATGTTACTTCTTGCTGTAGTCCCAAACAATATGACTTTAGCCTTAACTACACTTACAGCTGTTTCTTGCTGTGATAGTTTGGGACAAGTGGCCTAGCAAATGACAGACAAAGCAGTTTGCTACATTCACAGTTTGGGAAATGTCCAAATGTCTTAAGAGTCAGCCTTGATTCACATTATGTTTGTCTTAGCATACTGATTTCGTACAGTAGAACATCTCCAGTATGGTAATCCATATTTAAAGTCTTCATAAGACTGATTTGCTTTATGCAGTTTGTCTGCTAGTGTTTCATAAATAAAATGCGTTTAAAGTTACGGTATTGCTCCCAGAAGGCATTCTTTTTTATTTGTAATTAATTAATAATGTCCAAATGCATAATTTGTTCACTGACCTGTTACATTAGATGCACTTAAAAGGCAGACTAAACTTGTTGTGTTCTTCTTCTGTTAAGCAAATATAACGTGTCTGTCGTATGCTAGGCCACGTCATTACTTTTTTCTCTAAAGAACTGGCTCACTTTCAAACAAGTAAAAGACAAGGCTTTCTGCTCTGAACCTACATGGCATTGGTTCCAATGACCTATTAACTTTCAGCTATTTTGAAATTCATTTTTTTCTGTATCTAATTCATAGTTTCACTTACACTGCAGGTAAACTGGTAGATTCTTAATTCATAGTCTCTGTCTTGCTCACAGTCTGGAGAAGGAGAATTGTACCTGCTATACCATAAGATGATCTGTGCACCTTTGCTCTTTCTAACGGTAGTAAGGTGCATATTAGCAGATTATCTGTGTACCTCTAACGATACCTGGGTGCACATAATTTGATATTATGTGCATTGACATTGTTAAATAATAGAGCATCATAGAGCCAGGAGGTTCTGTAGTAACAAAGAGTCAGGAGGTTCTGTAGTAACAGCAGTACTTTATTGGCCAAAGGTGCTGGCAGCATGTTTCCTTCAATAGCAAGCAGACAGACCACAAATAGATTATCTCTAAAGGCAGGCAATACAAGCATTTTTATAAGTAGATAACTAAAGATAACCTACTCTTTCAGGAAATTGTCAGCCCTTATCAAAAAGGACTGTGCAGTTTCTTCTCAGGTGCTTTCTTCTCATAACCAGGCAGGTGCAATCATACCATGCAAGATTGCCAGCACTTTCCATTCCCTATCATGCAGTCTGTATGTACAAAAAGCAGATAGAAAAACTGTCCTTGATTATGTTCATTTACTTCACACTGCTCACTCCTCCCCACAATCACAACTCTACCTTAGATACCACACTTCATTCCCTTCTAAGCTACCCCTCACTACTTCTCCTTCTAAACAATCAACCTCCTTCCTTACCAAAAATGCTACCCGTGAGTACCAAACACTCACATATGCTTACCCTTCACACTATTGTCACCACACTTCAAATACTCTCCTATTATCTAACCTCATACCAAATCCAACTACACAAAATCACCCGTCCTCCCTTACATACAACTTACTAATCACACCATCCAACACCTCTTAATCTTAAAATTGCTCCCAATCTATAGAACACTAGGTACATAGAATACTTTTCATTTAAAGTCCTCCCACACAATCTAGAATTGCAAACCTCCATTAAATCCACTACACTCATATACAAACTTGGCAAACTTATTTTACACATTAACACACAAATACAACTTTCTGGAGACATACACCCCAACCCAGGTGCCAGATGCATACAACAGTATCCCACCAATCCCAGCACTCTACCACCCTTTAATACTTTATTAACCAGCCACAGTAACTCTGACCTTCTGCTTCTCAACATTAATGGCAGGAGTATAGGAAAAAAGTACATGAATTACATGCTAATCTTTCTCTTTACTCTCCTGATATCGTGCTACTAACTGAACCATGGCTTACTGTAGTAATAATGAAATCCTAACTGCAGGATATAGTACCATAAGGAAGGACAGAACAACCAAAAAGGGAGGTGGCGTAGCAATTCTGTTTAAAAAAGTCACCTTAAACTGGAGATTTTAGAACTAAAGAGTCCCAACTTTGACAATACAGAAGTTATTTTTACCAAATTACAAATCAACTAAAAAAAACAAGTAAGCATAATTGGAGGTTATATTCCACCCGGCAACAATATACCCACACTCGGGAACATACTGCACTGGACCTCCAGCCACTGCCACAGGAAACTATTATCATGGTCGATTTCAATATTGATTGGCTTACCTGCTCTTCTCAAAACCCCATAAATTATATCAGTATCCATGAATTTACTCAAATCATCTATTCTGCAACAAGGATTGACAAGTCATCCAAAAGATAATCAATCCTTGACTGGAGAATGACAAATAGGCCATCCCTCTCCTACCAGTCTGGTTGCCTCCCAGTGAGCCTGAGTGACCGTCTGCCAACCATTCTACTTAGACATCGTATGTACCAAGTCAAACATACAAAATGTCAACCCTGTAAATTTTATATTCCCCATAAAAAGTTGTAACTGGGCACCTCTTAAAATCTTGGTACCTAGATCAAGCAGTTAATTATTTTAATACCACATTCTTAGACATCTTGAACTCACATGCTCCCCCAAAACCATCAGAATAAGATCTAACTTTGCTCCTTGGCTAAGTAAAGAAACCAAGTCTTTGCTCCAAACCAGAAATAAGACCTGGGACCAGTGGCATAAAACTAGGTCTCAAAACCTAAAACAAGCTTTCCTAGAGCACAGAAATAAAGCAAAAAAAATGTGTTAAACTAGATAAGATTAACTATTACCACAAAGTACAAATGAAGCACCAAAACATCCCTCAAAAGTTCTAGGCAGTCATAAATAATATACTTCTTTCAGGTAATTCCAGGACACCCTCCCCTACTACCACTAACACCACAGAGGATATAGCCACTCAATTCAATAAATGCTTCACTGAAACCATTCTAGGCCTATTAAACTAGAAGAACTCCCATCCATCCATCCACTGTAACTCTCAAGACCTGTAATAACAACAACTCTTTCACATTTCAACCTGTCTCTATCAACTCCATAAACAAAATTACTTAAAAAGCTAAAGCCCACAACACTAGCCACAGATAAACTTCCAGCTGATTTTCCACAAATTGCTACTGATGCAATAGCCTACCCAGTAGCCATCCTGATTAATAGATCTCTGCCTGAAAGTCTCTGAAATTTGGAAAGTCTCCCACATTATACCACTACACAAAGGGGGAAATTCTACTGAACTTACCAACTGCTGTCAAATTCCTATTCTATCCCCTTTATCCAAAATCCTAGATAGGTGTATACATACACAAATTTCAGACTATCTACACACACATAAACTATTGTCCAACACTCAGCATGGCTTTTGTCCCTTTCATAGCACCACCACTGCTCTTATGTCATTCACCAACACAGTTAATCACCACAGAAACAATGGCAAATTTATATCTGTTATCTTTCTTGACCTTTGTAAGGCCTTCAATATGGTCACACATAGTGAACTGATCAGTGCTCTTTATGAACTAAATCTCAGGCAAAATACTATTGCTTGGTTCCAAAGCTATCTATCTATCAGGTCACCAGCAGGCAGTTCTCTTCTCCTCTTCTCCCAGTAACTCTATGAGTTTCCCAAGGCTCCGTCCTAGGACCCCTACTGTTCTCTCTTTTTACTAACAATCTCCATACTTCTAGTCTACACGCTACTATAATCCCATATGCAGATGATTCTACATTAATTTGCGCTGCTTCCTCCCTCCATGATCTCCACTCAGTTACACAAAATTCCTTTCTATCAGTTGAAGACTGGCTTACTAACTCCCACCTAATCCTAAATCCTAATAAAACTAAACTACTTCTCTTTTACCCTACAAGATCTATCACTTCAAGCCCATCATTCAGTATTATGTCCAGACATAAAACCATTATAAGTCCTGTAACACACATTAAACTACTAGGAGTAGAGATTGACAACAGCATGAGGTTTGATATTCACATCTCTCAGACCATAAAGTACACAAAACATTAGGTGTTCTTTACAGAAATAAGCAATGTCTCACAAAAACACAAAGACTATCATTGCACACATTCATCTCTCAACTCTTTGCTCTACACTTCTCCAGTTCTTATAAACCTTAGAAAGACTGATGTAGGCAAACTCAACACCTGCTACAACAAAACAGCCAGGTTTGCCACAGACTCCCCCTATACATCATCATTGTACAGCTCTAAAGCAATTTAACTGGCTAGAAGTCCGTCAACTCCTACTTTACAGCCAACCTTACCCTTGCCCATAAAACTCTATATCAGCCAGAGAAAACTCCTGCACTGCGAAATCTTATACATCCATACTCCAATAATAGATCTCTCCGCTGTAGTAATAAATTCTTTCTGGATGTAACAAAAGCCAGAAACACAGTTGGAAAATCTCTCTTCTCTAACATCATTCCAAAAATATGGAACACGTTACCCACCCTTATAACATCCCATTCTTCTTTAGTACAGTTTAAAAAACTACTAAAACCACACAACAAATACTTAGCTCTGTCTCTATACTGGTGCTGGCTAGCCTTACCTTCTGCTCAGTAACCTATCCAAACTATTCTCAACTACACTGCTGCAATTTTCCTATCATCTCTACAGGAACTCAGTTTCTATACTCTTTGCTCATTTTCATTACAGCTGAAGTATTAGCTACTGCTACTTGACTGAATTAACTCAGTTATTATGGCTATATTATTTCTCCGACATAGGTTGTATTGTCTCTTTTAACTATTGCTATATATACTTCCTAGCATATGCTTTCTGTGACTCAGCCTAATTTACCCACCTATATTGCAAGTCTTCTTTATATAATACTGTTTACACCTCTATATAATCTTAATGTACCTATAATTGGTCTGTAAACTGACTTACTTTTGTTTGTATTTGGATTTGTATTTTTTTCTTGTGGAGCTTTTTTCCCTGGGCCTTCACTGAAAAAGGACATGCATCCAGTTGGACCTTCCTGGTTAACAAATGTAAAATAAATAAATAAATAAATAATAAATGTCAGCACGAACTGTTCCTTCTCACTTTTGTTGATGCGTCATCATTTGTATTATACAAACCAAAGAATGGCTTGGTATTGCCTAGTTAACCTGTGTGTGTCAGTTTACATTAAAATACAGATGCACACAATATTTCCATTTCAGCACTCTAAGAATACTAGGGTACATACCTTCAGATGTTCTGTGCAACTATACTTTCTTTAGTAACACTAGAGTACATATCCAATGATCTGTGCACCTGTGCCTTCTCTAACAGTACTAGGTTATATATCATCTGACCTTTTGTCCATAGGTCCATAAGAAAGTATTAGGGTAGCTGCCTTTGTGGGCCATTTTAAGTCTAGCCAATTCCCCTCAAAGGTGAGAATCAAACCCTGTATCTTGTGACTGAGGTAAACACCATAACTACTATGCTAGCCTCCACCTTCTGAGCATCTCTCTATTCTTTAACAATACTAGTTAACATGTCATCAGATTTTCTGTGTACATATGATTTACCTAACAGCACTGGGATATATACCATCAAATGATATATGCACATGTGCCTTCTCTAACAGTACTAGAGGGCATATCATTGCATGATCTGTGCACCTATGCTTTCTGTAACAACACAGGAGCACATATTAGATGTGAGCAGCTATGCATTCTCTAAGAATACTAGGGTACATACCATCAGATGATTTGTGCTACTATAGCTTCTCTAACAATGCTAGAGTACATATATCAAATGATTTGTGCTACTATAGCTTCTCTAACAATGCTAGGGAACATATATCAAATGATTTGTGCTACTATAGCTTCTCTAACAATGCTAGGGAACATATATCAAATGATTTGTGCTACTATAGCTTCTCTAACAATGCTAGGGAACATATATCAAATGATTTGTGCTACTATAGCTTCTCTAACAATGCTAGGGAACATATATCAAATGATTTGTGCTACTATAGCTTCTCTAGCAATGCTAGGGTACATATATCAGATGTTCTGTGCACTTTTGCTTTCTCTAATACTAGGATGCATGTCGTTAGATGATAATGTACACATATGCTTTCTCAAGCAGTACAAGGGTACATCCCACCAGGTGTTCTATGCACCTTGATTGAGTATTGATTTCAGCTTATTAGTGTGTATCATTTAGAAAATGTTTCACCATTTCTATGAAGTGTTTGCTTTAGAGCAGAGGCTTATAGTATTGGAGAGGGAAACGGGTATGAATGGATTTGAAAGTAACTAGCTGCCATGACATGTTACAAGAGCATCTCAAAATGCTACATAATCAAAGCTAAATATGGTTACTGTCCTAAGGATTTTTATAGGAAAGCAGCAGTGTGATCAAAAGCATGTTAGTGTTTAGTCAAAATTTTGCATATTGAAGCAAAGAACATGCTTTTCATTGTTGTGGTTTGGAATCAGCCTGGGGAGTATGGCCCCAGTGAGGGATAGTGTCACTAGCCTCATGTTTGTACACATTGTAAATTCATTACTATAGCTCTGGTCCTTCTCCCAGGTTGAAACCTGGCATAAAAAACATCTTGAAGACTCTGGCCCGACATCTAGTCCTTTTGATTTCTTCCTGTTATATTTGTGGCAGTGTCCTACCCTGTTTCATTTAGGAGTGGATTTGAAAAATAAAGTTAAAACTTCATTCAGTGTTTCTTCATTGCAAAATGTAAAGTGGTCAAGCATATATGTAAATCATGCAAGCATTCTTAACCCTGGAAGATGCTGACATTTGTGCAGTCACAGAAACATGGTTCAAAGCTGTGGAGAGCACCCCAACCACAGTTACGCATCCTATCATACATTCAGACCTCAAACCATGGGCAGCAAAGCAAAAGGCGGTGGAGATGCAATATATATAAAAGACATACACACCTCCAGGCTGGTCAGACAGTATGATGCACAGGATACACTCCAGGTACAGTTAACAATTGATAAGACCCCTGTTAAATCATAGCTAGCTACAGGCCCCCAAATTTGACTCAAGATGCTCACTCCACCTATCTGGACCTCTTTGAATCTACCAAGATTCAACTCTTTACCCCTGATCCTGGGCGACATTAACTATACAGCCATAGACTGGAAGAACTACTCATGCCAAAACACAAATGACCAGAGATTCCTTGATTTCATCAATGCAAATGCCCTGGACCAGCTGGTCGACACCCCCACAAAAGGTGAAATATCTTGGACTTGGTATTAACCAACATGAGTAACCACTGCAGCATCCTGACAGCATCATCATCCCTGGTAAGATCCAACCACAAAGTGGTCACTTTCAAAGTCACCCCCCCCCCCCCAGTTAAGATCAAACAAAAATACTTCTCCAAAGCTGACTACAACCTCCTAAGGAAAGGTATAAACAGCTTCACAGCCCCCCCCACATAGGAACTGGCACATATGTCCAAACCTACACCAAAGTACTATATAAGCTTTTATATAGCTGCATGGAATCAGGATTACCTAATAGGATGAAATCATCCTTCACAAAAAAGAGTAAACCTGTCTGGTGGACATCTGTAATAAATAAACTCTATAATAAAAGGAAAAAATTGCTGTCCAGAACCAAGAAGGAGCATGTGCCTAATTGGAAGCAATCTCTCCTTAGTCTGAACAAGCAAATAAGAGCACTAGTGAAAACTTTGAGTCCAAACTAGCCACATCTACTAAAGACAATCACAAGGCCTTCTTCACATATGTCCTCATTCTCAAAGGAAGCACCCAGATCTGCTCAGAACTGGTTGTCAAGGACACCACATACACAAACGCCGTAGATACAGCCAACCAGCTGGCAGACAGATTAGGTGTAAACTTCACCCCTCTATCCCCACCATCAGTAAATCAGGACATCCCCAGCACCTGCCCCCTCCCATTATCTGTAGGGAGCAAGTCATCACTGTCCTCTCAAAGGCAAAAAAATGCAGCCTCCTTGGGACCCAATAACATCCCGGGCTGCATCCTACATAAACTCAGGCAGGAACTTGCAGCACCATTAGGCACCCTATTCAACCAAAGCCTGAGTACCAGCTTCCTCCCAGCCAAGTGGAAGACAACCACTGTCAACCCTCTGCACAAAGGTGGAGTGTCCACCGATCCAGGAAATTATAGATCCATCAGCCTAACTAGCCTGATCTGCAAGGCCATGGAACGGATTATCATGGACCTCATTAAGAGGGACATTGGCAACCTCCAGACATTCGACCCACACAGTTTGGCTTTGTCAAGGGAAGGTCATGTCTGTTAAATCTGGTGGACTTCTTTGAGACAATCATCAAAGCCATGGACGAGGTGAAGACAGTGCACACTGCCAACCTTGACCTGGCCAAAGGCTTTGATACTATTCCCTACTCGGGTATAATAGATAAACTCTCTCAACTATTCATCAATTTGTATGTTACCAGGTAGGTAGCAAACTGGCTCACTGGTAGAACCCACCTAGTCAAAATAGGAGAAGCCACCTCAAGCAGTAGACCCATAACGAGTGGTGTACCCCAGGGATCAGTACTGGGGCCTCTGTTGTTTGGGATATACTTTTCTGAGGTGCAGGCCAAAACCAGTGGGCTATGGCTAACTAAGTTTGCAAATGACTGTAAGCTGGGTGCTGTCATCAATTCTCCTAGTGATGTGGACATCCTCCAAAAGGGTCTCACCCAAACAAATGACTGGTGTAAGAAACATGGCCTCAAGCTGAATGCCAAAAATGCATCATCATCCCCTTTGGGAGAAGTGACGTCCCCACAAATTATCACATTAATAACAAGGTCCTAAGCACACAATCAGTCATGAGGGACTTGGGGTTCGAGGTTGATAGCAAACTGACTTTTGACCACCATATTGCCTCCATTATACGGAAAGCTTTCTACATGGCCCACCTCATTAGTAAGGGTATCTCATTCAGGGACAAGGTGGTCATAACATCCCTGTATTCTTCCCTTATAAGACCCATTATTGAGTACAATGCCCCTTTTGGCATGTACCTCACAAAGCACATGCATCAGCTGGAGAGACCACAGAGGTTCCTCACCAGGAGAATCCAGGGTCTCAAACATGTACCCTACACAGGCTAAACACCCTGTCACCTATTCAGTCTCATACAGACTCCACAGAGGTGACCTCTGTCTGGCATACAAAGCAATCTCAGACCCCACCTTGATGGGACTGCTGCATATCTGCAAGTCAAGCTCCACTCGAGTAACCAGCACGTGTGACCTCAGCCTGGTCTGTGACATCAATAGAATTTGTTGGTGGGACAGATTTGTGTCCCAGAGACTCCCCCTTTTGTGGAATAGACTCCCTCTCCACACCAAGCAGTGTACCTCATTAACCCTTTCTAAGCGCAACTTGGATGGGGAACAGAAAATACACCCCTGGGATTCCACCTGTGTCCCTACTGGACGGGGGCAACTGGTGCTTACTTGTTGGAACATGGGCTAAATTCTTGGCTAGGGTTGTAAGGCCCTCAGGGCCAATTGCCTAGTAACTTCCTATGATTCTATGATAAATTATACCTGCAGTGATGTCCTTGGAAAAGAACTGGTGATGTGAGATGTTATTATTTTAGAGGCATGACCAATGTGCCTTATCCAGGCATTTTCTGTACCTTGTTTAGAGTTCTGAACTTTACTGGGTCACTCTGTTATTTATTTATTTATTTTTGTCCCCATTGAGTGGTCTGACCTGGCCCAGCAGAATAAGAGTGCTACATTTATACCTCTTAAATCTATCAGCTGGTCATACAGTTGAGTATCATGCCTGTTGCTGATAAGTACCTCTCATTCTGCTTTTGCAGGTCCAAGTCAGGTTTGCTCAACATCCCCCAATCTTTTGCTCTGTTGCCATCCATTATACTCCTTCAGTTGATATTTCATAGCAGGTCTGTTTGTTTGCACTGAACTGAACTGGCGCATTTCTACATATGTGATCAACCTTTCCAGATCCTTCCTTAGACTCTTCTCATCTTCATATATCTGAGGCAAACATACTGAACACTAAAAGACATAGGAAGCAATAGGACCAGCCTGTACTGTACTAGCTGCTTCTGTTATTCCTAATATCAGCCCTCTCACTACAACATCTGCACTCTGTTCTCCAGTCATGCAGCAATCCAGTTGCTCAGTTTCTTTCCTGTCCCCTTGGATTCCCTATTAGCTGCCTCTTTCAGACTGAGCCAAAGGTTTTCTTGAAATCAGAAATAATAATAATAACAATTATAAATAAGATTGAAATGCCAACATGTACTATATAAGCATATTTGAGTACGGCAAATAGCACTAGTGACAGTAATATGGATGACACAATTTGTTTACAATATTTACAATTGCTAGTAAAGGAAAGCACAAAAAGGAGGAGTGAGTCAATGAATCGCAAGTGAAGAAGAGAGGATTCTGGCAGAAAGAGATACGTATAAAGGTAGGGAAAAGAAAAAAATGAAAAAAGAAAGGAGGAATAATGTTGTATGTGAACTGTTAGACTATGGTATTAATTTTAAGGGAATATCATTTTAGAATGTGTACTGAGTGATGAGTTGGATATTGTTATTAGGTTATTCTCTGGCAATGATTAATCATTCACATAGATGCCAAGTCCTTGCAGTCCCTTTCATGGGAAGAAAATTAAAGAGGAAGAAAAGTATTGTCATGTCACTGCTGGCTGCTGTGCTGTATTTTAAAGCAGGTCAGCAAATAAAACAGTTTACATTGAGAAGCAGGCTGATATGCATATTGTTAGGGTCTATATCACAGTCGAAGTTACGTAACTTAGAACACCTAATGGTCGAACCATTATGTTCAAAGTTACATAACTTCGAATACCTAAAAAAAAACAAAACAAAAAAAAAAAACACAACGGACAATAAAATAAACTATTGTATGCAGGGGTCAAGCCCCCCCCACACCCCCGCTACTTAAATATACCAACTCCAAGATCGCACCACATTGAAGTGAATGGAAACCTCCACCTATGGAGATTTCCATTCACATGCTTGAACTTTTACAAATTCGAATGTATGGTCTCGACCATATGTGGTTCGAACTTGTAAAAGTTCGATGACATGATAGGAACGCTATTGTTACCTACTGCATGTAACCGTCTCTGCAAAGGTGATTTTGTTATGGCAGCAGTTGGAATATGAGGCATAGCAGCCAGAGCAGAATGAATGTTATCACAGTAACAGACTAGTCGAAAATTAGAATCCTTCCCAGCCGCACTGGCTACTGTGAGCATGCCTGAGCCAGCAATAGTGCTGCGAGGGCAGTATGTCTCTGTCACGCTTACTTTCTTGCAGTCTTAATTTTTGTTTGCTAATAAACTCTTACAATATAAATGCTTCCTAGTAAAAGTGGAAGGATTAGTCACTGAATTTATTCCTTTGGCTTATTCCTGGACAATTTATCATCATCCTTACTTCCTGACAATACTTGGAATGTGAATTTGTAATCTTTGCAGTAGCAGCTAGTTCTGAGATGCAGTTTAGTAACAAAAACTAAAAGTTTTCAGATAGTTACATTTCACATTTTTGAAGGTTTAGAATGAACCTAAAGAAGAGTATGACATTTGGTATTACTATGTCACCCATCCATCTTTGCCATGAGATATACATTCAGTGTTATTGAGTGCTTTGTAATTAATGGGCACTGTTTTTTATATATATATATATATATATATATATATATATATATATATATATATATATATATATATATATATCACTGGGATCTTTTTCTTTCTTTCAGCTATATTGCAAAAAAACCTTTGCTTCTCTGTCTTATCTATTTCTACTAATACCCCTTTAATTTTTTGCACTCATCTTTCTTCTTCCCCTTCTGGTTGTCTCCTTGTTATGTACATTAAATGTTTTATGATTAGCCTAAAAGTCCTGTGTTCTTATATTGGTCTTTTTTTCTATTTTTTTATTTCCCCAATTTCTTTTCTATTACTCTGCATAATTTACCTCTAATACAGCCTCATAACTTGTTCATTATGTCATTTTGCCACATAATTTCAACTAATTTTTGATGCTCGTCCCCAGGTCAACACATTCCATTCCATTGAAATTTCACACTATTGTCTTTGTCTTTCTATTTTTATCTTCCCCACCCCCCTCCACACACATTTAACCCACACAGTGGTGGTATAATCATTGCTTGCCAAAAATACCTTCACTTAGACATCCCTATCCACCTTTGCCTTTGTTTAGACCACATCCAGAATTCTACCCTTTCTGCTACTGTCTTACACTAGCTATGCGATCTCCTTTTGTACAAAGATATCAGTCATTGTGGATATATACATTGTAACTCTGTTTTAAATACTCAAGTTAGTTGACTTTGTATCATACCAGGTTTTTTTTTATTGTCTTTGCCTTTACAACCTAGGTTATGGCTGAAAAGTGTCCTTGGACCAGTTCTTTTACCAGGGTACTAAAAATGAAAATAAATCTCCCATTCCCACTTTGCCTTGGAAGAATTTCTGAGACTTCTGGGAGGTTCATATTCTTCATGACTATACTTTCTTCATCTTAATCTACTCCACTTTTGTTTTTTCTCAGTCTGTCACCCTCTTCCCTTGTCATATGCTGCTACACCGTATCAGTCCATCATCAACCTTTTACATTAAGAAGGTTTGTGGTCTACACTCTTGTGGGAGGAGAGCATAGCCTCCACCCTTCTGAGCTGGAAATGCTGGTGAAGGCTTATTGTGCCTATTATTCTAAGTGTCTTTGTTCTAATTTAAGCACTTCGGCTCCAAACCAGTTATTTTACATTAGGAAGGTGTGTGATCTACAAACTTATGGCAGGAGAGGATAGCCTACATCCTTCTGAGCTGGGAATTACTGGCTGAAAGTTTATGTGTCTGTTATTCTAAATGTGTCTTAATTCTGGTTTAAACACTTGGGCTCCAAATCAGTTATTTTACATTACAAAGGTTTGTGGTGTACATTGTTGTGGGACGAGATGGTAGCCTCCACCCTTCTGAGCTGGGTATTGCTAGTGAAGGCTTATTGTGCCTGTTATTCTAAGAGTCTTTGCTCTGGTTTGTGCTCTGCACTCTTGTAGCATTACCATCTAGACAGATTTTTTTTTAACTACAAAAGCATCTAGTTTGCTCATATCTGATTGTTGCTCATCAAGTTGCTTATCTTATTGACTTGTTCAATATTTAAGTTTTCCTCACTCCTCCCGATTAGATCAGTGGCCATGGATATGAACTTTCTGACTCTCTATGTGGCCAATCTGGTTAAGATGGGTATTCTAAAGCACTGTAGCAATTGCCTCATGTACACTGAAAACCCGCTTATTCTTAATAAATCAGATAGTATGTGTGAGAGGTGCAAATACACTTTAACACTGGAGGCAATACTCTCTCATACAACCAAAACTAATCATAGAGGTTTTCAGTGACACTTGAACCACACTGCACAGGGTAAAAACCCTGATAAGTTGCTTATCTTATTGACTTGTTCAATATTTAAGTTTTCCTCACTCCTCCCGAGTAGATCAGTGGCCATGGATATGAACTTCCTGACTCTCTATGTGGCCAATCTGGTTAAGATGGGTATTCTAAAGCACTGTAGCAATTGCCTCATGTACACTGAAAACCCGCTTATTCTTAATAAATCAGATAGTATGTGTGAAAGGTGCAAATACACTTTAACACTGGAGGCGATACTCTCTCATACAACCAAAACTAATCATAGAGGTTGTCAGTGACACTTGAACCACACTGCACAGGGTAAAAACCCTGCACATAAAACTACGTATGCTGCGGCACTTACAGGTAACTTTCTTAAAACACTAAGACCTCCTGCATAGTACAATCAAAGAAAAGGTCTTCAGCTATCACATAAACACTCCATTAAAACATCACCTGCAGCTGCACATAGTAACACTGTATCCAATGCCTCCACTGCTAAGCCCTTAATGCAAGCCAGCACACAGCCAAATTTCCTGGTCATTGGTGATTCAATAGTGAGACACACTGATGTCTCCCAAACCAGACTGAGTAAGCAGACAGTCATAGTTAGCTGCCTTTCCAGGGCTAGGATCCATCAAGTCACACAGGCACATAGGGCATTGAACCACAGGTACTAGTATGACTCTGTCATAGTCCATGTGGGTATTAATGACCTGAAGTGGGACATGATCGAGCTCACTGATTATGTTTCTCAGGCAGGTATGAGCCTAGTACTGAGCAGCATTCTACTTTCTCCAAGGATGATGCCACGTTACCAACATAAAATGATTTTAACAACTGGCTTAGTTTCTGGTGTCAGTCCAGGGGGTACAATATTTGATGGCCTGGGAGGACATGGTTGACATACCATGCTGTTTTGCCAGGGATGGTCTGCACTTATCCGCTCTAGGCTGTCAGATATTGTCAAAGACCTTTTCCACCCCCATAGTCCCTTTTTTAGGCAATGCCAAACTGATAAACCTACCGACTTAACTGAACCTATGAAGGAATATCTGAAGGTGGTACTGCTCAATGTTAGAAGTTTAAACAAGAAACTCCACTCCCTGCAAGCCTTCCTCTCTCTGGAGAGTTCAAACATTTGTGTAGTAACGGAGACACGGTTTAAAGTTAAACTCATTGAGAGTACACCAGCAATGCAAGGTTATAATGCCATTTACACCTTTAGACCAGCTGCTCCACAGGAGGGAACTAACGATGGAGGAGTGTCAGTCTATATTAAGACTAATCTCTCATCCAGAATAGTTAAAGTGTATGACCTACTGGAAGTCATACACGTGCAATTCACCATTTGAATGCACAAGCCTAGCAATTCCTAAACTTTGTTAATACCAACATCCTGGAATAGTTGGTCTATTCTCCTACCAGGGGTACAAACATCCTTGACCTTATGCTCACGAACATGGTTGGGGCTGATGTTCCTCACCCAATGTAATATCTTTGCTTGGCAGATCTGACTATAAGGCAGTATTACTTGAAATAAAAATTAAATCTGGAAATCCAGCGCAACCAAAAACCTTTAAGAACTATTCCAAGGCTAACTTCTCTCTATTAAGCAACACCTTGGCTATATTCCAAGTACCCTCAAACCCAGTAAACACAATAGAATGCACTGAGCTAGTTACAAAATCCCTGTACAGCCATATTGATTGCTGTATAGAGTTTGCTGTGTCACTTGTATTAGGAATAAGACAAACTCAAAAGGCAAGCCACCCTGGTGAAATCTTGCTATCAATCGGTTATACAGCAAAATAAAAATAATCTTGGCCAAGCATAGGAGGAACAAAGCCGTACATACCAAAAGGCCCCTGACTAATCTAAGCAGTTAGCTAAGCGAGTTAGTTAATACCGCAAAGGCTAAATCTGAAGAAAAAAAATAGCTTCTCAGCAAAGGACAACCACAAAGCTTTCTACAGCTATGTCTGTAACCTCAAAGGAAATGCATAACAATGTGCAGAACTTATTCTAAATGCCATCACCCACACTGAAAGTAGTTTTGATAAAACAAATGAACACACTAATTAGGACTTTTCATACAGATTGATGCAATATAGCAGAAGTAAATAGGACATATTGTACACTAACTTAATAACAGATAAATTCTTTCCACAAAAACACAGGATAGTAAGAGAAAGAAAGGGGAGAAATCAAATGCCATCAAGGAAGTATTGAATAAAGAAATCTATAAAGCAATTAAGACAAGAAGTGTCACTGTTAGAAGACTATAGAAGAGGGAACAGCTCAACAAAAATACTCAGAAAGATAGACATGATAAAAGCATTGTGCAGTATCAGAACAGATCAGGATCTATTCTATCATGCACTATTGCAAATAATAAATTAAAAATATCAGCACAAGTAGAAAAACTTAAAAGATATGTAGATAAATATAAAGGAAAAGTACAAAATAATCAATTTATTGATGACCCTGTGAAGATATGTGAAGGCTGCCAGCCTAGCCAGATAGAATTTTGTAGATAATTCTGTCATTTGTAAATATTAGTATAAGCTGCAGGCTTGTTTTCTTAAATGGAATAAATGGTGTTAAATGTGGAACTGCAAAATTGTAGCAACAGTGCACTCTGCTGTAGGAAATCTGATAAGTCAAGCATTGTATAATTGTTTGATCACAAAACCCGGAGTTGAGATGTCTGGATGAAGGAATTCTTGCTTTTGTTTTGAGACTAGAGTTAATTGCTAGAATTTGCATGTATAATGTCTTTTATTGCTGTAGCTTCCTGACCAGGTGCAAGATCAAAAGGGCTGTTACACTCTGAGCTTCTGTTACCCGGGAAACAGAAAATAATGATATAATCTGAAATGAGTCGGTGGTACTGTGTTATCAATTTAAGGACAGAGAGACTCAGAGCATTTTGCATTTGTTTTGAGAACATCCAAAATCACCAGCACTCTGCCTATGCTCTACATGTAAAGTTAATGGCCAACACCCACTGCTAAACATTTCTCAGGAGCAGAGATAAAATGAAATAAAGGTGAAGCTGAGTCACCATCATTGTAAAAATTGCAGAACACTGTCTCAGTAAAACCAAGCCTTTAATAAAAAATGTTTAAAATCAAGAATCAAAGCAAGTGAAGCTGTACAACGGATGATAAGTGCTTTCGGCAAACTAGCCTTCATCAGATCATCTGGTGGTGACTCATCTTCATCTTTATTTCATTTTATGCTCTATATATAAGTTTATTTTAGAACTGTGTTTTCTCTTAGATATAGCTAGGAAATAGGAAGATTAGATTTTTTTATTGTATGGATGTCAGAACTTTTCTGCTGTATTATTTTAAGTATTTCTCTGTGATCTCTGAACTCTTGACTGGTACTGTGTAGTAAGAAGTATTGTCTTGTGTTTTTATTATTTATTATTAAATATTTTAAACCATTCAACTATGGCTGTTTTGTGTAGAGATAACTTATGCTCTAGAGTACATATAGTGATACTGCCCAAGTCACTCCGATAAGCTTTGCTGTTCAGTCACACTTACCATTTGGATAATAATATTGCACAGTAATAATTGGACACCATTTGTTAAGGGCCTTTTTAGTAGCTGATATTAGTGGTTGGTGGCAGTAATTTCTACCTTATAGCCTGGCAGAGAAGGGGGCATAGCTGGAGAACATGTGCCAGCCTTCCCCAGGAGTGTCTGTGTGTTTATATATACCTCATATCTCAAAGTTTGTGTGTGCCAGCTACTTGGGCAGGGTCATGAAGCACTGGTTGGATAGAAAGGGTGCTGGAGGTTTTAGCTACCCCACTAGGTTAAGATCTGGACCCTATAGCTGTGCCAGTGGGGAGTCTTATTGGGGATCTGGAGAGAAAGGGAGAAACCAGCCCCAGACTGACTGTGATCTCTGTGTGCTCTTAAGGGAAATTGTACTTTACTATGTCTGTATTTAATTAATATGTGATGCTCATGCACTGGCCCAGCAATCAAGGAGCCTCAATCCTCACCACTAACACCAGTGAGGGGCATCCACATAGAGGAGGATAACAATACACACACAGAGCCCATCTCAGTTGGCACTGGTAATCCCACTGTGGTGCTGCACTGATATATATGCTTGAAACCCTAGGCTCCACCTTAGCAACCTGGCATTTTGCTGGCTGGCTCTGTTTAACCAGGTTAGGGGATTGTGGTCTGTAACTACAATGAATTTTCTAACATACAGATAAGGCTGAAGTTTCTTTAATGCCCACCCTATGGTTAGACATTCCTTTTCTACAGCTGCATAGCATTCCTTCCTGGGTTGGAGCCTATTACTGAGATAAGCCACTGAGTGTTCTTCTCCCTCTAAAGAAGTCTGGCTAAGTACAGCCCCTACCCCATGATTCGAAGCATCCACCTGCACAACAAATTCTTTGCTGTAATCTGGACTGGCTAACACAGGGGGTCCACTCAAATCTTCTTTAAGTTTTTGGAATGCCTGCTCACATGCTGTTGTCCACACAAATTATCTGGCCTGTTTTTCCTTGTCAGGTCTGTGAGGGGAACAGTTATGGTAGTAAATGGGGACAACATTTCTGTAGTATCCCGCTGTCCCTAAGAATGCCCTCATCTGCTTTTTGGTAACAGGTGCAGGCCATGCCTGAATGGCTTCCACTTTGGCAGGTTCTGACCTGATCTTACCACTCCCCACTCTATGTCCCAGGTAGGAGATCTCTGCCATACCCACCTGACATTTACTCAGCTTAATGGTCAACCCTGCCCTCTGTAGTCTGCCCAGCACCTCCCTGACATGTTGAAAGTGCTCTTGCCAGGAATGGCTGTAGATGGCAATATCATCTAAATAAGCAAGGGCAAACCCTCCTGCTCCTGCTAGGATATTATCTACCAGCCTCTGGAAAGTTGCTGGGGCATTTTTCATCCCAAAGAGCATCTATGTGAACTCATACAAGCCAAAAGAAGTCACAAAGCCTAACTTCACTTTAGCACTGGGAGTCAAGAGCACCAGCCAGTAACCCTTGTTAAGATCAATGGTTGTAAGATACTTAGCCCCACCCAGCTGCTCTAGGGCATCATCTGTCCCAGGCCTGGGTTAAGCATCTGACTATGTGTGACCAACACAGAACCTGGTGCTGCCATCCTTCTTTGGCTCCAGCACCACTGGGGAGGCCCAAGGACTGTTGGACTCTTGAATTATCCCTACTTCCAACATCTCCTGTATCTCCTCCCTCAGAGTCTGTTTGACTGTCTCAGGCACCCTATAAGGGACCTGCCTAAAAGGCCTTTGGGGTCCTGTATACACCTGATGCTGCACCAGGTGGGTGCACCCTGGTTTCCCAGTGAACATGTCCCCAAACTCCTGTAACATTGCTCAGATTTCTCAAACCTGGGTAGGAGATAGCTGCTAGGACATTGCTACCCCTTCCACTGAGGTGTCAGTCTGAGCCTCACTGAGGAGATCAGTCACCAGATCTCCCTCAGACCCCTCCTGCAACCACTGCAAATACTCAGCACAAGGGTCTCCCTATCATGGTAAGGTTTCATCATGTTAACATGGTACAATTTGTGCCCCTGCCTCCTGCCTAGCAGTTCTACCATGTAGTTAACATCGCTTACCTTTCTTACCACCTTGTATGGTTCCTCCTAAGCTGCTTGCATCTTGTTGTGTCCGACAGGAAGGAGAACCATTACCTGCTGCCCTACAGCATACTCTCTAGCTCAAGCATTCTTGTCATACCACACCTTTTTCTGTTGTTGGGCTTCTGCCAGGTTCTCCTGGGCCAAGCCCATGAGTTACTCGAGCCTTGTCCTGAGGTTTAGGACATATGCCACAACAGACTCCTTGTGAGGTTCACACTCACCTTCTCACAAAAACACAAATTACATGTAGAGATCCCCTCACCCTATGCCCATACAACAACTCAAAGGGTGAAAAAACTGTGGATTCCTGGGAAACCTGTCTATAAGCAAACAACAGATGGGGCAAATATTTGTCCCACTCCCTCTTAAACTGGTCTGCAAATAGCCGTAGCATGTACTTGATTGTAGAGTTTAACCTCTCAACCAGACCATTAGTCTGGGGGTGGTAGGGGGCGGTCTTCAGGTGCTTCACCCCACAGTACTTCCACAGACAAGCCAGCAGATTTGACATGAAATTGGCACCTCTGTCAGTCAGTATTTCTTTTGGGAAACCTACCCTGCTGAAAATCTCTAATAAAACATTTGCCACCTTTTCTGCCTCAATGGAGGACAAAGCCACTGCCTCAGGGTATCTTGTAGCATAATCTACTACCACTAGAATATACCTTTTCCCTGTGGAACTTGGAGTACTCAAAGGCCCCCACAACATCCATAGCTGCCCTCTGAAATGGCTCCTCAATCACAGGCAAAGGCATCAAAGGAGCTCTCACCTTGTCTCCTGCCTTGCCTACTTTTTGGCACTGCTCACAGATCCTGGAGTACCCTGTTACATCTCTGGAAATTCCAGGTCAATAGAAGTTCTGCATAATAATGTCTCTTTGTACGTTTTATGGCCATATGACCTGCAAAGGGAATATCATGAACTATGGCTAGAAGCACCAGATGGTAGGCTATAGGCACTACCAGCTGCTGTACCCTCTCACCCTCTAACCCTCCCTCAGGGGTCCACTCTCTATACAGTAACCCTTTGTCCCAGTAAACAGATTCTCCCTTCCCTTGAGAATCAGGTCCCTAACTAGCTACCTCACTCAGGCCTTGCAATGTAGGGTCTGAGAGCTGAGCCTGTCTCAACTCTCTCCTAGTAAACCTGACAGTGGTGCCTCATTGTTAGCCTGGGTACTACTACTCACCTCTACCCTTGCAGTCCCTCTGTCCAAGGGAACATCAGTACCCACAAGCAACTGTGGCTCACCTTCAATCTCACTGCTACAGTGCTTCCTCCTGAAGTAACCACCTCACCAGTTCTGGCTGCAAGTATGCAGTCTGTCTGGGTCTCCCCCAGGCTACACCAGACCTACATGCTTGTCTGGAAGCCTGACTGCATGTAACTGCATTAACACATATCAGGATATCTGCAGGATGGTAGTTTGGTACCCCTGTTGTCTCAAGACAACCTACTATTGGCATTTTGTCTTTCCCAATTACTGGCTCTCTCACCTTTTGTTCCCCACCTTGCCTCTGTGGACATCTGTATGCCACATGGCCCCACTGGTTGCATTAAAAACATTTAACCCTAGATCCTGGATGTATACCTGGATTAGTGGCTTCCCCTGCTACTGGTAGATTCTGTTGGGGGCAGTCTGTGCTGCCCACCATGAGTTCCTTTAGATCCATGAGCAGTACATGGGGTCCCTTTCCTGTGCAAAGATGTCCTGCTTGCTAGGTATAGGCCTCCCTTCTTCCCCAACTCCTCTGAAGCAGCACATTGTCTATCAGCTAACCAGATCCTCATGTCCTCAGGTAAAGTGCTAAGGGCTTGTTTCCTCATCAAAAGGTCTGCCAGCCCTTCAAAAGTAGTGACCTGACATCCACTCATCCACCTATGAAAATAAGTGCTCAGTTCAGCAACATATTCACACACATTGTCATCTGCCTTGCATCTATGCTCACAAAACATTTTCCTACAAGTTTCAGGTGTTAGCTTAAAAAATTCTAACAAGCAATTCTTAGAAGTATTATCAAAACATTCACAATCAGTTAATTTAGACAGCACAGTTACAGCTTTACCATGGAGTAAGGGGGTCAGGAACCATACCCAGAGCCTTTGGTCAACATCAAACTGTTTACATACACTCTCAAACATATGAATGAAACTATCAAAATTATCCCTCTCTGTAAACTGCGGAAGAAATGTACTGACCTTTTGTACTTCTGGGGTCCAGTTACTCCCTTCCCCATTACCTCCATGACTCTGGAAAAGAGTCGGCTTCTCCTTTTCATGCTGCCTCTGCCTTTCCTTCTCCTCAGCTTCCAGGTGTAGCAGTTTCTCATTCTCCTCAGCCTGTAGATGTCTCAGTCTCTCTGCTGCTTCTGTTTCCAAATGCCTGGCCTCCAACTCAAGTCTCTTTAGTTCCAGATAGATTTTTAAGTCATCTGCAGAAAGGTTGAGTTGTCCATTCTCTTTGATCATCCTCCTGATTGCAGTTTTCTGATGCAGCTGTGACAAAGCTGCAATCATGTCTGCCTTAGTCAGGTTTCCATGCACCAGTCCCCTAGCCTGGCACATCTCAGCCAGCTGGCTCCTTGTCAGGTCTGCATACTCCTCTGCTGACATGTTTGCCTGCTCTACAGGAATTCACTATCCTCATCACTACAAGCCAATTAGTATGTGCCAACCAATTAATATGTGGTGTGGATATCCCACCCATACCTCCCAACTGTACCAAATTACTCGTTTTTTGGGAGTCCAAATAATGGGGTGCCATGATTCCCGAGTGGCACCCCTATATTCCGATTTTTTTTCAGCTGTTTTTAATTTTTCTTTCTTTCGTGCCTTTTTGTGCTGATGTCATCACGTGTGCGACGACGTCAGCTCCTTCAGCCTGTTGGAATTGAGCTCAAGGGCTCACGTGCTTTCCAGCTGGCTGTTTGAATGGATCTGTGACTGTGGAAATGATTACTGCTACAGAGCTTTGCCTGTTTTTGCTTTTGTTGGTGGAGTTATCTGCATGGAGGAAATGACTGCTGCTGGAGAGCTTTGGCTGTTTTTGCTTTTGCTTGTGGAGTTATTTGCATGGTGGAAACGACTGCTGCTGGAGAGTTTTGGCTGTTTTTGCTTTTGCTGGTGGAGTTATCTGCATGGAGGAAATGACTGCTGTGCTGCTTGCTGAGCTTTGGCTGTTTTTGCTAGTGGAGTTATCCAGAGTCGCTTTGCTTTAGGAAATCTGCACGGGATGGAGTTGCTTTTGTTGGTGGAGTTATTTGCTTAAGGTGAAACGTCGCTTTGCTTAAGGTGAAACATCACTTTGCTTTTGCTTAAGGAAATCTCTTTTTTAAGGTGAAATGATTTTTATCTCTTGGGAAATGACATTGCACAAGAGGAGTTTATCATGTGTGTGTGTGTGTGTGTGTGTGTGTGTGTGTGTGTGTGTGTGTGTGTGTGTGTGTGTGTGTGTGTGTGTGTGTGTGTGTGTGTGTGTGTGTGTATGTGTGTGACAGGCTTGGAGACTGTACTTCTGTAGGTGGACAGTGGACGTTTCCTGCATCTGAATCCTTTGGTGCGATGTAATGCTGCTTCACCAGTCAGTATTACTTTGCCTTATAACTCCTCAGTTTTTTGTCCATTGGTAAGATTAAATACAGATGACTATATACCTCTTTTATTTATTTATTTTGGCTAAGGCGTATTTTCTTAGTTGCCAGCTGTTTTGAATGTAGTAACTAAAGGTGATTGTATTGTGTCTTGATCATATGCATTTTTATGCACAGTGCATTAGTTTTGATAAAGGCTCCTTTAAAATTATACTTCACTGTAGTATTTGAGAACATCTGTAGAGAAAGATAGTTAATTTGAACACTTCCTGTGTAAAACGTCTTTCATGCTGTTTGTCTGCTTTTCAAACTGGGTCTTCTTAAGTTGTTTGTATATAAGTTACACTGAACTTGGAAGTAATATTTTTATCAATCATGCAGGATAAGGGTCATAAGGTAGGGTAGTTTTGTTTTGCTTATCGATAAGTAGTTGAGAGTTTAAATTTCTGTCTTTAAACTTTGTGTGTAAATTCAGATGCAATTTTGTGATAGATGCAATAGTGTAAGGAATGTGGTTGTGCAAGTAACCAGAAAATATCCCAGTAATTTACTTTCCAATGATATATTTTGGATTAGTGATATTTTAGTATTTTGCTTTTTAAGGAAAGCAAACTTAATTTGAATACAAGCTAAATGTGTAGTTGGTTAGAAGTGTTTTATTACCATTTTCGTAGGTGCAGGAGCTTTTAATGTACGGAGTATGAGACCGATTGTTTAATTCTTGCACCTCAGTCCCAGAAAGGTTGGTTTTATTATAAACATTGTATGTGTACAAAATTTGCAGAACAAGTTTTTGGTATTCTCTTTAAGTATTGCTGTTGTGTATTTGCTGTATAAGAGGCTTGATCAAGAAATGTTCTTGGCCATTTAAGTATTTTTCGCTCTGGTATTCCGAAGAGTACAGCGTGTGTGGAAATACACAATTTTTTATAAATCATTGGCTTGTGCCACACGCAGTCCGATATCATAAAAACGAGCCTGAGAGTTCTGGATTAGTTGGAGGATGAAGGGGAAATTCTGTGTATGTTTGCAAATGTTGTTTGCTGATGTTGCTCAATTTAGAAGTGATGTCTGTAACAGATGTTGACTTATCTGCGGCACAGATTAAAAACAAGCAGTAGTTCTAATGAGCGCACGGACATGATGTTTTGGTAGTGTTTTCCATTAATGCACGTAGTTTGTTCCTTCCAATTTACTCACAGACCTCTAGGGTTGCCAGACACTTGCTGGACTCTCTTCTGTTTAGAGAATGAAAGACCCGGGTGCTGGGGGTAGGTTTTCCCCATCTGTAGAGTAGCCTCATGTTTCACCAATCACCATTAAGTTGGCCATGCTCTCATCACCAAAAGTTGCTTCTGTAGCTGCATTACTGTCCTGTATAGATATAACTTATCTCTCTACAGACATGAGAGTGATTTACTGAAACAGGAACAACAATAATAATTTTCTTGGGTGGTGAAAGCCAGGGTACCTTTTTGGCTAGGCTTATATAGGCCATAAGGCCAATAGCCTAGTACCTACCTATGAACCTATGAACCTATAATGTACTCAAATGATAGTGAGATGTCTGCAACTATGTTCCAAAGGCCAATACATAACCACATTGTTTTAATTTATATCATAAACTAGACTATCAACTGCTAATTATGAGGACTCTTCACTCACCTTACTAATAATAATGCGGTTCTATTTTTCTTCTGTGAAATGGCAAAACACAAACCAATAACTTGATTTTAATATATATGCACTGCTTTCCTTAATGAGAATGATGACATCAATTAAGGAGAATACAAGTCTTAATATGGCTTTAACAGTACACTTCCCTTCCATCAGGCAACTTTGGGAGAAAAGTGGAGGAGCCTTGGGTGAACAATTGAGTAGTTGATGGTCATTTGGGGCAATGAACCAAAAAAAAAATGTAAAATATAAAAACCGTCAGTGTTGACACTTTTAAAAATACCAATTTGAGTGAGATATTAAAATAACAGTAAGGGGGTATTTCAAATATCTCTTAAATTAAGGCATTTCTTGTATTATTATAAATTTAAATAATACATGCTTTTTTTAATTTTTCAGCAACAAGCTCAGTTCTGTTTTCAGTGGTGATAAGAGACCATTCCTATGATAAAGTGATCTGTTAGAGTTATACTATACATTTATGCAGGTCGTAGCACTCAAATTCAGTTCAACAGGATATAGCTCATTTGTTGCTTGTTAACTTAACTGGTATGATATAATGATGGCAAGCATGTGCAATATTGAACTTCCTTAGACAATCTGGCAAAGCACATTCGTACATCTCATTACCAAAACCAAGTGATATACATTAAATAAAAATATCAACTTATGCATTTAAAAATCATTTTGGTCATTAGTGAAAAAGCACATTAACTGTATCTTCTCTGAAGAGATTTATATCAGAAATGTAAAAGCCCTAGCCACCATCACTTGTGAATTTATGCCTCATATTTTTGTTCTATTCTATTCCTCATTAAATCTGTGGTTTTCAGGATTTTTGTGGCAAATCACTGAAGGATTGAATTCACTAAACAATGACAGGTATTTGAATTTCATACCTCATAGTCTTTAGAAAATAAATGTTAACACAAAACCTTTTATTCTAGCAATTTTCTAAATTTATAAGATCAGTATTTGAAATTTGTCCCTATTTTGGGGCTGTATTCCCCCATTATTAGCTTTGTCCAGGTTTTTTGTGTTAAAATGTTGAGAGCTATAGTGAGACGTGAGAACTGAATTCAGTAAATGATAACCATTTAAGTTTCAGTCTTCCTGTCTTTCAGGAAACTGTTGATTTGGCATAGTGGTATGTTGCTCTGACTATAGTGCACATGGTCCTGGGTTCAAGACTTGGCAGTGAAATGCATGGTGGTAACACATTTTATTCTAGCAACATTCCAAAATCATACAAGCAATGTTTAAAATGTGTCCCTGATTTTTGGCCTTTTGCCCCCCCCCCCAAAAAAAACTGAAATTACTGTCATTCTATTTTTGTGTGTGTGTGTGTATATATATATATATATATATATATATATATATATATATATATATATATATATATATATATATATATATATATATATATAAAATATATATTTTATGTATGTGGAAGTAGACCTTTATGATGGAAATGTTCTGAATTGAGCAGATTTGTCATTATTGGTTCATGCATTTTGTTTCATTGCCTACTGGAAAAATGTTCAATAAATTTAAAATGTGCTCTAACTTAAGTCTAACAAGTGTGCTGTATTATACAAGAATATAATTTAATAAAGTCAGGAAGGTGTATTAAAAAAACACATGTATGTTTCTTGTTTTGTGTACAAGGGGGCTATGATCTGAAAACAGCCCAAAGGTAATCTTTATCCACCACTGGCCAGATGCATTTTCTTTGGATGTGGTGTGGGTTTAAATGCTGTTTCAATGAATGTGAGTTTCAAGGGCAGATAAGTTTTAATGCCAAGTCTATTTTCATTGTGAGACAGTATTGCCTTGTTTAGCAGATATCTATTAGTATTTGTGCATTGTGCTATAAAATTTAAAAATAAAATCCAAATAATCATTGTAGAAGTAAAGCAGTATGCACACTTTAGTGTTTATGGTAAATGGGGTGAAATAGCTAGGTAATTGGGACATTGAAATGGCTGCAAGGGGACTCTGGTGCCACATTTTGTTTGTCTGTTCTTCAGTTTGCGTTTGAAAGTTGATATCCCACAATTCCATTGGAGTGGGTGGGGGTACGAAATTATGTATGCACATTTTATGTTAATCAGCGTACAGATTTATAACTATTTTTCATGGGCCTTGTCAAGATTTTTGATGTTTCCAGGTTGAGAGGTATGATCCCACCACTGCCAAACAATTAATATGTGACGCCCGTGCACTGGCCCAGCAATCAAGGGGACTCAGTCCTCACCACTAACACCAATGAGGGGCATTAACATAGGGGAGGGTAACAATACACACACAGTAAAGTACAATTTCCCTTAAGAGCACACAGAGATCACAGTCAGTCTGGGGCTGGTTTCTCCCTTTCTCTCCAGATCCCCAATAAGACTCCCCACTGGCACAGCTATAGGGTCCAGATCTCAGCCTAGTGGTCAAGCTAAAACCTCCAGCACCCTCTCTGCCCAACCAGTGCTTTGAAGTCCCTGTCCAAGTAGCTGACACACACACACCTTGAGATATGAGTTATATACAAACACTCAGACACTCCTCGGGAAGGCTGGCACAGGTTCTCCAGCTATGCCCCCTTCTCTGCCAGGCTATAAGGTAGAAATTACTGCCACCAACCACTACTATCAGCTACTAAAAAGGTCCTTAACAAAGGGTGTCCAATTATTGCTGTGCAATATTATTATCAAAATGTTAAGGTTGACTTAACAGCAAAGCTTACTGGAGTGATTTGCACAGTATCACTATATACATGCAATTTACTCTAGAGCTTAAATTATCTCTACACAAAACAGCCACAGTTGAAAGGTTTAAACATATTTAATAATAAATAATAAAAACATAAGACAATACTTCTTACTACACAGTGCTAGTCAAGAGTTCAGAGATCACAGAGAAATACTTAAAATAATACAGTAGAAAGGTTCTGACGTCAATACAGAAAAAAATAATCTAATCTTCCTATTTCCTAGCTATATCTAAGAGAAAACACAGTTCTAAAATAAACTTACATATAGAGCATATGCATAGTGCTGGTGATGCTGGATGTTTTCAAGACAAATGCAAAATTTTCTGAGTCTCTCTGTCCTTAAACTGATAACACAGTACCACTGACTCATTTCAGATTACATCATTATTTACTGTTTCCCGGCCTAACAGAAGCTCAGAGTGTAACAGCCCTTTTGATCTTGCACCTGGTCAGCAAGCTAAAGCAATAAAATGCATTATACATGCAAATTCTAGCAATTAACTCTAGTCTCAAAACAAAAGCAAGAATTCCTTCATCCAGACATCTCGGCTCCGGGCTTTGTGACCAAACAATTATATGACGCTTGACTTATCAGATTTCCTACAGCAGAGTGCACTGTTGTTACATTTTTGCAGTTCCACATTTAACACCATTTATTCCATTTAAGAGAACAAGCCTGTGGCTTATATTAATATTTACAAATGACAGAATTATCTACAAAATTCTATCTGGCTAGGCTGGCAGCATTCACATATGTTCACAGATCCCAAAAAAGTTTTATAGAGAATTGGGAAACAAGGCAAAAGGAATTGAAACCCCACCAAAAAAAAGAACATAACAAATATGTTAAATGGACAGAAAAATTAAAAGAAAGAATAAGAAGTTCAAATGTACAGGATATAAAACGAGATGAAGTAATGGCCAGAGAGACTGAAACAAAGTTAGAAAAAGCTCCTAATTGGAAAAGCTCAGGCCCAGATACAGTACCTAAGTTCTGGCTAAACATATTAACATCTTTACATGAAGATTTAGCCATGAGGAAGAACTATTTATATGCACACTGTGATTACAGGAGGTGCTGCCAGCCATGCTAAGAGAAATAGGGCTTTGGATTTGTAACATATGCCAGAAGAGCTAGCTGGAATTTTGTAAATAATTATATGTCATTTGTGTATCAAACACAGATGCTTGTGCTGAAAATATAATTGTGAGGTTTGCTTGTGTTAAAATCTATCAAGAGTGCAACCTTACTGGAAAGAAAAGAAATGTGCATGCATTATTGTAACTGTTTAAATGTGTACATTGTAACAGCATATCCTGAAAGTGAAGAGTTTAATCTTAATCTACCTGAAAATATTCTTGAAATTAAATTACTTTATGGGTTAAGCCATAAAAATTCTATTCCACAGTTTTGAATAGAGCCAGAGACACAATATCTGTGCTAGAGAATAGTTGGTAGCTCCTGCAGGAAGAGTGTAATGGTTTTATGACTTCCAGCAGCTACACCACATCTAAGCAATGCACTATCTGTGTGTATTGTAGCACATAGGTGCTAAACTCTGGTACCATCTAGTGATAGGGGATAGTGTGGGAAACAGGGTCAGATGACCAGATATATGTGAAGTCATTCTGTACGGAAATAATGTTTAATATTAGAGGAAATTGAAGTCTTAGGAGTATTCTGTATTCTGTCTTGGATCTGACAACAAGGACCAATCATCCATCTTGCCTTGCTGTATTCAGTAAGTAGGAAAAATTATTTATTTATTTATTTAACATTTGTTTACCAGTAAAGTCCAGCTAGGACAGAGCCTATTTTCAGTAGAGGCCCAGGGAGAAATGTTCCAGATGCATGTCTTTGGAATTCTTTTAGTCAACCAGGAATAGATATTGAGACTAGATAAATACTGTTTTTCTAACTGTGTGAAACTTTCCATCAGTATTATTTTTAATATTCCCTGTGACTGAAACTCTGGTGTTTACTGTAAATAGATATTTAGTATTTTCATGTTCTTTTATTATTTATTATTAAATATATTTAAACTTTTCATTGTAGCTGGTCCTTTTTAAAAATATTTAAGTTCTGAGAGTATTTACACATTACCATTTGTATTAATATTAAGTTTCACTCGGTATAATTTGATACTTTTGCAAGAGCCTTAGGTAGCTGGCTTTGTAGTGCCTGGTGGCAGTGATAACTAACTTATAGTCTGGGCAGAAGGGGGCATAGCTAGTAAACCTGTGCAAGCCTTTCCCAGGTGTGTGTGCGCGCGCGCGTGTGTGTGTGTGTGTGTGTGTGTGTGTGTGTGTGTGTGTGTGTGTGCAAATCAAATCTCAAAGTGTGTGTGTGTGTGTGTGTGTGTGTGTGTGTGTGTGTGTGTGTGTGTGTGTGTCAGCTACTTGGAACAGGGACACAAAGCACTGGTTTCACAGACAGGGTGGTGGAGGACTTGGCTTGGGTACTTGGCTGAGGACTTAACTCTGAAGCTGTGCCAGTGGGGAGCATTAGTGGTGACCTGTGGCCAGACAAAAAGAGAAATCCAGACCTGGGGCTGAGTGTGTTCTCTGTGTGCTCTTAAGGGAAACTGTGGTTGATGCAGAGAAAGTCTGCATCTGGAAATACTGAGTGTATCCACTTGTATTCCAAATGAATGTCCCTCTCTATTGTCAATGGTGAGGATTCAGGCTCCTTGATTACCAGCCCAGAGTGGGGACATCACATATCGGTGAGCAGTGGTGTGGATACTGAACTTCTGTTGCCTGTAAGCATTTGTCACTAAAGGTGTGCATTCTCTCAGCAGCCAAAGAGTGAACATTCAGAGTTTCATATCACAACAGTTTTTATTTATTTTTTGTTAGTTTAGTTTAGTCTAGGAGTAGAAAAGCAGGCAAAAATGTCAGCAGGATTATGGCAAGCTGACAAACAACCAGTTGGCCAAGGTGTGCGAAGCCAAAGGACTGCTTTATGGCAGCCTGACTAAAGAGGAAATAATTTCAGCCTTAGTCGCAGCTCAGACCAGCAATCAGGAGGATAATCAGTCTGGTGATGGGAATTTGCAGTCATCAGAAGCAGAATAGTTCAACTTTTCTTTAGAGGACTTAAAAATCTGTTTAAAGTGAAAGAGACGTGAACTGGAGGCCAAACATTTGGAACTAGAATCAACAGAGAGACTGCGGCCTTTGGAGGTTGAAGAAAATAAGAAACTGCAGTGTTTGGAGGCTGAAGAAAAGGAGAAGCAGTGTTAACATTAGAGGGAGATGTTGAGTCTTTGCCAGGGTCATGGAGGTAATGGGGAAGGGAATAAATGAATCCAGGAAGCAATAAAGGTCAGTAAATTTTTTCCACAATTTACTGAAGGTGATAATTTTGAAAATTGTATTCATATATTAGAAAGAGTATGTAAACAGTATAATGTTGACCAAGGGCTCTGGGTATTGTTCCTGACCCCCCTTACTCCATAGTAAAGCTATAACTGTTGTTTTTAAATTGCCTGATATTGACTGTTTAAATTTTGAGAAAGTCAAATATTGTTTACTAGAATGTTTTAAATTAACACCCGAAGCTTACAGAAAAAAAAGTTTTGTGAGCATAGATGCAAGGCAGATGAAAGTGTGTGCAATTATATTGCTGAATTAAGCACTTATTTTCATAGGTGGGTGAGTGGGTGTCAGGTCAACACTTTTGAAGGGCTGGCAGACCTTAGCACTTTGCCTGAGGACATGAGAATCTGGCTGGCAGACTGAGAATGTAACTTTGCAAATGAGCTGGGGAAGAAAGGGAATCTCTACTTAGCAAGCAGGGCATCACTGCACAGGAAAGGGATACCCAATGCTGCACATGGATATAAGGGAACCCATGGTGGGCAGCCTAAACCACCCCATTAGAGTCTGCCAGTAATAGGGGAAGCCACTAGTTCAGGTGCACAACCAGGATCAAGGATTAAATGTTTTAAATGTAACCAGTGGGGCCATGTATTATATAGATGTCCACAGAGAAAAGGTGGGGAACAAAAAGCGGGGAGCCAGCAAGTGGGAATAACAGTCTGCCAGTGGTGCGTTGTCTGGAGTCAACAGGGGTACCAAACTATCACAAGAGGTCATATCCTATCTTAGTGGATGGAAAGCAGGCCACTGCTAAGACAGACACAGCCTCTGACATAACAATTATGAAGCCTGCATTGGTTAAAGAAGAATGGTACTTGGTTGGGCAGTCCATTCCAGTCACAGCTTTAGGAGGGACCTGATTCCAAATGCCTTTGCACAGGGTTCACCTTGACTGGGAAGGTGAAAAAGGACATAAGCAAGTAGGTGTGTTTGAGAATATCCTACAGATGTCTTGATAGGGAATGTTGTGTCTTTCGGCTTTTCCTGGTTAGGGGTCGCCACAGCGGAACTCCAGTCCGCTAATGATTGGTAGTTGATTTTTATGTGCCGAGTTACCAGCCCTGATGCACAACCTTCAATGAAGGTACGCCCATTCACGCATGTCTCCACGCAGAAGACGCTCTAGCTGAAAATCGAACCGGACAGCATCTTACTGTGAGGCGACAACGCTACCGCAGCACCACCACCATGGTAGATGTCTTGATAGGGAATGATTCTGATAATTCAGTACCTTGTGTGCATGTAGTTACATGCACTCAGGCTTGGAGACAGGAATGTGGGTCTGGTAGCCTGGGGAGACCCAGACAGAGTTCATACCTGAAGCCAGGGCTGATGAAGTGACTATTTAGGGAGGGAGCTACCCTGTAGCAGTGAGCCTGAAGGTGAGCCACAGCTTCTGGTAGGTACTGATGTTCCCTTGGACAGAGTGACTGCAAGGGCAGAGGTGAGTGGTAGTACCCAGGCTGACAGTGTGGCGCCACTGTTAGAGGATACCAGACTTCCTGTGGAAGGGGAACTAGGAAGAGTCACTAAAGTAGAACTGAGACATGCTCAGCTCGCAGACCCTACACTAAGAAGCTTGAGGGATGTAGCTAGGGAGGCACTTGATTCTTAAGGAAAAGGAGAGCCTATATACTGGAACAAAGGGTTACTGTATAGAGAGTGGACCCTTGAGGGAGGGCTAGAGGGTGCAGTAATACAGCAGTTGGTAGTGCCTAGAGCCTACCATCTAGCACTTCTAGCCATAGCCCATGACATTCCTTTTGCAGATCATGTGGGCATACAGCATACCAAGAGATGTATCATGCAGAACTTTTATTGGCCTGGAATTGCAAGGGATTTAACAGGGTACTGCAGGACCTGTGAGCAGTGCCAAAAAGCAAGCAAGGCAGGAGACAAGATCAAAGCTCCTTTGATGCCTTTGCCTGTGATTGAGGAGCCATTTCAGGGGGTAGCTATGGATATTGTGCCTCTGAGTACCCCAAGCTCCACAGGGAAGAAGTATATCCTAGTTGTAGTAGATTATGCTACTAGATCCTCTCAGGCAGTGGCTCTGTCCTCCATTGAGACAGAGAAATGGTTTGTTAGAGATTTTTAGCAGGATAGGATTCCCAAGAGAAATACTGACTGACAGAGGTGCTAATTTGATGTCAGACCTGCTGGCTTGTCCGTCGAAGCACTGTGGAGTGAAGCACCTAAAGACCACCCCTACCATCCCCAGACTAATGGTCTTATGGAAAGGTTAAACTCTGCACTAAAGACCAAGTTACAGGCATTTGCAGACCCGTTTAAGAAAGAGTGAGACAAATATTTCCTCCATCTGCTGTTTGCTTACAGAGAGGTACTCCAGGAATCTACAGGATTTTCACCCTTTGAGTTGCTGTATGGACATATAGTGAGGGGACATTTAGATTTGATTCATGATGAGTGGGAGGGTGAGTGTGACTCCCACAAGAAGTCTGTTGTGGCATATGTCCTAAACCTCAAGATAAGGGTCAAGGAGCTCATGGGCTTGGCCCAGGAGAACCTGGCAGGAGTCCAACAGCAGAAAAAGGTCTGGTATGATAGGAATCCTTGAGCCGGAGAATATGCTGTGGGGCAGCAGGTTATAAATCTCATTCCTGTCAGACATAATAAGCTGCAGGCAGCTTGGGAGAGATGCTGCAAAGTGATAAAGAATGTCAGTGATGTTAACTACATGGTAGAACTGCTAGGCAAAATGCAGGGGCACAAATTGTACCATGTTAACATGATGAAACCTTACCATGATAGGGAAGCCCTGCTGATGAGTATTTGCAGTGGATGGCAGGAGGAGTCTGAGGGGGATCTGGTGACTGATCTCTTCAGTCAGGCTCAGACTGACATCTCTGTGGAAGTGGTAGCAATGTCCCAGTGGCTATCCCCTACCCAAGTTCGAGAAATCTGAGCAGTGCTACAGGAGTTTAGGGGCATGTTCACTGGGAAACCTGGGTGCCCCCCCTTGTGCAACACCATGTGGATACAGGACCCCAACGGCCTATCAGGCAGGTCCCTTACAGGGTGCCTGAGAGAGTCAGATAGATTCTGAGGGAGGAGATACAAGAAATTTTGGAACTGAGGGTAATCCATGAGTCCAGCAGTCTCTGGACCTCCCTAGTGGTGCCTGTACCAAAAAAAGATGGCAGCACCAGGTACAGGAAACTAAATAGCCATACAGAGTCAGATACTTACCCCATGCCTAGGACAGATGAAGCCTTAGAGCATCTGGGTGAGGCTAAGTATCTGACCACTATTGAGCTGACAAAGCGCTACTGGCAGATGTCTTTAACTCCCATGGCTAGAGAGAAGTCAACCTTTGCAACTCCTTTTGGATTATATGAGTTCACGAAGATGCCCTTTGGTATGCAAAATGCCCCAGTGACCTTTCAGAGGTTGGTAGATCATATCCTAGCAGGAGCAGGAGATTATGTCCTTGCTTACCTGGATGATATTGCCATTTACATACATTCCTGGCATGAACACCTTCAGCATGTAAGGGAGGTCCTGGACAGACTGCATAGGGCAGGGTTGACCATTAAGCCCAGTAAGTGTCAGGTGGGTATGGCAGAGGTCTCCTTCCTGGGACATGTTGTGGGGAATGGTAAAATCAGGTCAGAACCTGCCAAAGTGGAAGCCATTCAGGCTTGGCCTGTCCCTGTTACCAAAAAACAGGTGAGGGCATTCTTGGGGACAGTGGGGTACTATAGAAAGTTTGTTCCCAATTATAGTACAATAGCTGCTCCCCTCACAGACCTGATGAGGAAAAACAGGCCAGACAAGGTAGCGTGGACCCCAGCTTGTGAGCAGGCATTCCAAAAGCTTAAAGGGGCTTTGGGAAGACGTCCTGTGTTAGCCAGTCCAGATTACAGCAAGGAATTTGTTGTGCATGTGGATGCTTCAAACCATAGGATGGGGGATGTATTCAGCCAGGTTTCCTCAGATGGAGAAGAGCAACCAGTGGTATATCTCAGAAGTAGACTCCAACCTAGGGTAGAATGTTATGCAGCAGTAGAAAAAATATGTTTAACCATAGTACGGGCACTGCAGAAACTTCAACTGTGTCTGTATGGAAGGAAATCCACTGTAGTTACAGACCACAGGCCTTTAACATGGCTTACATCGAGCCAGCCAGCAAAATGCCAAGTTACTAAGGTGAAGCCTAGGGTTGCAAGCATATGTTATGACAGTGCAGCACTGTAGTGGGGTTAGCAATGCCAATGCAGATGGGCTCTCAAGACAGGGTATGGGGTAATGTATTCCCAGATAGATTCATTCCTCTCAAGCAACATTTCTCAAGGGGCACTTGAAAAACTAGCTTGAGTCTTCAAAGGGGGTATGATGATACATGGTACTGCCAGCCAAGCCAGAGGAAATAGGGCAGTGGATTTTTAAGATATGCCAGAAGAGCTAGCTGAAATTTTGTAAATAATTATATGTCATTTGTATAATCTATAAATATATATATATATATATATATATATATATATATATATATATATATATATATATATACAATATCATATATATATATTTGTATAGATGTTTGTGCTGAAAATGTAATTGTGAGGTTTGCTTGTGTTAAAATGCATCAACAGTGCGACCGTACCGGAAGGAAAAGAAATGCATTATTGTAACTGCTTAAATGTATACATTGTAACAGCATATACTGAACGTGAAAAGGTTAATCTTAATCCACCTAACTTTGCAAAATATTCTTGAAATTCAATTACTTTATGGTTAAGCCATAAAGATATTATCCCACACTTTTGAATGGAGCCAGAGATGCAATGTTTGTGCTAAAGAATAGTTGGTAGCTCTTGTAGGAGTGAAATGGGCTTATGGTTTTATGACTTCCAGCAGCTGCACCACATCTAAGCAATGCTCTATCTATCTGTATTGTAGCACATAAGTGCTAAACCCTGGTAGCTTCTAGTGATGGGGGATAATGCGGGAAACAGAGTCAGATGACGTGATGCGATGTCATTCTGTGTGGAAATAAATGGTCTTTCGGCTTTTCCCGGTTAGGGGTCGCCACAGTGAAACTCCGGTCGTCTAATGATTGGCAGTGAATTTTTACAGTGTTGAGCTGCCAGCTCGGTGCCCAACCTTCAAAGAAGGCACACCCACACATGCATGCACCTATCTGCATGTCTTTAAATTCACTCGACCACTGGGAGGACATGCAGACACCGCACAGAAGGTGCTCCAGCCGAGAATCGAACCGGAGAACCTCTTGCTGTGAGGTGACAATGCTAACCGCTGCACCACCGCAGCCTCTGTCATTCTGTATGGAAATAATGTTTTAATATTAGAGGAGACTAAAGTCTCAGGAGTATTCTGTATTCTGTCTTGGATCTGACAACAAGGACCACTCACCCATCTTGCCTTGCTCTATTCAGTAAGTAGGAACAGTAATTATTTTGGTCAATCAGGAACTGACAATGAAACTAGCCAAATACTGATTTTCTATAACTGCATGAAACTTTCCATCGCTGTTATTTTTAATATTCCCTGTGACAGAAACTCTGGTGTTTATTGTAAATAGATATTTTGTATTTTCATGTTTTTTTATTATGGATTATTAAACATATTTAAACTTTTCATTGTGGTTGGTCCTTTTTAGAAAATATTTAAGTTTTGAGAGTATTAGCACATATTTATTTGGTGATAACTATGGCCACTCCTGAAAGCATGGCTGGTCAAAATTACCATTTGTATTAATATTAAGTTTCATTCAGTACAATTGGGTACCCTTCCAAGTGCCTTAGGTTGCTGGCTTTGTAGTGCCTGATGGCAGTGATAACTACATCATAGGCTGGGCAGAAGGGAGCATAGCTAGTAAATCTGTCCCAGCCTTTCCTAGGTGTGTGCTTGTGCAAATCATCAAATCTCAAAGTGTGTGTTTGTGTGTGTGTGTGTGTGTGTGTGTGTGTGTGTGTGTGTGTGTGTGTGTGTGTGTGTGTGTGTGTGTGTCAGCTACTTGGAGCAGGGACACAAAGCACTGGTTTCACAGAGGGAGTGGTCGAGGACTTGGCTTGGCCACTCAGCTGAGGACTTAACTCTGAAGTTTCAGTAGTGGGGAGCCTTACTGAGGACCTAGGGAGAGACAGAGAGACAGAGACCCAGACCCCGGGCTGAGTGTGTTCCCTGTATGCTCTTAAGGGAAATTGTGCTTGATGCAAAGAGGTCAGCATCTGGAAATACTGAGTGTATCCATTTGTATTCAAGTAAACATCCCTCTCTAGTATGAGTGGTGAGGATTCAGTCTCCTTGATTACTGGCCCAGACTGAGAATATCACACACACACACACACACACACACACACACCTCAAATAGACACCAGTCTGGTTAACAACAGGAAAAATAATACTCCTAATTAAGAGTGAAACTACAAGCTATCCTAAAAACTATAGACCAATAACTTGCCTTCAGAAGACATAAAATCTATACACTAGTACTGATGCTGACAGAGTTCATAGTCATTTAGAGGAAAACTCAATCATGGCAATAGAGCAAAAGGATAATAAAAGAAGGTCATATGGAACAAAGGATCATTTGTTCTTACATAAAGTCATAATGAAGAACTGTAAAAAGGGGAAGAATCTAAGTATGGCTTGGATAGACTACAAAAAAGCATTTGCCAGTATCCCAGATTCATGGATAAAAGACAGCTTAAAAATGTATAAGATACACCCTATCCTGATCGATTACATTACAGCGGCATGAAACAGTGGCAAACAACTTTGCATTTAAGCCATGATAAAGGACTAATTATTATTCCCGAGATATTCAAAGGGGGATATTCCACGGTGAATCTGTGTCACCACTTCTCTTTTGTCTTGCCCTTAACCCATTAAACTGTCTACTTAACAGATTAAGTCATGGCTACAATTTTTCTCCCAGAAAGCAACAAACTGTAAAACTTCTCTTTTGTAGATTATTTAAAACTGTATAGTTCAACAATCAAGAAACTGAAAGCACAACCACAAGTTGTCAAAACTTTTTCAGATGATACAATGTCATTTGGTTTTGATAAATGTGTAAAAGCAACCTTTAAAGCAGAAAAGCTGCAGCACCAAGCAAACATCAGTTTGGGACAAGAATGTGAGATAAAAGAACTTGAGCAAGAGGGCGTGTATACATATTTGGGAATTGATGAAGGAGCAACAATAAAACATGAACAAATGCAAATAAAACTTAGTAAGGAATATTTTAGAAGACTAAAATTAATACTGAAAACAGAGCTGACATCTAAGAATAAAATCCAAGCTATAAACTAATTTGCTCTTCCTGTCCTAATTTACAGTTTGGAGTGACTGACTGGCCCCAAAAGGTGTTGGGTGTGTTGGACAGGAAAACAAGAATGATGCTTTATGCTCATCTAATGATTTATAAAAATCAGTGTATACCAAGACTATATATTTCCCATTCTGAAGGAGGTATGGGACTCCTCCAAATTGATTACATGTATAGATCTGCAATTGTTGGACTGCATACATATCTGCTGACCTCACAAGACCCAACTGTAGTTAAAGTTTTAAAACATGAACCATAAAAGCTAAAAATAAAAGCCCTACTCACCTAGATAAGCATGGTGAGCACACTATCACGGACGCCTTGCCGTTTCACCCATTGGACGGAACCTTATCCACTCTCCCCATCCATGTCCTTATAATTAGTCTTTTTAATATAAAAGTACTGTTTCTGGAATACCCTGTACTGCTTTAATCCCCTTCCATTATTACTACAGACCCCTGTAAAAGGAAAGTTAAAAATGATACAGTAAACTACAGATAATTCTGTACCTAGAATAACAGTGTTTTCGCTCTATTAAGTTTCATACTTACTGATCATCTCTGCTGAATCCTTTGTTTCTGGTGTAGCTCACTCCATTCACCCACACTGCGCTCAGGATCACTTCACTCCTCTCCCACTCCCATTTCCACCCACCCCCATATCATTTCCTTTATACCTAATCACCACCACCAACAACCATCAAACTCCTTCCCTTCCTGTACCTACACTACCTCCCTCAGCCTACTCTTAACTTCCTTAGTTTTTATTACCGCTTATTTTCACTTTTCACCTGTTTCAATACTTCTAATCCCATTACTATCTACTAACCCCTCCCAAACTCTCAATTCAGTCACACTCATCACATCAGGTTATCATCTCACAACTATAAGACCTCTTTCCCTCTTCAAAGATGACAGTCTCAGTCATTTCTGTCCTTCTCCTACCTCCACTACTCCTCCTACACACTATCACAACCCCCTCCTACACTCTTAACCCCTATCCATAAAGTCCCCACCAACCCTCACTCACACATCCTCTTCTGCTCTCAGCTACCCATACCCATCTCTGCAACTATCCTTACAATGATTATACTATTCCCTAAAATAAAGATCCCTCTCTCCTACCCTCTTACATCTAAGAATAAGACAAAATACCTTAACAACTTCCCCACTAAAAATGAAACCTTACTATCTCCCAAGGACCTTGCTCTTATCAGGCGACATACATCCAAATTCTGATCCTACTACTACCCCTACCATCCCACAAAATACCTTTCTCAATACTAGCCAATCATCCACATCAAATAAATTTTATTCTATTCTATCAATACTTGTATCCTTAATAAACTAAGCCAGTTTCATGCATGGTTATCTCATCATACCCTAGACATTATTTCTGTAAATGAAACTTGGCTTAAACCCCAAAATCAAGATAAAGACATTCTCCACCCGGTTACAACATACTTCGCCAAGACCGCTTAAAAAAAGATGGCGGTGTTGCCACCAGTTCCCTGCAGAAATACTGGCAGCAAACCTTAAACTTAATGACTTTACTATCATAACAGTAGTAGCTGTATATATTCCACCAGGGGACAACATTCCCCTACTGGAAAATATACTTTCATATCTCTCCCAAAATATCTCTAATGAAACCATATTTCTTGGAGACGTAAACATTAATTGACAGAACCTCAGCAATCCAAACTCTCCCCTTCACATGACTCTCTATGGATTTACAAAACTAATCTCTCAACCTACCCTTACTAATAACTCCAAGCTCCCTGATAGACTGGATACTTGTTTCTAATCCCAGCAAATACCATAATCCAGAAATACTACCAGACTCCCTGAGTGATCATGCACCTATAGAAGTGCTCAGATATACCACCCATCTCGCTAAACCACACAGGCTTATCACCTGCCACAAACTTTCCAACTTTAACCCTGACACGTTTAGAACCCTTCTCTCTAGAATTAACTGGAACTTCCTTACACAACTCCCACTAGAAGATGCAGTAAAAGCCTTCAACTTAACTTTCATTAACATTTTAAATTCTCTAGCTCCACCCAGAAAAGTACGGTTAAAAGCAAAAATCTCACCCTGGTTATCTAAAACCACCCATACCCTTATGAAAACCAGAGATAGGGCCTGGAAAATATGGGTACATTCCAAACTTCCAGCTGACTTACAAAAGTACAAAGAATTTAGAAATCAAACAAAAAAACTCATCAACAAAGACAAAAAAGATTTTTATTATAATCCCCCAACAGCATTAAAATCTGATCCAAAGAAATTCTGGAATGCTATAAATCAGATACTACATCCTGGCAACCTGACCTCACCAAATTCATGTCCTGACAAGTCACCTGATGAGACTGCCAATGACAATTGACATTCAACACCTATTTTATTGAATCTATTTCCAAACTATTTAACCCCTACCCCTTAAACAACAACATTTCTAACCTCCCTGAACCCTCCCCAACTACTAACGCTGAAACTACTTCTCTTTCAAACCTGTTCCCAGTAACTACATCAAAACTCTACTCTCTAAGCTCAAACTCAAGCTCTGTGTCTGCAGACAATATCCCTTCATATTTTCTCCAAACTGCTGCACATTCCCTTGCCATGCCTGTATCTATCCAAATAAATCACTCCATCTCTGAATCTAAAGTTCCATCTATCGGGAAACATTTCTACACTCTTCCTAGTCATAAAGGAGGTAACTCCACAGAAATCTCTAATTTCAGACCTATCACTAGCCTCTCACCTCTCTCTAAGGTTCTCATGAAATGTATACACAAGCAAGTTATGCATTATCTCATACAAGGAAAACTGCTCACTCCTGCACAGCATGGTTTCTGTCCCAAGCATAGTACCTCCACAGTTCTACTATCCCACCTCAGCACTATTTCTCTAGCCAAATACAATCATAAACTCATATCTTGCCTATTCATTGACCTATCAAAGGCTTTTGACACTGTCTCTCACTCTCTGCTACTTAACAAACTTACAAACCTTAACTTCTCCCCTGGTACGGTGGCATGGTTCTCTAGCTATCTCACTGATAGGCAGCAGTCAGTGATGTGGAACTCAACACTATCTACCCCCTTCCAGTAAGAACAGGTGTCCCCCAAGGATTCATTCTTGGACCTCTACTTTTTAATATCTTCACCAACTCATTTTACTCCTCTTGTCCTCAGTCTATCATTGTCCAATATGCAAATGACTCTACAGTCATAACTATTGCTAACTCACCCTCTGAACTTCTATCAGCTACCCAGACATCCTTTAACTCAGTAGAGACATGGCTCACAAATAACCAGCTCATCCTCAAACCTAAAAAAACAAAATTGCTACTCTTTCTTCCTAAATCTGTTAACCACATTAAGCCTTCCTTCTCCATAATGTCCCTAAACAATACCCCTATAGAAGTCGAATCTAGCACAAAACTACTTGGGATTACCATCGAGGATCAACTAAAATTTGATATACACATCAACAATTGCATCAGAAAAACCCATCAGAAGCTAGGACTTCTGTACAGGAATAGCAAATTCCTCACCCCTGAAGCTAGGGTTACTCTTTCTCATGCCTACCTTCTACCTTGCTTAACTTACTGTTCGCAAATACTCACAAATCTGAACTCCTCCCTACTCACCAAACTAGAATTGACCTATCATAAGATAGCCAGATGTGCAGCTCAACAAACACATAAATCTCACCACTGTCTCTCCCTAAAATACCTGAACTGGCTCAAACTACCACACCTGTTTCTCCAATCTCAACTCCAAATCATACACTCCATTCTATATCAGCCAGCTTTCTGCCCAGCTCTATCATCCCTCATCTCCCTCTATTCCCCTATCAGACATCTCAGAAGTGCAAACCAAGACCTATTAACTGTGTATAAACCTAAATCTAAGACAGGGTGCAACTTATACAGCTACCACCCCTCTATTGCATGGAACAAACTCCCACTAGAAATAAGGAACCTTATACACCCCAAGCAATTTAAGTTAGCCACCAAAGACTTCTTCAAAAAACACTGAACGTGCCACTATTCGCACCCTCCCTGACCATAACCAACCAACATAGTCCTGCTTTATTATTATATACCATTCCTTCTATGTAACTTACAAAACTTTTTCCTATAATCTGCTTATTGAATTTTAGATTAGCAAACTTTTTTTAAACTACTACATTTTTGCTTCTTATGCTTTAATTGTTATCATGTTTTTGTTTATAGTATTGTATAACTTGGCAACTACTGTATGAGATCTGTAACCTATTGAATATCTCTGTAGCGATTTTGTATGTTTTGGAGTTTTTCTCCCTTAGGCTCTGCTGAAAAAAGGCTTTATCTCAGTCAGACACTCCCAGTCAACAAATGTAAAACAAAATAAAATAAATAAAAATAAATAAACGAGGAGAATAAGTCTGAGATTGCTTTCCTGCTTCTGCTTAGTTTAGCAGAAGCATATTGGTGTCAAGCAGGAATGGAAATCAAACACGAAGTAGATAAAAATCAGGGAGTAACTGAATGTGTCAAAAGCAAAAGAAAAAAATATAAGGTGGAGGATCAGATAAGAAGGCAAGAAATGTGGAAAATGCATAAATACAGTTGCAAGCATAGAAAATTCCTGGAATAACCTTGTGTTGATCAGGACTGAATACAAGAATGGTTTAGGAGATGTGAATTTAAACCAAAAGATGAAAGGTTAATATTAGAGGCCCAAGATAGTGGTATACATGCACGTTGGTTTACAAAGTCTATTGAACATGTGTGAGAAACAGACAAATGTAGGTTTTGTAAAACAGAATTAGAAACAATCGCACATCTTGTTGCTGATTGTAATATACTAATGGCAGAAGGACTGTATACTGAAAGGAATGTGTTGCGCTGAGGATTGTGTAAACATCATAATATTGAAGTAAATGAAAAACACTGGAAACATGAGCCACAAAGCATTGTAGAAAATGCTGAAGTTTATATCACATGGAATCACCCATTACGAACAGTTCAAAAAATAGATGCTAGAAAACCATATATAGCAGTCCATGAAAAGAAGACAAAAGTAGCATTGATCATTGAAATTCCTACACCCATTGACTACAGTGCCTTATGTACAGCTAGACACAGCATCATAAAATATCAAGATTTGCAGGCAGAAGGGAGGGAAATGTGGAAGAAGGATACCCAGACAGTTCCAATAGTAGTAGGAGCAATGGGTCTTATAAAAAAAATAATTTATAACCATATTAGATATGTTACCAATACATGTAACTCCATACGAGCTGCAGTAGTTGTTACTGGGCACATTGCGGTTGCTGCAAAGAGTACTTCTGGATAACATCTAACACTGAAACAACACTGATTTCATGAACTTTAATCGTACTTTGACTTAGGAATGGGGTCCATTCATGTCATGGTATTAGAAACCCAAAAGACTTGGAGAAATTAAACAGAGAAACCAGAAGTTATTAGCAGACTTTTGGCTGACAGGTTCATCTCAAATTCCCCCCCACCCCCCACCCCACCCCCATAGTCCAAAGGAAATACCATATAACACAACCATTACTAGATAAGAGGTTATTAAAGCACTTTCCAAGACCAAAAACACTGCATTGATGGGCCCCTAGAACATCCTTGGATGTTAATAAATAGCATGAAACATGACCTTTATGGTCCACTTGAATCACTTTTCAACTGTAGCCTTCAGTTAAGTTTTTTGCCCAATGAATGGAAGATGGCTACAGTGATTCCCCTGCACAAAGGAGGTTCAACCTCTGATCCGGGTAACTATAGACCAATAAATCTTACCAGCTTCGTATGTAAGGCCATGGAAAGAATCATCATGGACATGATAAGTGAGGACACAGGTAACCTGCAAACACTGGACCCATCACAGTTCATAGGTTCATAGGTTCATAGGTTTATACTAGGCTATCTGCCCGAGGGCATTTACAAGCCTAGCCCATCGTTTTGTGGCTTACGCCACCCCTTTAGTATGGGGAACTATACCCATTATTTTGCTGTGCCTCTGTCGAGCAGTGACACTGAGGTAATCCCTGGGGTATATCTGCGATCTCCCATCCATTGGTCAAGATTTCTCTTGAACAAGGCCAGCGAGGTGCTCTGCCTCACATGTACCGGGATTTTGTTCCACAGCATAGGGAGTCTTTGGGTAATGAATCTATCCCTCCAGCACGTCCTATTAATAGCCGTGTCGAGGTTTAAGTCTCCGCCCTTGTGGCTCTGATGGATCTAGATTTTTGAGGTGAAGCATATTCATCAAATCTGGGTTTGACATGGCCTTGTATGTTAGGCAAAGGTCACCTCTGAGCAAGCGGTGGCGACTGAATAGAGCTGGAGTTCTTTCAGTCGGGCAGCATAGGACAGATTTTTGAGACCCTTTATCCTTTTGGTGAGGAACTTTTGTGGCCTCTCCAGCTGCTGCAGGTGTCGGGTCAGATACATCCCAAATGGGGCATTGTACTCAATCATTGGTCTGATGAGTGATGAGTAAAGGGAGACTATGACCTCCCTTGATCTAGATGAGAATCCCTTCATGATAAGGTGGGCAATGTAGAAAGTCTTCCTAACTACTTTAGCTACATGGGTGTCGAATGACAGACTACTATCAACCTGGGTCCCCAGGTCCCTGATAACTTCTTCTGTGCTCAGTGGATTGCCACCTATTTGGTAGCTAGGGGTAACCTTGTTTTTCCCAAAGGGTATGACTATGCATTTTTGGCATTTAACTTCAGGCCGTGGCTCTGGCACCAGTTATCCGTTTCTGTGAGACCCTTCTGAAGGATATCTGTGTCAGGCGTGTTTTCTACTATGGCCCAGTTTGCAGTCATCTGCAAACTTTGTCAGCCATAACCCTCCTGTGTTTGCTTGTACTTGGAAAAGTAGATGCCAAACAAGAGTGGGCCCAGGACTGAGCCCTGTGGGACACCACTTGTGACAGGTTTTGAGTCTGACATGGCGCCAGCAACTCTGACCCTGTGGGTTCTGTCACTCAGCCAGTTTGCAACCCATCTTGTGATGTATGGGTTAACATTTAAGCTGATGAGTTTTTCAATGATACCCGAGTGGGGTATTGTATCGAAGGCCTTAGCCAGATCGAGGTAGGCTGTATGGACTGCCTTTCCTCGAATCAATGGCTTTGGTGACTGTTTGAAGAAGTCAACCAAGTTTAAAAGGCATGATCTGCCTTTGACAAAGCCAAACTGGGTTGGATCCAAAGTCTGCAAATTCCCTATGTCTTTATTTATGAGGTCCATTATGATCCTCTCCATGGCTTTGCAGATAAGGCTTGTCAGGCTAATGGGCGGTAATTTCCAGGGTCGGTGGAGGCACCGCCTTTGTGAAGTGGGACCACAGTTGCAGTGCGCCACTCCTGGAGTGCGTATCCAGAGGTAAGACTTTGATTAAACAGCTGTCCTAGCTGTGGGTTTAATTCCTCATTGAGTTAAGTGGAGCACACAGTCGGGGTCACCATCAGGGCCCATGGCCGGTAAGTTTTTTGCTTTGGAGAGATACGTTCTCACTTGGGTGCTGGAGATTTTTGGGGGGCTGCAATCGTTTGGTATAGATATCTCTCCTTTTGGGGAGGGGAGAAGTTTGCACTGAACCTGTCAGCCAGTATGTTGGCAATGTCTGTAGGATCAGTAATCTTCACATCATTTTGAACTAGTTCTGAGCATATCTGGGAGTTTCCTCCTAGGTGTCTAACATAGCTAAAGAAGGCCTTATGATTGTCTTTTGAGTCTTTAGCTATTTTTCTCTCGAAATTTGCTTTGGATGATTTTATGAGAGCTCTTAGTTTTTACTTATAGTGATCAAGGGTGTCTTACCTTTTAAGGATTTTGCTGTATCTTGTAGTAGCTTCCTCCTTTTATTGTAGAGTTTGTTTATGGCTGGGGTCCACCAGACTGGGCGCTTGCCTTTGGTACTAAGAGTCTTTGTTTTGTTTGGGATTGCCTTATCCATGCAGTCCTGCAGGTGCTGGTAGAAGGCGTCTGTAAGTGATTCAGCGGCTTGAGTACTGTTTTCCACCAGCTCGGGGGCCTTAAAGGAGACCACACTAGTCTTTAGAAGTGTGAAGTCGGCTTTTGAGAAGTTCTTTACTGTGGTCTTTTTTATTTCAGGTGGGGGTGGGATGAGGACCTCCAGCGAGATTAGTTTGTGATCTGATCTCACCAGTGAGGGGTATACTTCCGGTGTTGAACATTGTGCTCCCATGTTCGTGATGATGAGATCAAGTATGTTATCTCCTCTTGTGGGGATGGTGACTAGTTGTTCCATGGCATTTGAGTTTATGAATTCCAGGAACTTTTGGGCTAGGGTGTTTGGGCTTGAGTAGTGTTCCCAGTCTATATTAGGGTAATTGAAGTCACCTAGTATGATGGTGTTTGGTGATACATTTATCCCTCTAGTGTTTTCAGGAAGGCCATGTGAGGTTCCTGAGTTTGTGAGGGTGGCCTGTAACATGCTACAATTTGCAGAGCAGTCTTGCCTATGGTTAATTGCACCTGGATGGTCTCCGATGCATCGTGTTGCCACCAGTCTTGAGGTGTGGGTGTCCTTAATGAATATGGATACCCCCTCCTTTCTTGGTATTGTCCGGATTTTGGGGCGGAACGCATGATATGAGGTAAAACCTGATAGCTGGGGTGCTCTCAGGAGCCTTGAACCAGGTTTCTGTCACAGCACAGACATCGATGTTCTCCATACTGAGAAGGGCCTCGAGTGCGTGCATTTTGAGATTGAGACTTCTGGCATTGAGCAGCATTACCCTTAGTTTTTCCTTTTTGTGTTCTAGGGTGGTAGGTTTAGAATTTGAGCCTTGCCTAAAAAGGCACTATGGGGTGGCAAGAGCCTTTGCCAATATCCGGAATCCCAGGGTGACAGGTGCAAGCCGTCCCTTGCGAAGCAGCGTGGCTTGTCCAGCATGTCATCCCAGGCAGACAGATACTGGATCCCCTTTGAATGACACCAGTGTTTAAGCCAATTGTTAAAGCTGATCATCTTATCTCTGTATTGTGGCATCACTCTTGGTGAAGGTAGGATACTGCTCAAGGTCAGGGTCATACCTGCCTGGGCTACATAGTCAGAGAGCTCCTCAATGTCTCTTTTCATGTAGTCCAAGGAGGTGCGTCTCAGGTCGTTTACACCAGCGTGGACAATGACTGAGTCATATTTGTACTTGCTGTTGAGAGACCTGAGTGCTTGCGTTATGTGGCGGATTCTAGCGCCCGACAGGCAGCTTACTGTGACCTTCTCCTTACTCAGTCTGGTGGCGGGACATCAGTGTGTCTGACTATGGAGTCACCAATGACTAGTGTGTCTGGCATTGTGTTTGGCCTTAAGGGCTGTGACTGTTTGACACTCTGACTGTGAGGTCTATGTGTTGCAGGTGTTGTGTTCTGAGGTGGTGGTTGTTTGGGTGTCTGCTTTGGTGGCCTCTGCTGTTTTGGTAGATTTTTGATCAGAGCCTCCGAGTATGTCTTTGTGTGTTTATGTGTATGATTTGAGGTTGTAATGGTGCTATGTGAGACTGGGTCTATAGTGTGTGTGGTAACCTTCTCCTCCTGACTGGTCTTGCCAGTCCTGTGTTGAGAGAGCTCAGCCTCCAGTTTGGCCGTATAGTTGCATCTCTCGCATGTATTTGTGTTTTGTGGGAGGAGGAGAGGGTTGTCTGTGTACATGAGGCAATTGTAACATTGCCTCAGTATTCTAGGTTCACCAGCTGAGCAGGAGAGGACACTAGCAACTGATCCTCGACATGCTAGAAGGATAGACAAAAACTTTAAAAAGATTCAGGGGCGTGGGTGACGAGAAATGGGGGTTACCTTTTTGGGGTACTATCTATGACAAGAGTGCCGTATCAAGGTAATAAGTACTGTAGGAGCAAGTGCTAGGTTTAACAGATAGAGAATAGTCTACTTGGAGTCAAGTGGAGATGATCTTTTAGTTATAGGATAAGCTGATTAGATCAGTAGTATAGTTCGAGGAAGGTAGTTTTAAGGGAAAATTTGAAGAGTGGACTTTAGGTAGCCGAATAGTTTAAACCTGCCTAACCGGCTGCCCTAGTGTGCAACAGTGGCAGCTCCGCTCTAAATCAGCTAGCGTTTACGCGTTTATACCAGGGGCTGGAAAAAGCTAGAAACTGGCCCAAAGCGACCAATAAACTACTAGTTACTGGCTGAAACCTCACAAAACTGGACAAAGGCAGCTCAATGCTTCCCACTCCCACTGGTAAGCAAGGTAACTTCCTCTCCCCAAATAAGGCAAGGAAACAGTACACAGGAACTACAACCAAAGCCCAGGAATCAGCAACTCTGAAACTGGACTAAACTAGTAAAGCAGGAAAAACAAGAGATATTTTTTCTTTTTTTTTTTTTCTTTTTTTTCACAGAACAGGCAGAAACAGGTACAGCAAACACTTATAAATGCTATGAATCAGCTACTACAGCTTACACAGAAGAATTTGCTACAAATACAGTCAAATAGTAACAAACAAGGATTCCAAGTGCAATATTAAGTTAAATGCAGTAAAAACAGCTTCAGTGTAACAGAAAGGCAGGCGAAATACAGTCGCTAGGTATTCAGATGTGGAAAGCAACAAAATTATACTTAGTATCAAGAAAAGTCGCTTATTCAGCTCAGAAGGGCAGAGTCCAGCCTCTCCTCCCACAAGAGTGCAGACCGCAATCCTTCCTAACGTAAAATAACTGGCCTGAAGCCCAAGTGCTTAAACCAGAACTAATACACTTTTAGAATAACAGACACTGAGCTCTCAATCAGCAGTTCCTAACCTAGAAGGATGTAAGCTGCCTGTCCTGCCACCACAGTGCAGGCCACAAACCTTCCTAATGTAAAACAACTGGTCTGAAGCCCAAGTGCTTAATCCAAAAGACTTAGAAATGATAGCTACACTTTAATCAAGTTACTACCAGCAGTAATAAATACAACTGAATACTTTAAAAATGCCTGGGTTAGTGCTCAAGTTATACAAACAAAGCTAGATTCAGCAGGTCTGCATCTAGTCTATGCCAAGCGAGGTGTACCAATTTCAGTAAGAAGCAGTTCAAATATGCAGGCACTATAAGCTTTAACCAGAAATTCCCAGCTCAGAAGGACAGAGTCCAGCCTCTCCTCCCACAAGAGTGCAGAACACGAACCCTCTTAATGTAAAATAACTGGCCTCAAGCCCAAGTGCTTAAACCAGAATTAATACACTTTTAGAATAACAGACACTGAGCCCTCAATCAGCAGTTCCCAACTTAGAAGGATGTAAGCTACCTGTTCTGCCACTACAGTGCAGACCACAAACCTTCCTAATGTAAAACTGGTCTGAAGCCCAGGTGCTTAAACTAAAAGGCTTACAATGAGTTACACCAAGCAGTAATAAATACAATTGAGTACTTTTAAGATGACGCAAGAGCAAAATAAAGTAAGAAAAAACACAAATACAGTATATATATATATATTTTTTTTTTTTTTTTTTTTTTTTTTTGAAAGAGAAAGGAAAGAGAGAAAGGAGTAGCAGAAACTAAGCTGATTGGCCTTCTCAAATGCTCTCCCTGTACTGGGTAGAATGAGGTAATGGCTAGACTGGGAGGAGGGTCCCAGATCAAATTTACACTAGGGGCGGGCAACTGCAAAGCCACCAACTATAAAAACACTATACCAACAGGGAGGGAGGGTGGGAAACAAACTGCAGAAGTGTTACTCCCAGCTGAAAAGCAGCAGTGAGCCTTTAAATGAAAGTTTTAAACAGCTAAAGGAGCCACTAGAAAAAAAGAGTTTAACTGCAACAAGTTATCATAAACAAACAACCCAACAGATGCTTAATAAGGGTGGACAATTTCCAGTTAATACCTCACACACAGTGAAACTAGCTAGAAAAAATACACAGTACACAAAGTGCTATAAACAACAAAGAAATAAAGAACAAAATAAACAAAAACCAGGATACTTAATGTTATATATTGTAGCTCCGAGTTTGCTGTGTCCTTCCTTCGATAAGCTCACTGTAAAATGGCTGAACACTCACAACTGAGCTTCTTAGGTAACAGAAAGTTGAAACCTGAGACAGTTTTTAAGAAAGAAATCTCAAAAGAACCAATGAGGTGCTTAGTCTAAGCTGTAGTCCAGGAGACCTCAGTCAGCCAATGACCTCAAACAAGTCTCTCTCACTGAAATGCCTAATGGCTTTGGCTAAAACAAGATGTCCCTGAATTATGTACTCAGACACACAGCCTCCACAAACACTAGGCCCAAATACAAGCCTGAATATGGAAATGCTACAAATATCCACACTACTTAGAACAAACTGCAGAAGTGTTACTCCCAGCTGAAAAGCAGCAGTGAGCCTTTAAATGAAAGTTTTAAACAGCTAAAGGAGCCACTAGAAAAAAGAGTTTAACTGCAACAAGTTATCATAAACAAACAACCCAACAGATGCTTAATAAGGGTGGACAATTTCCAGTTAATACCTCACACACAGTGAAACTAGCTAGAAAAATACACAGTACACAAAGTGCTATAAACAACAAAGAAATAAAGAACAAAATAAACAAAAACCAGGATACTTAATGTTATATATTGTAGCTCCGAGTTTGCTGAGTGTCCTTCCTTCGATAAGCTCACTGTAAAATGGCTGAACACTCACAACTGAGCTTCTTAGGTAACAGAAAGTTGAAACCTGAGACAGTTTTAAGAAAGAAATCTCAAAAGAACCAATGAGGTGCTTAGTCTAAGCTGTAGTCCAGGAGACCTCAGTCAGCCAATGACCTCAAACAAGTCTCTCTCACTGAAATGCCTAATGGCTTTGGCTAAAACAAGATGTCCCTGAATTATGTACTCAGACACACAGCCTCCACAAACACTAGGCCCAAATACAAGCCTGAATATGGAAATGCTACAAATATCCACACTACTTAGAACAAACTGCAGAAGTGTTACTCCCAGCTGAAAAGCAGCAGTGAGCCTTTAAATGAAAGTTTTAAACAGCTAAAGGAGCCACTAGAAAAAGAGTTTAACTGCAACAAGTTATCATAAACAAACAACCCAACAGATGCTTAATAAGGGTGGACAATTTCCAGTTAATACCTCACACACAGTGAAACTAGCTAGAAAAATACACAGTACACAAAGTGCTATAAACAACAAAGAAATAAAGAACAAAATAAACAAAACCAGGATACTTAATGTTATATATTGTAGCTCGAGTTTGCTGAGTGTCCTTCCTTGATAAGCTCACTGTAAAATGGCTGCACACTCACAACTGAGCTTCTTAGGTAACAGAAAGTTGAAACCTGAGACAGTTTTTAAGAAAGAAATCTCAAAAGAACCAATGAGGTGCTTAGTCTAAGCTGTAGTCCAGGAGACCTCAGTCAGCCAATGACTAATATACTAATGGCAGAAGGACTGTATACTGAAAGGAATGTGTTGCGCTGAGGATTGTGTAAACATCATAATATTGAAGTAAATGAAAAACACTGGAAACATGAGCCACAAAGCATTGTAGAAAATGCTGAAGTTTATATCACATGGAATCACCCATTACGAACAGTTCAAAAAATAGATGCTAGAAAACCATATATAGCAGTCCATGAAAAGAAGACAAAAGTAGCATTGATCATTGAAATTCCTACACCCATTGACTACAGTGCCTTATGTACAGCTAGACACAGCATCATAAAATATCAAGATTTGCAGGCAGAAGGGAGGGAAATGTGGAAGAAGGATACCCAGACAGTTCCAATAGTAGTAGGAGCAATGGGTCTTATAAAAAAAATAATTTATAACCATATTAGATATGTTACCAATACATGTAACTCCATACGAGCTGCAGTAGTTGTTACTGGGCACATTGCGGTTGCTGCAAAGAGTACTTCTGGATAACATCTAACACTGAAACAACACTGATTTCATGAACTTTAATCGTACTTTGACTTAGGAATGGGGTCCATTCATGTCATGGTATTAGAAACCCAAAAGACTTGGAGAAATTAAACAGAGAAACCAGAAGTTATTAGCAGACTTTTGGCTGACAGGTTCATCTCAAATTCCCCAACACCCCCCACCCCACCCCCATAGTCCAAAGGAAATACCATACAACACAACCATTACTAGATAAGAGGTTATTAAAGCACTTTCCAAGACCAAAAACACTGCATTGATGGGCCCCTAGAACATCCTTGGATGTTAATAAATAGCATGAAACATGACCTTTATGGTCCACTTGAATCACTTTTCAACTGTAGCCTTCAGTTAAGTTTTTTGCCCAATGAATGGAAGATGGCTACAGTGATTCCCCTGCACAAAGGAGGTCCAACCTCTGATCCGGGTAACTATAGACCAATAAATCTTACCAGCTTTGTATGTAAGGCCATGGAAAGAATCATCATGGACATGATAAGTGAGGACACAGGTAACCTGCAAACACTGGACCCATCACAGTTCAACATTGTTAAAGGAAGGTCATGCCTATTAAATCTGGTGGAATTTTTTTGAGAGAGTCACCAAACCATTGGATGAAGGTAAGGCTGTGCACACAGTATACCTTGACCTGGCCAAGGATTTTGATACAATACCCAACTCAGGCATTATAGACCAGCTCACTAATTTAGGTATAAATGCTTTTATCACCCACTGGATAGCCAACTGGCTCACTTGATAGGGTCCAGGAGGTGAAAATAGGTGAGGCCACCTCCACCAAATGGTCATTTGCTAGTGGAGTTCCCCAGGATTCGGTACTGGACCCACTCTTTTTTGGCATCTATTTCTCTGAAATGGAAGCAAATGCTGAAGGTTTATGGCTAAGTTTGCAGATGATTGCAAGCTGGGGGTTATCATCAACTGCGCTGCAGACACTAGCATTGTTCAAGAAGGTCTGTCTCTGACTAACAAATGGTGCCAAAGTCATGGTCTTAAACTGAATGCTAAGGAATGCTTAAGTGTACCCTTTGGGAAATCAACCATCCTGGCTAATTACCATGTTGATAATATACCCCTAAGAGTTGACTCAGTGGTCAGGGATCTGGGTACGCACATAGACAGTAGCCTTACCTTTGACCACCACGTGGCAACAGTGGTGAGGATATCCTTTTATGTTGCACAACTTATAAGTAAGGGCATGGCATCTAAATCTAAGAGGTCATTATTCCACTGTACTCTGCCCTTATCAGACCAATCAGAGTACAGTGCTTCATTGGATAGGTACCTGACAAGGCATATGCAGAAACTAGAGCGACCTCAAAGGTTCCTTACAAAAAGAATACAAGGTGTAACAAGCCTGAATTTTGCAGAGCACCTTAAAGCCCTTGCTCTCTATTTAGTCTCCTATAGATTGCTGAGGGGTGTTCTATGCCTGGCTTACAAGGCATCTGTAAACCCCACACTTATGAATCACCTACATGTTCGTAAGTCAAAGAGTACCAAACATACAAGGTCTACAGACCTGAATTTTGTCTGTGACTTAAACAGAACATGTTGGAGAGACAGATATGTGTCACAGAGACTGCCCTTCCCGTGGAACAGGCTTCCCATCCATGTGAAGCTGAGGTCATCTATTACCCAGTTTAAGCACAACTTAGACAAGTGGATGGGGAACAGGAAATTTACACCAGGCTTAGCACCCATGCCCCTTATGGACAGAGGCAGCTTATAAATGCCTGGTCCTCAATGTCCTATTTGGATGCAGAATATCATTATTCTTTCAGGAAAACTTGTCTAGACTTAGAAAGGCCCCTTGGATAGTTAGCCTGGTGACAGTCTGTGAATCTATGAAACCTCCTTTGTTGTATCTTAACTGCTTGGTTGCATGTGAAAGGGATTGACTGTTCTTGTTTCCTCATTCCCTTCATGGAAGAGGTTCCTTCTTCTCTCTGACCTCATCATTGGGGCCCTTTTCTTACATTGTTTATCTGACTACCTCCACCACTCTATCATTCCTGGATATCTATGTCCAGGCAACTCTGTGTTCCACCCCTCCCCATTATCATTGGATCATATGTCCATGATACCAGAGATGTCCACTCTATGCTCCTGCAAGGCTTCTTTCTGCACTCTCATCTTTCTACCCAGACTCCTTGCATTGCTCATCTATGGTTCAAATCACCATAGGGTGTGCCTCTGTTGTGCCCTGCATCCATTTGGTCTTCTTGTCTACTGGCTGAACACCAAATCCCTATCAGATTCCATGATAGTTTTCACTGTTTCAACTTTACTTAAGGATAGGAGCACTGCGATATACCTTTGCAGCCCAGATTTGACCACTGCTATCTATTCTGGATTAAGGTAGAACCAGACCTTGGCATACAGCTGGTTGCTTTGCCACAGTTTCTGCTGCCATATCACTGCTAAGCCTTTATCTCTTATTCAGTGCTGGCTACTGTCTCTGTTTCTCTCCACAATAGCTTTTATCTCCCTTTCTTCTTGATTTATATCTTTTTCCCTCATATTTTCAAACTATCCTACTTCAGTTGTACTGCTCCCTGCCCTCATCAATGTTTATGCTGGTTAGCAACCTTACTCTACTGTATTACACATGACACCTCTTCCAGCTGACCTACATTCTTTGCCACATTATCTACTCTTCTATTTGCTGTGACTTTTTTCTCAAACTGTTCTTTCTTTAATCTTTTGAGATCCTTCTTGAAGATGCTTTTGGACTGCCAATGCAAAATACATGTTTCCACTCTCCTTTTCTGTCCAAACTACATCTCAAGCAAATATTAAGTTGCCATATAAAAGTACAAGTTAATTAGGCTGGGATAAAAAAAAAGTATAGAAGCATTGCCATCTTGAGACTCCTGACCAAGGAGAGTTATATAAAGTTATCTAGTTTTATGAGGTATAGGAGCCCAAAAAGAATCTCCCATCTGTGACAAAGAAATCTATATATGAAACCTTTGATAGCCAAAAAACATGGCAGACCAAGAAAATTATTTCTTGAGGAAGGCAGAAATACCGTAAACAGTCAGCTATCTTATGGGTGTATCCTGTAATAATTGTATAAGCAAGAAAATGTGTAACCTATCTGTACCTAAAGTGGTGGTGGTCAGAGAAGGCCCATATTATCTACGTAGTAACAAAGGAAACAACAGCTCCATTTCTAGAGTTTAAAAAAAATATCACAATGTATCAAACCCAATTCTACCAAAAGAAACTAAGTTCAAATCTAACCCAAGAGAATGACTTTGTCCTATTTGTGATAAAGAAAGAGGCTGACCAGCTCAGTGAGCCTGATCACTTCAGCATCAAGTTCAGTTTCATAGTGTTCCCTGAGATAAGGGGATGCATTTGTCTCTCTTTTCTGTTTGCCTGCCATAGAGGGACTTGGATGGGTTTTACATGCTAGGTGATACTTCCTTCTTGAACGATGTTCACCTCATTTGATAAGAAGACCTAATAAGATAGGGTATGGTACGTAAGTAGGTGGCAAGACAATGAGACTCAACTAACCAACTATGAAAGAGCAGACTCTCATGTTCTGTTTCCTAAGTTTCTAATGCTGAGTAATACAGGCCTTGTAATACTTTTATTGCCCATCATCTTTAGTGTACCACTAATGACACTTTCTAGTTGTGCGTTTCCAGAACACTGGGAAACTGCCAGTGTCATCTCTCTTCTCAAACAAACCAATAAATTGAACCCAGACACATACAGACCTCCTGTATCCTCTAGTCAAAATTCTACAAAAAAAAAACAGCAGCATCTCAACTACAAGATCATGTCTGAATGCCAAAGCTTTTCCAGGGTAAGTAAACAGTTGCCTAACGTGCCCTTTTCTCCACTGTAGTGCGATCCTGGAGTTGGTATATATAGTTTGGGGGGCACAGCTCCCCACATTGGGGAGGTGTGGGTTTTAATTACTTCGGTGTGCCTTTAGTTTAAATTTAGTCAAGTGTTTACTTACCCTGGGAAAGCTTCAGCATTCAGGTATCAGGTTTCAGTATTTTCAGTCTCGCGAAAACGAACGTCGGTGTTCTGATCTTTGGTTATTTAAAGCAGATCCGTATAAATATGTATGCCTATGGTTTATTGTGTGAAGTTCACAAAGCAAATGTACTGTCTTTCTCACCTCCCTTACCACACATCATAGCATTTATCAGGACCTAAATGTACTCTGGCCTGTATAAAGCTGCTTTTCCAAATTCCATCCATATGCTACCACTTGTTTTAGAGCCACTTACAGGTGCGACACATCGCTGTTGAAATTATATTCATGCGTTGCTTTAACCAACATTTTATATTTTTCATAGCTACATTAGCAAAGGTCCACACCTCGCAGATGTGCTATCTCTACCGCTGTAAGAAAATATGTTATGGCACCTTGCAGGCCATGTCATTACAGGCTGTCATGATATGCACCCTTTCACTTCTCTCTGTTGTTCTAGTGCTTACAGAACTCATCTATAGCATGATGCAGAGACTGATATGCTGTACAGCCTACCCTAATGCTGGTTCCTTGCCTCAGCATGTCTGAAATCCCCTTTTGAAAGCATTCAGGATGGCAGTAAAAATGTTTGGTGCACTTGGTTCATATATAATGCATATATATTTTCCTCTGCAGCCCCAGAACCATGTAGTCACAGACATGTGATTATATTTATAAATCATAAATCTATTGGTCAAGTGAGCTCCACACCTTTCCCCTTGCATCTAGTACAGGGAAGAAGAACACATAATTATAGCATATTGATCAAACTGTAACACATTAACCTGTAATATGCATTAATTCATAACTGTTCTGATTTATTGTTTAACTGTATGTGCAACACTTTCAGAATGAAAGTTGTCATTTATAGAGTTTTATCTCATCTTTCAAAAGACTCACACAAAATAATTACCTTGCTCTCCTTTATCTCCCTTTTCTCCATAAGGACCAGGTCCTCCATCTTTTCCATCTCTACCAGCTGGTCCTTGCTGCCCAGGAACACCAGGTATACCAGGAATCCCAGCCTGGCAATGCTGGCCACTCTCAGGTGTTGACTGTGAAGTGAGGCTACCATTCATCAATAGATAAAGGCACAGAAGATTCAGTTTTCTTCTCATCTGTAGAAAGAAGGCATTATTATTCATGTCAGTCCAGGTACTTTGAAAGTATTTTTAACACAACTGACAGTGTCTCATAGTGATGGGGAGACATTTGTGGCTTGAGCAATACTTTTATATAAGGTTTCATTGATAATGGAAACTATTTGTTTAGCGGAATAGTGCACTGATCAATATTGACCAATTTCAGGCTCAGACTGGGTAAAATAAAAAAAATTTTCACAAACAGAAAAGGTAGAAATCACTACACACTACACAATGGCTCAGTTGGTGAGTCGTCATGAAATTGCTCTACCCTATCACAACTTCACTGTTATTGTGGATGTTGGAAATATGGTGTTTTGGAGTTCAGAATCACTGAGTGGAAGTGGTCAAATTAGTACTTAGGCAAGATGGTGATTACATACCAGTTTCTGTGGTGTGAATATTTTTAAGCAGCCTTGGCACTTGAGTAACTAATCTGTGCCTAGAAGATTACATTGAAGCATGGATAATAAAGGCAGTTGAAAGTCACATGACCCATCTACACTGCACATTATTTAATGGGTAAGCTAAAATGTTACTTATTGAACAGCTTATCCCTCTCAGTCCTTGTAACACTGGCCTGTACTATACATTCTTGAACTTAACGTTTTTGAAACTTTTGCATCTTCAAGAAGGCTGTTTTTTATTATCACCTTTTATATGAAATAATGCTTCCTCGTATCTTCCTAGGGCTGTCTACAGATTGGGTCCTCTTGTCCTCAAAAGTATGTTTTTTCTGAAGGATGGTACTGATTAGACTTGGGCTACATGCATTCTCTTGAGATATTTAAAATGTTATTTCATGTTCACTCTGCATCCCTTCTTCAGGAGTATATATGTTAATTATTTTACTGTCTTTGTATATGGCACCAGATGGAGATCATGCACTATATTGTTGCCATCTTCAGAACTGATTCTTTTGTTCTTCACTGTCATGTTGATGAGGTTTCATGCACTGTAATTTGCTATTTTTCCCCAACTCTTTCATCCTACTATGCAATACAACTTCCTTACATTATCCTCTGTTACTACTTATCTACTTCACTGATAATACTTCACTTACTCTGCAGTGCTATACTGTGAATGAATCCATCCAATGTTGTAATCTTTTAACAAATGTTTAACTTATTTCATTCCTGTCTGCAACTTAAGTTTTTGTGCATTAATTGTCATGATTACCTATGTGAATGCAATTTGTTTTTAACATAATGTTGAAACCGTACCTGCATACAATTTGTTTAATCCTATATGATTGTGTCTTTTTCAAATTTTGTATGATATTATGTTTTATACAGCTTTTCTACCCAGGTCTCCACTGAGAATGTTTTTTCTATGTAGTCTGACTTTCATAGTAAACAAAGACAAACAATAAACATAAATAAATAAGATAGATAAATCTTCTTCTTTCGGCTTTTTCCCGGTTAGGGTTCACCACAGCAGATCACCTGTCTGCTCATGACTGGCAGTGTAGTTTTACGGTGTCGAGTTGCCAGCCCAGTGCCCAACCTTCCACAGAAGGCACACACACACACACACACACACACACACACACACACACACACACACACACACACACACACACACACACACACACACACACACACACACACACACACACACACACACACACACACACACACACACACACACACACACACACACAGACGCACTCATGCCCAGGGCCAATTTGAGTGTCCAATCCACCTACAGCATGTCTTTGGGATGTGGGAGGAAACCGGAGCACCCAGAGGACACCCACATGACCACAGGGAGGGCAAGCAAACTCCGCACAGGAGGCACCCCAGCCTAGGATTAAAAAGGAGAACCTCTTGCTGTGAGGCAGTTACGCTAACCGCTGCACCACCATGGCTGCCCAAATAAGATTGATAAATAATTAAATATTAAATGGTAAAATGAACTATTGCAAGGTGAATGGTTATTGATTTCTGTCTTCTCTACAACCTAATATATAAGCAAAGTTGAAATCTGTAACATTGACTGTTTATATAATGTTTGTGAAATAGTAATTCTGACTTCTACTGAATCTTAAACAATTTTTTCTTGTTAGTATCAAACTGCCTCTTTGATTTGGATCATGGCTGAAAAGGATCATGATGCTAGTCTACCAACCTGATTAACAAGTAAATAAACTGATTAATCATACAGAGCAGCTAGACAGAGCAGAGCGGTGATCTACAGCGAGGTTCTGCTCTGCATAGCCTTCCAGAGCTGACAGTGCCTGAAGGTGGTAGACTATGACTGTGTGTGAGAAAGAGAAAGATAGAGAGACTGAGACACTGTTTGTGGGATGGGGATTCTGTACCTTTGTGTAGTCTGCTAGAACCTGTGCTTTTTGTCAGAGCACTCAACTGAGCAGTGCAAAACTGATGAGTTCAGCAATTCCTAGACATGAATATTCCAACTTGATGAGATGTTGTACCTATAGGAATGTGCATAATTATAAAATCCAACCAAATGGTTTTGAAGTGCTGAAGTATAACCAAATAACAAGTAGTAGCACAACGTTGCAAGTCCTCAGATACAATTTATTAATACAAAATACACAAATAGTTAATCGCTTTTATCAAACAGTATGACTTCATCAGAACCAATGTGCATAATTATGAATGGCTAAATAACATAGCTGCGCATCTCAGCTCATCAATCCAGGGATATTTGCATTGCTTTCCCATTTTCTATGAATCCTAGCTTAAATGTTACAACATTTACACTTTAAGGGCTCATGAGTTGTTTGTCTTCATCTGTTTGTGACAACATCTAATAAGATGATATGTCGGTATTCCCTAGATACTTTGCTTTTTCTGCTGTCTCAGTGGCAAACTTGTAACAGTGACCACTGCAAATCAGTCTCATCAGCATATGGAAACTTGATGTTCCTCTCATTCAGCATTATACTACTTTTCCTAGGAGAGTGTTGCAAATATTGCACCTTGCCAGTTCCCACCCTAGACTGTACCTTCCTTCTCAAGGAGGGCTGGGCTAGTCAAGCCCAGGATGAATTTAAGAATACTCATCCAATTATCCGTGTCCCATCTGATGGTAGATCCTGTAGTGAGAGTATATTCTAGAGGTGAGACAGACAATGAATAATGAATCTGTCTCTCCACCTTGTTTATTGATCTGATGAAGCATGTTTAAATTCCTTGCTCTGGTATTTTGTGGGCCTGTTTGATTTGTGAAGGTACAAGAGATCCTGGATTACTGTCTCCTTCATTGCTCAGAAGGCAAGGCAGAGATCTCCTTTGAAGAGTCTATAAGACAGAAAAATGGGAGAGTTCCTCTGTTTTTTTTCAGGTAACTTAGGGATTTTAAGCCTTTGATCCTTTGGGTCTTTCCAACTGTCTAATATGCCTGATGAGGCACATTGCAAAGGGGGCACTAAATTCTGTAATTGCTTTGATCAGGGATGAACACAGGAGGACAATAATCTATTTAGATTTGGATGATATTTCTTTGGTGATCACCTGTGCTAAGAAGAAGGGTTTCCTGATAACTGTTACTACATGGTGATCGAAGAAGACAGAATTATCAACCTAGATTGCAGATCTCTAGCTAACTTTTCATTTTGAATTGGGTATTGTCAATGCTGTGTGCTGGGGGGATGGCTTGTCTGACAAATGTGACAACGTTGCATTTTTTAGCATTTAATTTGTCTGTTTTCAATTCATCATGCATTTGCAAGTTCCTGCTGGAGGGCTTTTGTGTCAGAGTGGGATTTGACAATAACTCCCAGTTTACAATTATCTGTAGATTTGGTTAGCCAAAGACCTTATTTTTTTTTCTATAGTCAAAGAAGTAAAAATCAAACAAAGCAGTCCCAGCACTGAGCCCTGCAGGGCACCATTGGTCACATTCATGTTCTCCGATGCCCTGTGAGTAAATCAGTGTGAGTTCTGTCTTTTACCAGTTTGATCTGCATCTTACCACATGGAGTCTGTTTGTAATGCATTTATTTAATTTATTAATTATACTAAGATGGGAATGGTATCAAGTCAAGGTAGGCCATGTTTACAGTGTGACCACTGTCATCAGCTTGTGTTACTTTTTCAAAGAAGTTTACCGGATTCATTAGACAGGGTCTATTTTTTATAAAACTAAATTGCTGCAAGTCTAGTCTGATAAGATTTTTAATGTCAGTATTAATTATGTCTGTTATAATGGCACCACGTTCTACCAAATGAAACTCAACAAGCTGGTGGCCCTATTGTATTTAAAGCCACTTTTATGGACTGGCATCACCCGTGCTGAATGCCACAGATTTAGGACTGAAGCTGTAGCCAGGCTCAAGTAAAATAACTTATGGAGAGGGTCCACCTGGGCATTCTTAGTAGTATTTTACAAAAAACTTAGTACGTTATCTGCTACCATGCAGGAAGTGCTTTATTTTTAGACAGTATTTTCAGTACTTTGGTGATGATTGGGATTTGAAAGATATTGGAATCATATAACTTTGGATAGTCATATCAGGAGTGAAATTTGTACTAAATTTACTTGCTAGTATATTGGCAATGTCCATTGGGTCTAGGTAGGTTTTGCCTTTTAGTATGAGTTCTGCACACTGCTGAGTGTTGTTTCTTAGTTTTATAACATAACTAAAAAAGGATTCATAATTGTCCTTGCCTTCAGATGTCAACTTGAGTTCATGGGATGCCTCAGTAGATCAAATAGTCTTTTTCAAATTCTTAGTCACATTCATAATATTTTCCTTGACTTGTTGATGGGGGGGGGGGGCTTTAGATCTGATATATACTCCAATGAGCTTTTTCCTTTTATTGTAGGTTTTATTTATGTCAGTGGACAGCCAAGGTGATTTTTCTTTTTAATTTTCTGTTGTATTTAGATCAGAATAGGACTGCTACTTCTATGCATTTATTCATGTGGGTATCCTTTGTGAATCTATTTTTCATTCGAAAATGTAGTCACACTTCTCACACTATCAACAAGATCTCATCTCTCATCTCCATTTTCTCCACCCTTTATCCTCCCTTTTACGTAAAACAATTCACATAAAGAAATCAATAGCCTACCTGGTAACATGCCCACAGCTTCCCCATCTAAGCTCAGACCAAACTTTTCCCTGGTTTATCTAGAAATGCAAGGAATTTTTAACCCAGCCTCTTTATCACATCTTTAACCTTAACCTGACACAAAATATAATGCCAAACATTTGGAAAACAGCACCTATTGCCCACGTCTCCAAAACATCTAAACATCAAAGCATGCATTTTCATCTATTTCCACCCTACCTTCTTATTTATATCCATTTTGCAAGCCACATTCAGTAATACCATATTCTTACCCTAAAACACCATGGATTCTGGAAAGCACTTTTGTGCCCAACTGATGGCATTTTCCTCAACAAGGATAAGGGTAGCTTGCCAGGAACAACAATAGTTGACCTTACAAATGCCTTTGACCTAATCAGCCATCAACTCCTCCTTATCTCTCTTCAGAACATTGGCATTAGTAATACATCCATCACGTGGTTCCAAAACTTCTTGTCAAAAAGATTCTTTAAAGTTAAATTAGGCTCTTCCTTTTCTCTTTCAATTGTAGTAACCCAAGGTTCTAACCTAGCTCATCATGTCTTCTCTAATTTCATTAATACACTGTCTTATGAATTTCCTACTCTACAAATAATTCTCTATGCTGACGACATAGTAGTCCTTAGGTCCAGCCGCAACTACTCTACAATCAAAATACAACTACAAAAAATACCTTTGCTCCCTCAATTTATAGTTCATTAACTATAAACCACTACTTAACCTCACAAAATCAAAAAGTATGACATTTAGCACTCTCAGGAACTTAAAAATTACTCAGTCACCAAAATGACTCAGTATCACTCCTGTTTCTGGCATACCAATAGAAACAACCAACTCCTAAAAATGCCTTGGTTTGTGTCTAGATAAGTCATTTACAGTCCACACCCATTCTGAGAAATAAAGTGTTAAAGTTAACTCTACTCTTCTGAGCTAGAAAAATCTTACCCTACCCATCCAACCCAGCCAGGGCAGCTATAAGCAAATAAGCAAAGGGGTCCTGGTCCATCTTGAATATGGACTATCCATAATAGCTGAGCCTCTAAGAAAAACTCCTTCGCACTACAAACTATCAAAAACAAAAGCTGTCACTTTGTTACTTGCCCTCTCACAAACCTCATTGTCTCACCTTCAAAAAAAATAAAATGGCTTCAAGAGCAGCATGAGTAGACTTGCTACGAGGCTCTCTCATCTTCAAACTTCTCCAGCCTAATGCATTCTCACCACCAGCTGCCAGTCTTTACATCAAACACACACACTACAACCTCTGATTCTTTTCCCAAACAACCTCCCACTCCAACTCTCACAAACCAGACTGCACTGCATCAACCACTCTTTCTCCATCCTTGTTCTTAAACTACAGGAATCACTCCTCCTACCTAAAGGAACTACAATTTTCCTTCTCCACATTCAGACCTGGAGTTAAAAAATGTTCCACACCAACTCAAACTGTACTTGCAACATAGCAGGCCACATCAGTTAAGAACCTCTCAGTCTCTAGTCTTACATTCTTCACTGTTAACACTTCCTAACTCCACCTTCCCCACCATACCCTGCCCTGACTCTTATTAGCCCACAACATTTTCATTATGATGCAAACCTGAAATATAATTAGCAGAATATACACTTTTCCTAACAATCATTGCTACATTTATTAATTGAAACTGAATAGTTTCTGCTATATATTGTTACTTTCTTTTCTTTTATCTTTCTTTTTTTTTTAATTTGTACAGCTTACTGACTTTCTTTCCAACTTTTTTTCTGAATTATTTCACCTGGGCAATATCTTTAAATGACCAGTTATGAACAGTGTACTGCCCTGGTAAACAAATTAAAAAAAATCTATCTATCTATCTATCTATCCATCTATCTATCTATCTATCTATCTATCTATAGAGATACAGACACACACACACACACACACACACACACACACACACACACACACACACACACACACACACACACAGACACACACGTAATCCAAAGTAGTGTGGTCATTTGGGTTTCACCTGTGATTATGACTGTCAAGCAAACAAGCAATCCTCTAATGTTATATTTTATCTTGAATTACTGCTAAATCCCACCACAGGGTTTACGACCAAATTTATGACCTTTGTGCCAAAAATTGGTAGAGCGAGATAGTTCTTGACATTTATATGACCTCAAAGTTAGTTCTTCATATTCATATAATCAGTTAGCTGTTGATAATTATGCAACAATATTTTTAATTGTTGCCAAAGACTCACAACTCCATTCAACCCACTCCAGGGAGAACTATATTACCTGGATTTGGAGCTCTAATGGAACCCTTATCTTTTCTCGTGAAATGTTTAATTGTGATGTTGCCTCTAGTTAGGACACATACAATTTTTACAATTGAGGGACAATATTTATATTGACAATTCTATGTGCATTTATACGCTGGCTGTGCAAGCCTAAAACACAGTATTCCAGAAGAAGTTGGACTTAGAGTAGCATGCTATTTTTAAACCAATCTAGCTTGTACACTGAGCAATTATCTGAATTTATTTTGAATCTGTTAGGGATGGTTAAATGTGTTTTTTTTAATTTTAATAATAAATGTTACATGTAGGTGAGAGGTATAACAATAGGGACAATTTTGCCCTGATATATGTTCATATTTTTGTGGTATTTTTGAACATAACTGGATTTATGGTACCACCAGAAATCAGTTTTTAGCTAAAATGAATATTTAGGTTTATTTGGACAATTGATTTGGTTTTTATTACAGATGGGAGGTTTGCCTGATTTGAAATCTTTTGTGAAAAACTTAAAATCCAGCAATTTTATAATTTGGTTTCTGTTTTTCTGGATGTTACCCTGATGAAACTGATAGATGGATCTGTTTGCATATCCATTTATAGGAGGCCTTTCCACTATAATGTCTTATTTATGGGACAATAGTTTCCACCCTCCCCATATAATTCACAACATGCCAAGTTTTCAGTACTTGAGACATCTTTGCAGGGATGATTCTAGACTTTTGAAGGAAGTGTAAGATATATAACACCAGTGTTATGATAGCAGGTATAAGAATGAAGATATTAATGAGGATTATGCAAACACACACTGTTACATGTCAGCAAGCAATAACTCAGTTGTCCCAGCTTTGTGTGGAGGCTTCTAACTTCTCTATGATTTTTCACAGCTTTTAATACCAGCAACATCAAAATTACATTTTAGATAAGCATCAGCATTTGCTGTGTGGGGACAAGTTTTTCACCAATGCTGACAACTTATTGGAAAGGAAAAAGCTTAGCTCAGATTTTTTATTTATTTATTTTTTGCTAAATTTAAAAAGCCTATGGTCCAACAAGATGTTGTTTTCTGCTGTTCCTAACAGAGGATGTTGTCCCTGTGGAAATTGGTCATACTGTAAAAACACGTTTTATTTCCACAAATATGTTGTGTTCTTATGAAATTCAACAACTTGTTTCATGCAATTCTGACTGGATGATTTTTATGTTGATTTCTATTTTGGGGCCTTTTGTTTTGGCCAGACCTCTCATCCCTAGATAATTTAATGGCATCAGTTGTAGACTTCAGCTTAGAACTTTGTTTCAGCATATTCTGCCCCCATCCTGTTGCCCTTTTTTCCTTTATAGGTATTGACAGAATTTTTGGGAGGCTCCATTCCTTTTTCTAAAAACATATTTTGTTGGCTGATATGGAAGATAAATGGAACATAAATTTGGGTGTTTATAATTTGTGGGTTGTGTGTCCCCTATGCGATCAACTTTTATTTCAAAGTAGGTTTAGGAGCTTTGCATTTTAATTGTGTGGGTTCATTGCTAGGGGAATTATTTAGATGTTCAACAAACACACTGCCATAACGCCATATTGGTAGTAGTGCCCTACTGCCCTGTCTCTGGAACTCCAGAGCTCCTCATCCTGCCAGTTTGTGGGTGTGATGGACCAATCACTAGAGAGTACAGGGAGCCTTTCAGACCTACAGACAGGGCCCTTTCAGTTTGATAGTGCCACAGTAAGTGAGGGATCTCTGAGATAACTTTTCCTTTCTCTGGATTTTTCAGTTGCTGAGCTCAGAAAACAAGCCTTTTTATTTCCTCCCGCTCTTTTTCTATCAGTGGTTGAATACTATATTTTGCTGCTTTGGCTGTTTTTTTTTTTCTGATTAGAAATTTTGTATATGATTCTGTTTTACTTTGACTAACACAGTAGGCCAGCTGGATAAGACCTTCATTTGGATGTTTTGACAGGAAAACTTGCTGATATTCCATTTTTTTCTTTGGGGTTATGATTATTTGTGGTGATTGAGCAGGACTACAGCATTTTAATTTTTTTTTTTTTTTTTGAATTGGTACCATTGTGTTTGGTAAATTTCTGCCAGGGTTATTTCATCAGTTTATGATTTATTTATTGTCTAATACTGTTTTAGGCTGTATCCGTTCATTTTGACTGAAACAAGCCTTTTTCAACAAAATTAGTAGACTCTGTGCATGTATTTTGTGCTTGGAACTGTGTTAGTGAAACTGTCATTTTATTCAGTACATTTGGACTGAAACTTGCCTTTTTTTTACTAAATCAGCAGACTTTTGTGCATGCATTTTCTGCTTTGAACTATGTCACTGAAAATTCTGACATTTTCTCAGTGCAGTGTTTAGAATTGTACCTCTACAGAAATAGACTTAGACTGCTATTTTGAGGGAGAATAGTTAGATTTGTTCTTGTTTAACTGGGCTCACCAGACAGCCTGTATTTCGTATTGAGCTGGTTAGTTTCTTGTACCCTAACTTGATGGACTCAGATATGGTGAGCCCCACCCACCCCCACCATCTACCCTTTGTACACCTAAAAAACATAGAAATAAGCCGAGAAATATGCCTCAGTCTATAGCTTGTGATGCCACAATATCTTTAAGCAGGCTATCAGACCACTCGCCTTCTTTTGCTTCCAGGTCCCCGGTGTGGTGAGAGTACCAAAACTGTGCATAGTGTGAGGGTCAGAATTATCCTCTGGGGTAGTATCAATGCCTGGTTCAGGTAAGGGACAACAAAACTCTTCAGGTGCAGTGGAAGTCAGGAGTGCAGAATCTGTTGCCAGTGTTAATACTTAATACCCCCCAAGGGATTCTACCACTAATGCAATGCAAACAAACAAAAAAATAGAGACAGAAGACCCACCACATCATAGGGCAACATGTTTGACTGGGTTTTCACCTTAGTTGCTGGCTATGGCTGGATCCATTGTCCAGGCAGTTGACTATGGGGTGAAAACCCGATTATGAGTAATGCCGGCGCTCACACACCCCCATTCAACTACCCAGGGATCCTGATTTTGAAAGGGATTTGGAATCTGACATTTCAGAAATGTCAGAGTTTGATCAGTCAGGTTCTTCTAAGGACAAAAAGGTGCAGAAACTCAAACAGATGCTTTCTTTTTCCACAAATGCTGGCTAGATTTAGGGATGTATTCAATTGTGAGCAATCGTTGGCTGCTCCCTAGGTCAGCAGAGCACATGACCTTTTGAAGGATGAGGCTCTGGACATGGTGACTATCCTCCTTTTATTCCCTAAAAAGTGTTTAAGAAATTCAGGGAGTGCTGACCATGCCTGGTCTCCAAGCCTTCTTGTCTGTGAATCCTGCTGCTGTGTCCCCAGCTACACCTTCCAACAATTTATTTTATTTTATTTTTTATTTTATTTATTTTACATTTGTTGACCGGGCTAGTCCAGCTGGATCAATGTCCATTTTCAGTGGAGGCCCGGGGAGAAAAGCTCCGAAGATTAAAGCAAGATAATAAATAACAAAAAGAATATGTCCTCATCAAACCCAGTTCCTTCAGATAAGCATGGGAAATGGTTAGAATCTTAGGGAAAGAAGCTGGTACAATCCAGCATGGTAACCTTTAAGGTGTTTAACTACTATTGTTTTATGTGAAAGTTTGTGTTGAGGTGCATAATTTAGATGGTTTGCTGCAGCGTTACCTGCTGAACAAAAAGTCTGTGTGAAAGATATTTGGTTGGATTAATAAACCATACATGGCTCGCTGAAATTGTGTTTGCATTGCGGTGTGCACATGACAGCTTGCCAATTTGTATTCAGTAAATGGCTCTTAGGGCATAAGTAGCTGAATTAAATGCTAATCAACCAATCTGAGATGGCAGGGCTATTTAACAAACTATAAAGCAATAGTACACTTTGTTTAGCCATTTGCTCTGTAAACCAAAACCTATTGGAATACAGCTACAGAGACGACACTGGAAAGGAGGACTATTAAGGGCTGCTGCTCTTGTTCATGTGCATGTGCAACAGGCTCAAGTCTATACTGCTGCTGTTGACAGACCTCAGGCAAGGAGGAGAAGGGTATTTAGAGCCCATTTAGCTTCTCATGGTTTGCATGAAGTGAAAATAGTAGAGCACTACAGGATGGATAGAGACACACTTCAGAAACTCTGCAACCCCTGTCGTCTTCACCTGAGACCAAGGGCAAACTGAGGGGAACCAGTACTTATGCAGACCAAACTATGTGTAGCACTTATGTAATTTTAGAAAGTAACCTTATAGAGACCCACAGGGGACATTCTAGGGGGTGTCACATGCATCAACATCATGGATTCTACACCAGTTCCTGAATGCTATAGTACAGCTTGCCAGTGACTATATGCATTTCCTTTCCCCTGTACCCCTGAGGACAGAGCTAGAACTATGCAGAAGTTCTACCCTGTAGCACACTTCCCTGAAGTCTTGGGTGCAATAGACTACACCCACACTGAGATCAAATCACCACCCAGGCAACAGGGAATGGTGTAGCTCAACAGAAAGGGGTTCCACTCCATTAACTGCCAAGTCATGTGTAATGCTAGGGGAATCATCCTAAATGGCAACCCTGGCAGATACCATGACTGCCATATCTGGCACACCTCAAAGCTTGACCAGAAGTTTTCCAGGAGTGATGTCCCACATGGCCATTTACTGGGGGATGCGGAGTATGCACTGGAACCATGGCAGATGGCATCCATCAGAAATGCACACCTGCCAGAGAGGAAAACACAACAATGAGGCACACACTCAAACAAGAAATGTCATAGAGCATGGGTTTGGGTTGCTGAGGTCATGGATTTGGTGCCTAGATAAATCATGGTGTCCCTGCAGTACAACCCCAGTACTTGTGCCAAAACTATTACAGTCTGTGCTATCCAACATAATATCACCATGAGAAAACAACTGCAGCAGGAACACCAAGGGGTAGGAGCACATATTCCACCACCACTGGCAGGGTCACCACATCGACATCCAGATGAGGAATCAGGGAGGAACCCTCAGCTGTTGTGGGAGTCGGTAGATGCAGGTATGCACAATATGCCCCCGCACTGGTCAAGAGTCACACATGCTGACCACCTAAGGGGTACTTTCATCTTTTGCACATACATAGAATAAAGCTGATGCCAGGCAATCTTTACTTCCCAATGTATTGGCTGTTTACTGCTAGCATCAGACAGAGTCAGCTCCGAATGACAACAGTTGTAACTGCAAGACTTTTAAGGTAAGTGTGGAATCTTTAATAGAAAAATAAATGTGTAAGAACATGAATGATTAGCAGATACCTGCATAACTGTTACTTGTAAATGTATCTAAGTAGAATGTGTATGAGTTTTCCAACAATGCCATCAATATCTGATATGACTAACATCTGTAATATATACTTATTAAGTTTACCAAATAACCTGCCCCATGCAACTAAAATGCCCACTATAGAAAAAGCAGTCCAAAGTCTACTTATTCCTACATTCTCACAAATGCAGCAATAAGCATATCTACCATATTAATGATTTCAAGGCAGGAATCTTATGAATTCCTCATGTAGCAGGTATGTGTGGGGGTCTATATGGGCACACTATGTGAAATGCGTGTGTGAGTGTCTGCATGAACACAACTAAGCTCTGTAATAGCACTACATCATGGCATGTTGGACAGGTGTGAGCCATGCATGCTAGAATTATCAGTTCAGTGTCGTCACTCCCAACCGCGAGAACTGCTTCTGCCAGAAGTTACACTGAAAATCCATGGCCATCTTCAGATGTGGTGGTGCTACCTGAACATGAGTGATGTCTACTGAATGAGCTCTCCACATGACTATGCTCAGGTCCACTGTCCTGTGGCTTACCATGTCTGGGTGTGAACACCTCAACCACTGATGGAGCAGTGGAAGTAGTGCCATTATGGGAGCAGGATCAGACATAGCCACCGTAGCTAACACCAAATTATGTTACGGCCCTACAGCCACATGAATGCTGCCCCTTCCCAGCAGATGTTCCATCATAGACACTGCCTGATCCATTGTGGCATTCACCTGATCCATTGCATCAGCTGCACATCTAGTACCCTAATCATGTCCTGAGAGGCCATAGTGGAACATGCCTGTGTCTCCATGACTACTCTATACATATGTTGCATGGCACATAATGATACACCAGCATCAGATGGAGGGCAGACAACAAGCTTCCCATGAGCACCCCTACAACCCTTCTGTGTGGCACCTTGCCCGCACTTTGATTATGACCAGAGTCAACCGGCACTGAAACCTCAGTAACCACACTACCCTGATCAACTGTGTCACCCTCAGCCTGTCCAATATCTGAGGCCTCAGTGGAATGGGTATGCGCAGGTGGTTCCCCATCACATAATTGAATTACTGAAAGCTCGAAACTCATAAGATCGAGTTCAAAATTTTGAGTTTCAGTAACTCAAAATTGTGAACGGGAAGTGTAAAAAATTAGATTAAGGGTTTTACTTACCTTTTTGTAGGGGGCTGGGACCCCCTGTACTGTTCCTTCCTTAATGTGCAGGTTTCATGACCTCACTTCAGTGGAGGAATGAAAAGTGTCCCGTTGTGCGCTTATGCATATAGTACGTAATGGTACATTTCCATCTCCTTTGCTGTAGTGAGATCTCGGAGTTGGTATATTTAAGTAGGGGGGTGTGGGGGTGCAAAAAACATTAGAAAAAGTGTTTTTTTTCTTTCCTTTTGTGCCCCTTCACAATTTTGAGTATATGAATACTCAAGAGTTTGGGCTCGGGCTTATTCATATATTTGATCTTGTGAAGGGGAACCATGTAGGCATATTGTCTGTGTTTGAAAGAAATCTAGGGGATGTGTGAGTCACAATCTCAGTGTCAGACTGAACCTCTGTGCCTGGGTGTGGCCACCGTCATCATCATCAGAGTCCACCGATACTCTGACATCAGGTGGTAGGAGACCTATACTTCCACTGTCAGGCTCACCTGTGATAATAAGCAACAAATACAGGAATGAAATTGCTACTTCCCTAAATATTAACCAAAATATCTGGCCAAAAAATAACAATGGTCACACAGTTGCAGATAGAAAAGGAATATAGACACTCATTACACCATCCTCACACATACAGATACATATATCTAAAGAATGTCTTGTAGTAAAAGAAAACATTTGCTTACCATGTGCAGATGTGTCATCGCCTTGCAGAGAAGATGGGCCTGGAATAGATGAAGCAGTGAAAGAATGGCTATTAAACATCACAATGGGAATAACGATGGGACAGTGAGCAAACACTGGGCTATATGCCCCTTAAGAAATGGCCTGTTGCCCCACATTCTCATCTAACTATGAATTATCAAGCAGTCCAGATATAAACATGTATCATAAGTGGTAGCAGCCAAATTATAATTTATTCTAAAAAACACTTAATGTCGCCATATGTAAGCCTACTTGTAATTTGCTTCTGGGACACATGTGGCACCGTGTATATCATTGTTGCCTCACAGCAAGAGGTTTCCCTGTTCAATTCCTAGCTGGGGTAACTTCTGTGCAGAGTATGCATGCCTTTCCTGTGTTTGTGTGGGTTTCCTCCAAGTTCTCCAGTTTTCTCCCACATTCCAAAAATATGTTGTAGGTGGACTGGACACTCTAAATTGGCTATAGGTGTGAGTGTGCTTGTGAGTGTGTGGTGTGAAAGAATTACCACAGCAGGGCTAGCCATCTGGCAGTATTAACCTTAGCTTTAGATGATTTTCACTGATAAAGTGACACCCCAACCCTGTCTGCAAAATGGGAAAAGGAGTTGTGGGTAGATGGATGGATCCACTTGGCCTCTCAGCCACATCAGCACTAACATGAATGACAAGGTGTGAAGGCTCCCTGAGCTATTGGGATCTCTGTCAGTGGAAGGAACTCCTCATTTGGTTTGAGTGGTGGCTTGGTAGCAGGACCACTCCCTGTAACCAGCTGCTCTTGGGCAACTGCAGCTGCCCTTATCCATACAGATGAAATCATATCAGTGGCCAGATGACCACCAGTGGCATTAACCTCAGCCACCAGCTGGTTTCAAATGTCTTTTCTGGCAGCCTCTCTCCAGAATGAAGACTCCATGTTGCCTCAAAGCTTGGATGATGACCTCATTCTCAGCCTCACTAAAAGGGGGTTTCCTGAGATTACTGGTTTGGGTGCCATAATCCTATGTGACATAAAACAGAGAAGGACAAAATTATGTGAATAGCACAATAGCAATGTATGTTTTCCAAAAAATAATCAGGCTGTGTACCCACTGTCAACATAAAGTACTTGAAATGCGCTTGCCATTTAGAATAGAATGGTAGGTTGACCCCTCCAACCTCCAACACAAATGAAAGGGTCTGGACAAACACCCATTCTGTCAACATTCCTATACTCAAGACTCCAATTCTGTCATTGATTACTAGATGACAGTTATCATTGCTAAATAGTCACGAAGGCAAAGTAGAATGCCAGTCAAATTCCACTATGCTGACCACTGTTGTGGAGGTTTTCCTGGGACATCTGAGAAGCCTAACACCACTGTTAGCCACTTGTAAAACCCCTTGTGTTGGATGAAAAAGACAATACAGTTGTCACCAATGCAAGGAGAAATTGCAAAAGCAAATGGTAAATGCAAAACCCCACCACTGGACCAGTAATCAAGGAGCCTTAAACCTCACCACTTGCACCAGTGGGGGACGTACATTGGGTGGATGACAAGTTACACACACAATCTTTCCAGATGCAGTGCTCTGCATCACGTGCAATTTCCCTTAAGAGCACACAGAGACCACAGTCAGTCCAGGGCTGGTTTCTCCCTCTTTCCCTAGATCCACAATAAGACTCCTCACTGGCACAGCTATACAGCTGAGATCTCAGCTGAGTGGCCAGGTCAAGACCTCTAGCACCCTCTCTGTCCAGCCAGTGCTTCTTTTTCCTGCCCAAGTAGCTGGCACCCATACTCTTTAAGGTTTGATTTACAGACACACACACACACACACACACACACACACACACACACACACACACACACACACACAACCTGGGAAAGGCTGGCACAGGTTTACTAGCTACGTCCCCTTTTGCCCAGACTATAAGGTAGTTATAACTGCCACCAGCCACTCCTTATCAGCTACTTTAAGGCCCTTAACAAAGGGTGTCCAATCTTACTGTACAATGTTACTATTACTACAAATGGTAGTTTGACCAACAGCAAGGCTATTAGGAGAGGTCCACAGTGTCACCAAATAAATATGCAAGTACTCTCAGGACTTAAATATTTATAGATGGATCAGCCACAATGAAAAGTTTAAATATATTAAATAATAAATAATAAAAGAACAAGAAAAAACTAAATATATAGTGACAGTGACATCACAGCTCCAAACCACAGGAAATATTTAAAACAACATTGCAGGACAATCTCAAATAAATAAAGAACAACATGTATCTGCGGTGGTGCAGTGGTAGCATTGATGCCTCACAACAAGAGGTTCTCCCGTTCGATTCTCGGCTGGAGTGCAGGGAGTGCCTCCTGTGTGGAGTCTGCATGTCCTCCCCATGGTTGGGTGGGTGTTCAAAAGACATGCGTAAATGGGCGTGCCTTCGTTGAAGGTTGAACATCGAGCTGGCACTTCGGTGTTCGTCAAAGTCTACTGCCAATTATTAGCGGACCGAAGTTCCACTGTGGCGACCCCTAACCGGAAAAAGTCGAAAGACAAACAATAACAACAACATCTAAATTAAGCTTTGCTATATTCCTGACTGTATCTAAGAGAATTACTATACCCTAGTTAACTTACTTTCTGTAGAGCAAGGCAAGTGTGTGGTGAATGGGTCTTCTTCAGTTGTTGTCATCAGGACAAAGACATAATACAGAATGCCCTGTCTCTCTCAGAGACTTTTTAAATTAATATCTCAAATATTACTGCTGGGAAAGCTTGCAGAATGACATCATTTCTTGTCCTGATTCTGTTCCATGTGAAAGACAACCATCAATGCAGCTGGTAGCATTTAGCATCTATCTGTGAAAATACAGAGACAAAAGGCTTTTCTCAGATCTAAGGCAGATCCTGGAAGTCATAAAACAATAAAACACTTCCAAGACAACACAGAAAGCTCCATAGTTTTAGACATTATGTCTGCTGCTGCACTGAAACTGAAAGATAACCCCCGGGATTCATGAAGCCTGCGCCAGGCGCCGGAGTAGTGTCGGTGATCTAGCGCCAAATATGGCCGCTGAGCGATTCAGGTATGAGCTGTTTCCACATGCATTACCAGCGTATGCCAGACATTGCCAACTCCTGGCGCATGTATGCTAATTACCCCATGCGCAGCAGTGTAGCATGCAAATGAAGGTATATAGTGATTCATGAAGTGGTGCAGGCGTAGCGTAAGCATGTAGGAATGTAAACCAAAAAAAAAACGGTTTACATCTTGTCAAACATAAAATCAGAGTCATGAAAGTGGACCAAACTTATGTATTATAATGTTAATATATGCCAATGGCTAAATATATAGCCAATGGCATAAAACAACATGTACAACATATAAAAAATAACATTTAATGTCATGGCCACACTAACGCAAAGTAAAACCGCAGTGCATCTGTGCGCAAACGGGATCACAAGGAAAATATATTTAGATGTCATAAAACTGCAATGTAACACAATTCATGATATCTCCATAATAGTCAATGGCACACATGCTACACCACAACCATGACACAAGGGTTGCTAAGGGTCTGTGACAGTGTTCCGTGTGGTAACTAGGAATTAGCAGTCAATGCCATGCAAATGAGTCAAGTAATACTGAATCGCAAATGCCCTGCCGATGTAAGGATGTACCACACGGTGTAGCGGTACAACACCGAGGAGTGGCCTGGAGGTAAACATGACATCAAGAGAGGGGCGCGCCACCGTAGCTGTAAGCACATTGGATCATTGCTAATCCATGTTGTGTGTTGCTAAGCAAAGCCGCAGGATAGGGGTGTGGAAGTAGCCATAGCTTTGCTTAACTGAGAGCACACAAGGTAACCGAAAGTTCATGTGAACGTGGATGCAAACGCGCATGAAACCCAGTAAACGGCTGTGCGCGGCACGCAGCACAGCTGAAACAGGAAGGATACGGGAAGACAATAAGGAAATGCTGCAGCATGGTAATTGGAATACAAATGAGTAATTAACACCTAGAAACTCACAGTGGGCCATAGACAACAGCTAACAAGGCTGCTAACAGCTACCTGCAGAACAGGAAAGGGGAGGTGCCATACAGCAAAGAAAAGAGAACTGTCATAGCAGAACAAAGCAAACTTGCAGTAGATCAGCTACATAACACATTTCCCAACACAGTCCTGGGTTGTGAAAGTACAAAACAAGAAATCCAGCAGCTGGATGCATGCCTGACAATGGGAGGGGAATCAGGTTGAAAATGAAGTAAAGGGCAATAGATGAATCACGGCAACCAAGCGTAAGTCAACACCAAAGGCCCCACAATAGCAGTACCTGCTGTAAAACCAATAATTAAGACACCCTGCAGCTGGAATAACACAAACACACCCAATTACACCAGCATCATCCATTGCACAATAGTATAAGGTGTGAAAGTCCCACATGCACACTTGTGTATTCCCAGACACTCTGCACCATTGGTGTACACAAACGGGGAACTTTTAATATGTACATGTTAGGGACTGCCATAGCTTTGATTCACCAGCATGTGTTGGAGACTGATGGTGGTGTGGAGGATGATGCTGGCAACCATCTCAGGCACTGGAGGAGGAGAAGAGTGTTCAGACCCAGGGTAACCTACAAGGGGCTACATGATCTGGAGATAGTAGAGCATTACAGGGTGGACAGGGACATCATACAGCAACTTGTTGAGCTGTGCCAGCCACGCCTCAGAGCCAGAAGTAACAGAGGGGAACCCATCCCAGTGGACACAAAGGTATGTGTAAGCTTGAGAATACTAGCCACAGGTACCTTCCAAAGGCCAACTGGGGATATCATGGGGATCTCACAAGGCATGAGCATCTAGGGTACTCCACCAGTTCCTGGATGCCATGTTACCACATGCGATTGAGCACATATACTTCCCCCACATGCAGGAGGAGTTGGCCAGCAATATGCATCTCTTCCACCATGTGGCAGACTACTCGGAGGTATTGGCTGCAATAGACTGCACGCACATACACATCAAGTCACCACCCGGTGAGCAGGGTAGGCGCTACATAAACCACAAGGGATTCCCCTCCATCAACTGCCAGGTCATGTGCAATGCCCAGGCCATTATCATGGATGTGTGTGCTGGCAGCCCTGGAAGCTGTCACGACTCCCACATCTGGCATGCCTCATAACTGTATCAGGTATTTGCCAGGGGGACATCCCATATGGCCACCTGGTGGGGGATGCTGGCTATGCACTGGAACTGTGGATGATGACTCCCATCAGAAATGCACGCTCAGCCACGCAAGAACGCCATAATGAGGCACACCCAGAAACCAGAATCATCATAGAGCACGTGTTTGGGATGCTGAAATCACGGTTCCATTGCTTGGACATATATGGTGTTGCCTTGCAGTACTCTCCAGGAATGTATGCCCACATCTTCATAGTATGGGCCATGCAACACAGTATGATCCTGCAGAAACAGCTGCAGCAGGGACAGAATGGTGAAGGCCCTCACAGCCCACCACCATTGCCAAGGGACCCACAGGCACAGAGGGACTCAGACCATGAACACCCTGTGCTAGCCCCAGTAGGCAGATGGAGGCATTCCCAGTATGCCCATGCCTTGGCAAAGAGGGAATGTATAGCACACACACTGACAGTGTAGGCACTCATGAACTGACACACTTCTCCACCTGCAAACACAGCAAACATGGATGGCACACACACACAACCACCTGTAAATTGTCATGTATAGGTGGTCTACTGTGTGCATCCTACATAGGTAGCCCTCAACTACTGTACACACAACCGCCATTGGCACAAGGTAAATCAATACCTGAACAGTAAATTAAGCTATCAGCATGCGTCCATACTGTATGTACAGGTTCACAGATACATAGGTAGGTACACGCCCAACTGCCGAGGCCACTCATAAACATAGGCAAAACGTGTCTGCTGCCACCACCCCATCGATTTACTAACTGTCCCTCTGTGGAGCAGAGCCAATTGCGGGATCCCTGGGGTGTAGCCACTGTTCCCCACCCACTCTGCAAGGATTCCCTGGAGTGTTAGTGAGGGGTTTTGTATAATTTGATCAGGGATGTAGTTCCAAATAATGGGGAGTATCCCTGACAGGAATCTTCACAGATGTTTACATGTTTCATAGTATACCTTAAACACAGCTTGCATATATAAGTAGTTCTCCACAGAATAATAAACATGTGAAACACACAACTGCTGAAATGTGCGTTAATCACCCTTGCACTACCAGTGCCTGCTCTGAGAGGTAAGATATCACTGCCAGGATTAGAACACGCAACCATGTACACATTCATCACAATAACATACCACTAAGCTACCTGAGATGTACCAATGGCAGTTGTGTATACTGACAGGATAAAACACAAAAGGTAGGAATGTGTTGAAATAGGACAAACCGGCATGTACCCAATGAAAGGTGTATGTTTTATATATATATATATATATATATATATATATATATATATGTGTATGTATATATATATATATATATATATATATATATATATATATATATATATATATATATATATATAGAGAGAGAGAGAGAGAGATATGGGGAGATACATATATATGTAGATATGGGGAGATACATATATATGTAGATATATAGATAGGTTAACAACATCTACATAACCATGGACCATGGAGGTACATATAAATGGGATACATACTGACGCACGTAATCCCGAGGCTTAAAGTCTGAAAGAACACAGTATTGAAACACCAGATGCGTGAGGTGTAAAATCACGATGTTAAGGGACAGTTAGTCAGTGCTTCTGGTGTTGCGGTTCAGGTAGGTTACTGTGTATAAGTATGTCTTGGGGCTGTAGTGTGTGTAAGTGTGTGTTCTGGGTGTGGTGTATATTCTTGGGGGACTGTAATGTGTGGATGTGGGTTAGCTTTGTGCGTCTGTTTGCGCGACCTAGGAGGCAGAATATTAAAGTAGGAGGTGATGTGGGGGGAGCAGACACCTACATGGGGTGGTGTAGGGGGGCTTGGCCACCTGCTCATATGTAGTGTAGGATGGTTTGTTTGGATGTGGTGGGTAGCAGTGTGTCTGTGTGTGTGTGTGTGTGTGTGTGTGTGTGTGTGTGTGTGTGTGTGTGTGTGTGTGTGTGTGTCTGTTCCATGTTCATGTTACTTTCGCATGTTACTGTTGCTGTCGGTAATGTGGGGTATGGGAGTCTGGTCCCGGTACTGTGTGCGTCGGAACACTGTGGTTTCGGGATTCCATAGGTATCCTGTATACAGCGGTTGAAGTGTTCATATATGTGTATAACATGGACCATAGCAATCACACATTCTGCCACTACCAACCTTTTTGAACAAAGGATATGGAGAGTATATGCCTATACACTATTACAAATATGTGCTATGGACATGAGCCAATAATAGTGTTACCACCTGTCCCACTTTGCGAGGAACACTCCCTCTTTGGGCGATTGTGTCCTGACCAAATATATTAAATGTGGCAAATGTCCTGGGATTGTAGGATATAATTATGTCCCATATGTACTGTAATAGTTGCATACAATAGTTATTTCTGTATCTAAAATACCTGCATGTTATAAAAAACAGGATAAACAACTAAACTGCTACAAGAATAATCTTATATTTAGGCAAGAAAGGAAGGTTGAATCCCTTGTACTGACCATGGGTTAGTGTTGGCCTGTAAATTCTGATGTGTGTCCCGAAAATGTCCCACTATGGCCATATGAAAAGGTGGCAACCCTAGTCAAAGAGGGTCAGTCACCAACACAACTACGATGACTGCAAATACCTATGACAGAAATACACATCTTTCATGTAGCAACACGTTATTACATTCAGATGTATTACTGAAGGGATTCAAGGACTAACATCACCTGCATGCTATACAGGAACCATATAACAGTGCCTTAATCAATCAGCCTGCAATTACCATTGTATTAGTCCACAAAAGGATAGGTGTTCAAATAGGGAAGGAACCCTCAAGCACATATCAATTATGTATAAAAGCAGTTCCTACACACCTGCATCTGCTATGCACACCCACCAACATTACCCCCACACCCAAACATATTACAATACAAACTGTAATACCATCACATATCATTCACTTACTGTATGACATCTTCAGAAGCTTTAACATACCTTGTCAGAGACACACTAACATGGCCCTATGTGAAATAGCTGCCGTTTTACAATGGAATAGCTGCTGATGTTACATGGTTTGTTTGCACTAATCCTGTTTTAGAGGATTGTGTGTACACTGGGATGTGTTAGCAATTACTGAGTAACAGCACAGTATGCTACACTTGTACACCAAATCAAGGATGTCTGGTGAGCACACTGTAAACCACATAACAGTTCATGCACAGCCATACAGCCTTGAGCTGCCCAAACATCCTTGCCAGACTTAAACATCTGCAGAAGTATCAGGTACAAACAAACCCTGCATAAGTAGCAATGTTCTGAAATATAACAGCTGTACTCACATGTAGAACAAAATCGTCTAGCCATTTCACACAGTCCACGGGAGTCATGAAGCTAATGTAGTGCTGTGTGTCTCCATATAGCTGTTGAAATATATCAGAAACAACACATCCAGGCCATCTTCCTGGACAGTAAGGCAAACGGACAATGCCCAAAAAGAGTACTCAGTTATACACCACTGTTTCCATGGTATCGGCTAATGGAGTAGCTGCACAGCTGATGTGCATCTAATTAACTACTTTGGAACAGCAATTGTTGGACAGGATACCACATGTTACCGATATGTAACTAGAAAAGGATGTATTATCACACATTCAAACCATCCGTATATACCAGCGGAACATTACAAAGAACATTCAAACACAAACTGAAAAGATTGAATCAACAGTTAACGACACCTCGGGTTACTAATAAGAGTAGAACAGTCATTATGTCTGTGTATGTAGTACCTTTCTGTAGTATTTAAAGTGCACGCAATCCATATAGTGGAAACAGTTATCTTGTAGTGATGTATTGTTGAGCATAGTAATGCTTGTAGTATATGTATGTACTGCTGTAGGTCACAAGGCAAACACCGCATACACCATAAGGGATGCTATATAAGGGCTATGAACAGAAATACTCCTCACCAGCCGCTTTCAGTGGCAGGGCTGGTCCAACAAGTATGTGCTATAACAGGGGATAGTATATGTTGATATATTGTAACTGTAGCCATATGTATGGGTATATTACTGAGAATAACATGTCAAAGGTTGGGCCACTGTGCAATTATGATTTGCATTGTGGGATATTGTGCCAATAACTGTGTAATGTACAGTATTGTAGGCAGATATGTATTACAAGCTACATAGCATTACTGTAATGTTAGGCAAACATTAGTTATGTCTATTGGCATTTACAATACACAATAACAGGATACATATGTCTTTTAGTCACCTGACAGTTTATCAGCATGATAGCAAAGTAAAGTGGAAGAGCTAGTTAACTATCCATGCACATAAGATATGTAATATGTGCAAAGGTAGGTACTAGACTGTCTTATCAAGGGTATTTATAAGCCTAGCTAGAGTGTGTTGGCTTTCACCACCCCCATAGGTTAGTTCCCTGTGCCTCTGAATGGAAGAGCCATCAGTTCCCTGTGCCTCTGTCCAGCAGAGCCACTGGAGTGATCCCCAGGGTACATGTCATCCACACATCAAGGTTTCCCTTGAAGAGTGCTAGTGAGGGGCCCTACCTGATGTACATTGGACTCATGTTCCAAAGCATGGGGAGTGTCTGGGTCAGGAATCTATCCGTCCAGCATGTCCTAGTCATCATTGTGGTTAGGTGTATATCCCTAGAGCATGTGGCTCTCAGGGGCCTCTGTTTAGGTGGAGCATATCCAGCAATGCAGGGTTGGACATGGGCCTTGTATGTCAAGCAGAGATCACCTGTGAGTATGCGGTATGCAACAGAGTACAGCTGGAGTTTCTTAGGTTGGGCTGCATAGGTCATCTGTTTGAGGTCTGTAATCCTCTTGGTGTGGTACTGGTGTGGTCTTCCAAGCTATTGCAGTTGTCTTGTAAGGTATATCCCAAATGGGGTGTTGTATCCTTTAATGGGTCTAATAAGTCATGAGTAGAGAGTCACAATGGCCTCCTTTGATCTGGATGCAAACCCATTAGAGATTAGGGGGGCCATGTAGAAGGATATTCTAACCACCTTGTCATTATGGGTATCGAAGGAGAGATTGCTATCTACTGGGGTTCTCGGATCCCTTATTACCTTTTCTGTATGTAGGGGGCTAACACCTATGTGGTAGTCCGCGGGTAATTAGTTATATCCAAAGGGAATGACTACGCACTTTTAGGCATTCAGCTTGATTCCATGATATTAACACCAGGTATCCATCTCAGTGTGACCCTTCCAGAGGGTGTCTGCAACAGCTGGGGAAACAATTATGTCCCCTAGTTTGCAGTCATCTGCAAACCTTTTCAGCCAAAGCCCTCCTGTGCTTGTATGTACATCAGAGAAGTATATACAGAACATGAGGAGTCCTAGGACTAAGCCCTGGGGGACACCACGTGTAACTGGTATACAGTCGGACCTAGGGTATGCAACTCCCACTGTGTGGGTTCTGTCCGTGAGCCACTTTGCAAACCATCACATGACGCAGGGGTTAATGTTCAGGTGGATGGGTATGTTGATAATACCAGAAGGAGGAATGGTGTTGAAAGTCTATGAGAGATCTAGGTAGGCTGTGTGGACCTCCTTACCCTCATCTAATGCCTTGGTAACTGTCTCTAAGAAGTCCACCAGGTTTAGGAGGCATGGTCCGGCCTTAACAATGCCAAACTGGGAGGGGTCAAAGGTTTGGAGGTACCCAATGTCTCTGTGACTGAGATCCATGATGTGCACCATAGCCTTGCAGACCAGGCTAGTCAGACCTATAGGGAAATAGGTCCCATGGTCCATTGTGGCACCACCTTTGTGGAGTGGAATAACTGTTGCTGTGCGCCATTCAGGGGGCACTATGCCCAATGTGAGGCTATTATTGAACATGGTGCATAGGTGGGGAGACAGTACGTTCTGAAGTTCGTGTAAAATGCAGCCTGGGATGTTGCCCGGTCCCATGGATGCTGTGATATTGGCTTTAGAGTGTGTAGCTTTGAGAGGGAGGGGGAAAGGTAGCACTGAACCTATCTGCCAGGATGTTGCCAATATCAGTTGGTTCTGTAATGTTCGTGCCTTTGTGCTTTAACTCAGAGCAGATCTGGTTGTTGACATCGAGGTATGTGACATAGCTATAGAATACTTTGTGGTTGTTGTTGGAATTAGTGGCGGTTTAGTTTTCGTAGCTAGCTATGGAGGATCTTATAAGGGATCTCACCTTCTTACTGAGGCTGGCCAGGGAGCTCCTCCACACATGGGATTGTACTCTCGTTTGCAACAGTGTCTTCCTCCTGTAGTACAGTTTGTTTATGGCGGGGGACCACCAGATTGGTTTCCTTAGTTATGAGTATAGTGTCTTGGTTCTGTTTGGGATAGCACAAGCCATGCACTCGTGTAAGTGCTTATAGAGTGCATTTGTGTAAGATTCAGCAGTTGTAACAGTATTGTCCATCTGCATGGGTGTCATGACGTTCACCACGTCTGTCTTAAGAAGCATGTAGTTGGCTTTGTAGACATATTATACTGTGGTTCCCTTAATGGGGGGTGGGGGTGGGATGTGGATATCAATGGTGCTCAGCTCATGGTCGGATCGGACCAACGAGGAGTTGATTTCACGTGTGGAGCACCGGTCACTCATGTTGGTAATGCCTAGGTCTAGGATATTGTTGCCCCTGGTGGATGTGTGGATATGTTGATTCAGGGCATTGGTGTTTATGAATTCCAGAAAGCGTTGAGCTAATGTGTTGGCACACAAGTAGTTTTCCCAGTTAATGGTGGGGTAGATTCAGTGAGACTATGTGATGAGTGTGGTGTGGTGCGAATGTTTATCTTCTCCACGTGACTGTCAGGGTCAGGCTTGGTTGGAGAGAGCTTTACCTCCAGTTTGTCTAGATGAGTGCATCTCTCACAGGTTGTAGTGTTGGGTGGTAGGTGGAGAGGCTTGTCTGTGTACATGAGGCAATGTGTACATTGTCTCAAGATGTCCAGATTCATCAGATAGACAGGTGAGAACACTGGTGGTTGACTCTTGGACATGCCTGAATATAGAATTACTTTCACCTAGATAAGTAAGGAAAGTGAGTACAAGAACTATTTTACTCTAAGCAAGTGAGAAAGGTATGTACAAAACCTGTTTACCCTTACCTTGAGGTAATAAGGAAGATTGAGTGCTATAGTAATTAGTTGCTTACGTAGTGCTTACAAGTTTTGAACAAGTGCTGAGCATGAATAAGCCACCCAGATAGGGTCTTGGATAACATAAACACACGGCCCCCTCCCCCCAACAGGTACACAAGCATATATCCATGTACACCACAGGGCCCGTGTACCCACAACTATGCAGGTACAAGCTGCACTCAGGCTGCATGGGACCTGTCCACATCACAGGTTGTATCATACACATATGGCAAAACAAGATGCTCTCCGTGTACACATCATGTAAAATATAGCTCCATGTCAGGTTGTGTACACACTGAATGGTGCACACCAACAGGTATCACAACCCACAAAGGGGGAGACACCACTGATAATGGGAAGTACTGCACTACTACCCTGCTGAGTCTGGTCTGGAAGGCCATGAACCTTGATCAAATAATAGATGTCAGCAGTACAGATGTAGATGACAGTAAGGTTGATGTCACACTGCATATCATAACCTTTCCAGGTCATAGGACATCATCACCCATACTGTGTACCACCTACACTCGGTATACTAGATGTACATTCCTATGTCACAGGAGTGTTTTGCAACAGGACAGCTGGCAGAACCAACACTACAGAAGGTGTCTGAATAATACATGCTCATCACACCAGTGTCAGCTACAGTATGATAGGGTTAATGAATTTTATTCCCCCTCATTGTAGTCCATACCTCACAGACAAACAGAAGGCATCTGCCTATTGAAGTATGCGAATGACTATGACCTAGGAGCAATAGCTGACTCAGGAGTGTTGTGGACAACATATAGAAGGGGCTTTGTGGGTGAGGTGTGTGTGACATATGGCCACAGTCTGACAGCTACATATTGCATTGTCACCCCTATGTTAATAAACCTGTACCCATGAACTACCACCTAGGCAGTGGTCAACATAATGGACACTTGTGTGTAAGGGATGCAGCTGGGCAGTTGTCTTTCCTGTGATAGCTATGTCACCACACCTGTCAGGTAGTCATATGTGGTAACCCTAATAATGATAGGGTGCCATCCATGAATTTAGAGATCATTGTCCAGCCATACACAGCACTCAAGTGACCCATATCAGATCATATATAAGGGGTATTGGCCATGTGCAGATGGCCTACACCAGCCTTCCCATTCCCCATCTCCACTATTTAGCATGATGCATACCCTGAATAAATCCATGTCCAACCCAGTGATGTTGGACATCGTACACGTACTCATCCTGATCTCGAACACATACTTCATGGACATCCACCTTCCACATGCTGGACAGATCCTTGTCCCATACACTTCACATAGTCCTGCCATACTATGCATTCCTGTCCCTCAAAGCTGCACATCATTCCCCTCTCAGACATGGCGTGATGACCGCATGGTAAATGTATCATTAACCCTGTGGATCAGTAATGTGGCACTGCTCCACCTGGCCCCACAGACCCGCCTGTCGGCTACTGCCAGGTAACCTTTCTTCCTAGATTCATACATTTCCCATGCCATATAGCCCACTAGTTGACTTAGACTGTACAAGCTATAGTTGATATCCATCCCTGCAAATACCATCTGGCTAGCCAGTGTCCCATGTGTATTACATGTGCAACACAGGTGATACATGGCAGGATGTTGAATTGCTGCACAGTGCCGTGTAGATGTATATGGCAGAACACATACATGTAATACCTTATGTGAGCAAGTCTGCAGGGTCACAGGTCATGTCTGTTAAGGCAGTGTAGGTCCTTATATGTGACATATACGCAACATCAAGGTCGACTGCATTAATGTGGACACGTCCCGCCATGTGCTGATAGGTAGGAACACCAGTACAGGCAAACAGACATACCCACATCAAGACAGCATCCACATGAAGTATGAGCAATGTAATCAGGTGACACACACACACACACACACACACACACACATATATGGTAATAATATCCACTCAACATTGAGTGTCACATGTGTGTGTCAGAAACACGTTAGTGTCATGTAGGTTTGCAAATACAACTATTTAAACTTAATAAATGCGATACACATGTATGTTCAGCTGTAGTTCTGTATGTCTCTGTGAGTTACTGTGACCTGTCTCCATCATTATGTCTTCCAGGAATGCCGCGTGCAAGGCTACCCCTGCTACCCCTTTTACCCGCTTGAAGGATGAGGCCCTCATCCCATACCTACTCGACAATCATGATATCCTGTTCAGCCATGTGCCACAGGATGCACAGCAGCAAGATGCCCTGTGGATGGAACTTCACAGGAGGGTTAATGATGTCGGTGGCTACAACCACACATACCAGCAGGTGCGCAGACACTGTACAGACCTCATTAGATGGGTGAAACAGCGTGTGAATACAATCGCCAGGGAACAAGGTGCAACAGGTGGTAGACCACCAACCCAGCTCCCACTCACACGTACCGAGGAGCTACTGGCCAACCTGGAGACACCTGCAGAACCACATCCACAAGCCTTAGCCGATATTGTGGAGGTGGTGTCTCTCAACCACTGAGCCTTGAGTTGCCTGGTAAGCCAGTACTGCACCTATAACAACTATATTCCATATAGTTACATGTGTCACTGTACAATATGTAATGTAACATTATATGCAAGGCATGTATACACACATGCTGCATACTGTAGTATGCTACTCTGTGTATGCACACATGTGCATACACCATAGTATAGTCTAATGTACTGGTGTATGTGTTATGCACATTGCACCCTGTAGCCATTATACATGCATGGATTATGCTCATACTGCTGTGTTACTCCTATTTAGATACTTCTGGTGTTCTACTGCTACAGCAGCCCGTTGCAGGTGAGAGTGTTATTATTTATCAGGAATTGTAATGCACAAACCTATCTGCCATGTGGCCATTTACAACATGTACACATAATGTATGGTCCTGTCACAATATACAGGTAGGACCTGCAATTCATCACAATGACTACCCATGTGCAACACTTGCAAACTATGTGAATCATCTCACTGACATGAATCCTCACAAACTGTCATTGCTAGATGTGTGGACAGCTGTGCATACAATGGTGGAGGTGCTGTTCACTTTAGGGATGTACTACAGATCAGAACTACACATGTGGTGAATATAAACAGTACTACACAGTGGGATGGAGTATGGCCAGCACACAGGATTCACTGGTGTGGATCATAGCCCTGCTATGAATGTCACACAATGTGATGTGCTATCTTGACATGTCCATGACATCTAGTGGCCTAGCTACAACACTGCCTACCTAACCTGAAAACATATCCCACATACCACCCTTTATCTGCATAACCCTGTCATCAGTGGAGCATATATGTCATATGGGACAACACAGACATGTGAAATAGATACCCGTCACAATAATTTGGACAACACATGTACATACATGGCCATGGAGGATGACCAGAGACATGGGGCAACACACACAGTAGACGTGATGTGCTTGTGTGTACACCTTGTCGTACAATGGCTACACATGGTCCAACTATGGCCTTTGCATAATGGTCATATTGTAGATGTGGAACACTAGACATCCTACAGGCCTGTGCACATCTTGTGTAGGCATAACATCAATCCACCACATAACATGTGTTGAACATCTTGAGGGTGTCACGACATGACACCAGTCACCTGTACAGTATCCACATCAGTCACAGATACAGTACATTCCCTTGCTGGTGTTGGACATCAATGCCATACTTGCTCCTTGTGTGTGTGTGTGTGTGTGTGTGTGTGTGTGTGTGTGTGTGTGTGTGTGTGTGTGTGTGTGTGTGTGTGTGTGCATGTGTGTGGTACACAGATGTCATGTGGGACATGGTGTACCGACGTGTTCGCCATGTCTGGCCATAGTTGCCAGGCAGCAGCAATATGGTTGCAGATGTGCAGGGGTGTCATCTGTATACCCATCAGTGACCTGTGTCACAACTTCAACATCATGGTTTAGTGTGTATACACCTCAGTGACATGGGTCACATTCCACAGTATATATGTATTGTATCTGAACAATAGCCATGGCTATGAACTCTGTCTGAAATTCACATAGCACTAGAGATGCCTCATGATTCCCTGAAATGGCCATGCACATCAGCTAAATGTGCAGTATATCTGTAGGGTGGACAGACAACACTGCATTGGGACACCATTGCCCCACTGTATATTTGCCAGGACACCATTGTGTTAAACATGTATGCAGTCATTGCACACATCAGCAGATCATGTCATACTACATGTGATTGTCAAGGTCATATGCCACACATCAGGCAGGTGTACTGTTAACCTGTGCTGGTCTACATGGTGTAACACAGGGATGTATGCTAACTACTACTATGATTGTGTAATTTGCATGCCATCTGCTATGACACATGCATGCTGTTGTGTGCAACCCAGGGATGTATGATAACTACTACTATTATTGTCTGCGCTGCATGCCGTCTGCCGTATCACATGCATGTTGCATGCCTTCTGTCACATCACATGCATGTGTGTCTATTGTATAGATTGTAATGTACAGTTCTTGTCTGGCCTCACAGGTGATGTAGGTGCATTGCCCTCCTGCAGTACATCTGATGTTAGTGTCCCCACAGACTCTAGTAGTGATGATGAACATATGATTGAGTCACAGGCAGAGTTGTCAGGGGCTGAAACTGTGCCATTGGTTGCCATTCCATCTATATCTCCCTCATCCTCGCACACAGATCCCATGCCTGCACATACCTTATCACCAGTGGCCATAAAGGAAGGACAGTTGGCGTGTGGTAGCTTGGAACAGGAAAGTGTGGGGGCTATGGAAGGTGTGCCTGCACACCATGGTGTCAGCCAAATGACTGGTGGTGCCCCACACAGGCTCGTGGCCAGTGCTGCTCATAGGAGGACCTCTGGCCAACATGCTCCTGCAAGACACAGCGCAGCAGCTGGTGTCACCAGACTCATGTTTCAGGCTGTAATAGAAGCACAGACGTGCTGAATGGTGCAACAGAGAAGATCAGAGGCTACAGAGGGCTGCTGTCCGTTCTTTAAACAATAACATCCAGGCAATGGTAAATGCTCAACAGCAAATTGCTGAAGCTTTGGATAGATGGTTGTGTGACATGGTTGGCGTCCTTGACCATGGCATGACAATCCGTGAGCGTGAGCTGTCTGTGTTGGAACATCTGGTAGAAGTGAGGCATCAGGCAAATGCTACATCCCCTGTGTCATGTCTACTTGTACGAGCTACCTCACATGTCCGCTCCCATAGTGGCGGTAGCAGCAGCAGTGCATCTGGTGCTGTGCTGTCCACACCACAACTCAGCAGGCCATGTGCACATGGCCCGGGATGGTCCCAATAAGGACATGGTTCCAGTGGACAAGTGACATCACAGAGTACCCAATCTGCACCTCTGCCTGGTAGTGCCCGTGCAACCCCTGGCAGGCACAGGTCACATGTCCGTGGCCGGACACCGTGAACTGTAAAACCTCACCTGTACAGTCTGCAGCTGTCAATATTACCCCTGTGTAGGCCAGACACATGGCAGAACTGTGTGCATGCATACACGCATCACTGGAAACATATGTAGGGCACCGCAACACACACATGCATAACATCCACACACACCCAATTACATCAAAGGCCCAAACCCACACACATGATGTCATCCAATGGTGCAGCCTAGGCCTCTGGCAAACATTAACACCCTGTGCATATGATGATGTGCCTGCTGCATCCCTGACATCCACACCATCAGTGCAGGGACATGTTCATATGGTCTGATGCACAGGGTGAACAGACTAGGAAGATAAGTGTAGTTTACAATTGTTGAGGACTGTTGACAGACAGCAGATATATCATGTACTACAGGTATACAATACTGTTAACAGTATGTGTCTTGTGTAACAACAGTAACTGCATGTTGGTCATGATGTTCTGCTGTCCTCCTTCAGGTCTTATTGCACGTGCCAGTGGATGTCAGTGTTTGCAGTTAGTGTCCCATATGTCAATGTGGACTACTCACAGTTATGTATGAATATACCATAATGCACCGTGTAGCTGCCACATACCAGTGAGAATGTCCCACATTACAAACACGTCTACCGATCCAAGACCATGATAGCTGTGTATTAAGCTACTGTGGCCACAGACGTGACATCCATAAAGGGTGACATCACAGGTACAGTAACATGGAGTGGTGAGGTAAGAGAGTGTTCTAGCTGATTACAAGGGTAGAGGCCAGTGGGATGTGTGATGCCTCATTGGGAATCAGTAATACACATTCCCATGACAGGATGCCAACACACAACTGCACCCACACACTCAGGTATTGACACACATGTATTCAGTGACACAGTAACACACCCACACACTCATGGATTCACAGACACAGTAACACACACTCGCACACCGTTGCTACTGGTGAGGTGAGGACCTCTGCCTATGTGCAAATCATCATTACAGTACTGTGCACCTACATGACGTGCCACAGAGAATACACATGTACAGGTAGTCAGTACGGCCTAAGATCGGGGACATCAACAAGGATAGTAGAATGCATCGCCTGGATGGGGGGAGGGGTCTTATCAGTTCAGTATGGTAACATACATCCTCACCCCAGGGACCAGTCAGCCCTACATCACACACTGTGGCATTCAGTATTTAATACACCTATGTCACGCACATACAGATACCGCACATGTGTAAGATACAGGCCCCTGCCTATGTCCTGCTTTCTACATTGCAGTCTGTACAGATGTGTACACTAGTGTACAGGAGAGTGAGTAACAATTGAGATATATTCCCCACAATACGTGACATATATGGACACACACGCAACCACACATGCCAGTACTGTGAATCTCAGACCTGCCTAGCTAGTTATGTATGACAGACGTACAGCAGTATGGCACCCGTTACAAACTCTACTGACACTTCCTGTGGCAACAGTGCTGATATATGCACATGGGACATCTTAACTATTAACAGGTGTCAAGTGATTTACCTTCGCTGTCACCCTCACTGCTGTCAAAGTTATGTGTTATGTCCTTCAATTAATGAAACCATTACTTATCGGTTACACAGGTTATTGTAGGACCACTTGTGACACACCTGTGAGCTGTCCACAGCAAATATCCATCTGCAAAGATGCCCCACCACTTAGTTATTTCCACACATCTGTCCATACCTGAGGTACATCTTTCTGTACATTCAGCATATCACCATATACAGTTGGCAATGTTGAGGCTGCATTGCAACTGCATGATGTACTAGGACACATGTCACCTGCATACAGGAGGGTGTGTACTGGTGTACAGCAACAGTCATCTGCTAATTGTGGAATGTACCGAGGGTCCCTGGTATGTGTACAGCTGACCTGGTCACAGACAGTGATATTATTGCATTGCATAACACATGATGCAACTGTGTCAGTACATGTGTACTCTCTACAGTTGATATAGAGCTTAGTACAGTACACAGGTCAAGGGTCACATGGTGGTGTACTCTTCTATGTCATGTATGGATGCATGTTGGTGGTCTGAGGGCATGGTGGTGTCTGAGGTTTACATCTGGAATGCAGCATGTGACACTGTGTCCTGCACATGACTCATCTGTGATGCCTTTCATGGGGGAGCGGTCAGTACATGTGAGTGGCCTTTATGTATGTGGGTACACCACCTGGAGTGGTCCGTACCTGTGTTATAGCCCACATGTCTGGTTCTGAGGTATATGGTGGTAGTGCTAGGTTCTGAGGTATATGGTGGTGGTGCTACTGTGCACTACAGAGCCATCAGCCAGGTGTTCCTCACTGCACAGATGTCAGTACTCCCCATTGTTGGATCTACAGTGACCAGCTGTGAATATGGATGCTACACATCTGGCACTGGTTAGCATAAGAAAACAATGCAGTTGTCCTGTAGGTGTATGGGAGTTAATGTATGTTTAGGACATTTGCCTTGGAATGGCACTGTGTGTGCGGATGCAACTTGGGTAATATCCCCCACTCTCTTGAATCATGGATGCATGCGATATGTGACAAAGGCCTGCCTACTGTCAGCCATGTCATCCCAGAATGACAGCAGATGTTGTGTAAAAGACCGGTGTCAAATATATGTAGAGCAGCGTTCCTGCTAACAATGACAACTACTAACACCAGAGCCCATTACAATGTGTTCTTTACATCTACCTGTAATAGCATGGCCACTGTGGCCTTCCGTGTTTAGCATCAGAGTGCATCCCAGTCAGCCCTGTACTACTAGGAGTATGAGCATGCCCAGTATATCCTTGTGTAGATGGACACATAGTAGTGCATTCCGACCAGCCCTGTGCAAAGTGTGTGAGCATGCCCCCTGTGCTACTAAGTGTATGAGCATGCCCAGTATATCCTTGTGCAGATGGACACATAGTGCATTCCGAACAGCCCGATGCTACTAAGTGTGTGAGCATGCCCAGTGACACCTTGTGTCGGTTATGTGCCTCTGTGTATGGGCATGGCCATTGTAACCCTGTATAGTGGTAGCAGTCATCCATTCCACAGATGGGCATACTCCAGGTCAGGATGGATTCCTACTTTAAACACACAGGTATGTACATCTTAACTTCCAGCATCCCTGTTGATGTCCGCATTCCCAGAAGGTCATAATGACAGCCTTGAAATGTGTAGCCTGTGTGGCGCGATTCATAAGTATGTAGTATTGTAATAGTAATCTGTAAATAGGCAGGTGTTCCACTCCCGCCACTGGCGTGTGTGTGTGTGTATGCCTGTCCCTATTTGCCAGAGGACTGTCAATTGCTTTTAGACTGCCCACACTCCATATATTTCTTATACCCACCATTAGCAAGGCCGATGATGTCACCCATCTACAAATACACTTCTGGGAGTGCTGTGTCCCAGTAATCTCGGTGGCACGTTCTGTAACTGCGTAATGCTGTAGTGTAATAAAGTAGTTAGGTCAGTGTTCTAGTCCCACACTTGCCATGTGTGTGTGTTTGTGTGTGTGTGTGTGTGTGTGTGTGTGTGTGTGTGTGTGTGTGTGTGTGTGTCCCAGTTTGCCTGTGAACTGAGTAATGCTTTTATACTGCTCACACCATACATTCCTTATACCCATCGTTAGCAAGACCGATGATGCCACCCATCTACAAATACACCTCTGGGAGCGCTGTGTACCAGTAATCTCGGTAGCGCATTCTGTAACTGTGTAATGCTGTAGTGTAATAAAGTAGCTAGGTTAGTGTTCTAGACCCACACTTGCCGTGTGTGTGTGTTCCCATTTGCCTGAGAACTGAGTAATGCTTTTATACTGCTCACTGTCCATACATTTCTTATACCCACTGGTAGCAAGGCCGATGATGTCACCCATCTGCAAATACATCTCTGGAAGTGCTGTGTCCCAGTAATCTGAGTAGCGCATTCTGTAACTGAGTAATGCTGTAGTGTAATAAAGTAGTTAGGTCGGTGTTCTAATCCCACACTTGCCATGTGTGTGTGTGTGTGTGTGTGTGTGTGTGTGTGTGTGTGTGTGTGTGTGTGTGTGTGTGTGTGTGTGTGTGTGTGTGTGTCCACGTTTGCCTGAGAACTGAGTAATGCTTTTATACTGCACACACTCCATACATTTCTTATACCCACCGTTAGCAAGGCTTATGATGTCACCCATCTACAAATGCACCTCTGGGAGTGCTGTGTCCCAGTAATCTTGGTAGTGCATTCTGTAACTGTGTAATGCTGTAGTGTAGTAAAGTAGTTAGGTCAGTGTTCTAATCCCAAACATGTTAAGTGTGTGTGTGTGTGTGTGTGTGTGTGTGTGTGTGTGTGTGTGTCTGCCTGCGTGAGATAAGTACAATGCTTTGTAGTATTCGCCATAGTGAGTGCCGTAAACGCGTGTTGCTGCAGTGTAATATGGTAGGAGTTTGTATACAGGACATGGCAAGTGTGTGTTTGTCTGTCAGAGCCTGTGCAGAGGTGGCCGTGATTGTCTTACCATTGGACATGTTTGGGAGCGGGTTTTGTAGTTTTCCTATATGGTATCTGTCTTATGACACATTGGCCACCTCACGAGGAGTACAGCTGTCAGTCAGCCATGGCACTGTGTTGGCAAGCCATACCCAAACATCTGGCAAAAGGCCTGGTGAACTAAGTATGCAGCCAGGAGTACAGCTGTCAGTCAGCCACGGCACTGTGTTGGCAAGCCATACCCATACATCTGGCAAAAGGCCTGGTGAACTAAGTATGCAGCCAGGAGTACAGCTGTCAGTCAGCTATGGCACTGTGTTGGCAAGTCATACCCATACATCTGGCAAAATGCCTGGTGAACTAAGTATGCAGCCCTACTAGTACCCGGTATATGCCCCGCACCAATGAGCCATGCACATACAACCTTGCCTAGGATATCCCACTATGTTGCTAGTAACATGCACATTGAGGACAGATAGTAGGCATGGTGTGAATGCAGTGGCCTGCAGAGGACATGGCACCCTGTACAGCGGTACAATAGGCACATATATGCGGACAATGTGCCTTCACTATGTTCCACACTGAATGCCTGCAACATATGTGGTGCCATCAAATGTGATCCACTAAGGCCAGACAATGCTGTACACATGTGCCCTGTATGGACCCATGCCACTGACACCATGGAATACCTGTATCATACTATCCATGCAGGTGCAGGGCCGACCTGCTCACTATAAGCAGGTTTCATCACACCAGGCCAGTATTGGCATATCGGGGTATAACAGGCTGTGTACACTACATGTGTCTGCCAAACCAGGTACACCTGTACATGTCACTGTACAGTATTGTGGGACATGCACATCCCAGGCAATGTCCATGTGAAGGACTATCAAACACAGACATGGCATGCATTGCAAAGCTTTGGCCCTACACATTGGTAACCAGGATGTCAGGGCCAGATAATGCAGTACCCATCTGTGTGGGACATTGCAGACACTACACCCCTGCACTGCACACCATTGTCAGGTGACACGATGGCAAGGATCACCCCTCACCCAGCCTTGTACAGCCATCTTGCACAGCCAAACACTACACACCCATGGAGCAATGCATATCTGCATGCCAGTACTGGCACCCTGTGTCTGCATGTGGGTTGTGATGCTCCCACTCACAGTCACTCCCAGTATAAACTTCGTTGGCATACCAACAGTTGTCAAGCACTTTCACATGCCCTAGCCCATAGAACCTCCAGATATCCCCTGTGGTGCATGTGGTCCTGTGCATTACTGCAGTGTGGCAAACTAAGTAGTTACGTTATGTATTTGTGGTCCTGGAAAAGGTGTCAATGCATGTCCATTAGAGAGTGTGGTTGTGGTGACAATGGCCTCCATTCACATAGACTAACATGTGTGCCACACCTAATGTATGTCTACTATATCTGTTGCAGATGGCACTCACTCATCTACACACAGGTTCTTACAGCACAGCAACATGTCACCTTTGTGGCACATGTAGTAATGTCATGCACATGTAATAGTAATGAGTAGTCAGGGGTTTGCCCCTGTATTATTTGGCATGTGGCAGATGATACTTATGGTTAATTCTCTAAGCCCTTCCCTGGTGTACATTGCCTGTCCCGCCCACACACTCTCTGGTGGATGTAAAGGTGTACACCTGCACAGCAGCAGCATGTGTATTATAAGAGATGTAAAAGGTCAGGTGATGGCCTCTGCACCTATTGCAGTCCTCCTCTAGATGATTGCATGTGGTACAGCTGTGATGGTGTTCCCATAGCCATCCGCATGATAAACACGGTGCACTATCTAAGGAAACATGTTATTATCTGGCCATGACAGTTGCTGTGAGTGGTACCTGGATGTGATGTTCTGACACGGCATCACAGATGATATCTGGATGTACCTCAATCAATTTCCACAGTGGGAAATACTCTAAAGAGTGGAGTGTGATGTGCCACACATAACTACAGCATGTAAGTGTAGCTATGTTGCATTGAGACTATTGCCTGTTTAACATGTGTGTGGTATTGGCTATTCTGCATGTTATAATACAGACATGACAGTACTCTGCTCATGAGGGACCCCCATCTGTAGGGCCATCTGTGAACTGGTCAGTGTGTGAAACCATTTGTTTCCTGTGTTACACACTGAGCACACATCTGTGCACAGCAGAAGCATAGTGTGAGGATTGCAGACAGTACACGATGATAGGGATGTGTTACTGCCATCACATCCCTGACTGGACATGTGTCACATGAGACAGTGGTATGACCAGTGACAGTGACAAGCCAATGATGGGCAACTCTTCATAGCTGCAGTCACACGTCTACTACACATTGTACAGTTGGCATGCAGTATATATGCATGTGTTGTTCTCCCTCTGCAAATGTATACCATCTGTTGTGTTGGGTTGCTGGTGATATCTATGCATACTGTTGTAGGTAATCCTGTATGCTGCTGTCTATCACTAAACCATATGTGGGTTTAAAATGCAACACCATAGGCTGAATGGGTTGAGAGGTCCCAGCAGAACCTCCTGTCCCACTTCAGCTGACCATGGCACTGGGCACTAACATATCTGGGGCCCTGCCATAGACATCAATCTGTGTTGGCTCTGCACCACCTTCTGGTGGTACCACCACTGAGGATGGAGCATGTCCCCCTTGGGAGCGGGACCAGACAGGTACATATCTGCTGTCCTGTGGTCCCAGATGTGTTGCGTTGGTGGCTCCCTAAGGGGTTACAAAGCCAGATACGCCAGTTCAAGGGTGGAGTGTCACATTTACAGGGTGATGCTGCCCCTCCTGGACAGCCCCCAGCACTGCCTCCTTTGCAGCTATGTAGGTGCACTGGCAGTTGCCCATGGCTGGGGACCTCCATCCCACTGTTCCCATGGGCTTTTGAATGCCGAAGACCCATCCCCATCCAGGGTGTATCCCCCCCACATGTGTCATATACCAACCCTGTATGCTGTCTTTTCTGTGCTCCTACCTATCCTCCACGGCCATACCTACACTCCTTCCCAACATCTGACACTCACCTATGGACACATAAGGCCATTCAGCTCCTAGGACACCATCTGCCCTATACATAGCTGTCCATTACACACACGTGCCCACTGGACACATGAAACCCTTGTAATATGCATCATAACATACTACTGTTATCCTCACCCCTGTCCCTCAGGCGCATGATCCTGGTATGCACATCACTCCTACATGGTCCAGGTACATGCGAGGAGGACAACCCCATTGTACACAAAACACTACCAGTCCCTTTGTGCTTACCCCATTTACCATTATCATGATGATGATGTTGCTCACAGCACCTTGCAAGAGTACTGTTCACGCATAATGACTGGACAGGTACTGTTGTGTTAATGTACATTACATGCACAGAGTGATGTATATGGCCAATGTACAACTATTTGCGTGTATAACTGACACATGTCTGTCTGAGGGAGTCTTGTGATCAAATAGAGCAACACCACTACATAATACAGGCGTCGCTGGTGTTTCCCATTTCATTCATTTGTAATGCTTTGTTGCCACATGGTATGTTCCTGATACATCTCTATATATGTATGTACCTATATGCTGGACATAAACACTCATATATACATCTACATGATGGAACACATTCCTATACTGTTGAATGACTGCACTGCATGATATGTTTATGGTACTGTCCATTATCTGTATATCTGCCATGGCGTATTGGTAATACACATTAGCTGTGTGCGCAAGGTCCTGGTTCCGACCCTTGAGAAGGACGTTTAGTTGGTTGCAGGGCAGAACAAGCCCATTGGATACAGAGGGACTAAGGCACATTAAAGCAGTTGGTAGCGGGTGTGCGTGGGTTTGCACGGTGTTAGGCACTGCTGACCTCTGGTTACAGCCTCATATGCTCGGTTAGCCTCTACATTGCATAACCAGTGCAATACTCGCATACTGGTAGCCAAACACGCTTAGACCCGCTCGCTCCCGCACTTGCGAATGCACTGACTTTGGTGCTTGCATCTGTCACTCACACCCCTGGGTGTGAGCGAGGACCACAATATTACCTTGTGATGCCTATTACATTGGACTACAAGACTACAGTATTGGGATTGACTGCCCATTAGGCGACGGCATGGCGTTCGACTGTACGGAATCAGTGGCCTGTCTGGTGAATTAATCATACTTGTGTGTTCTGCATACACTCTGCTCCCATCTGGCTGATACATGGGAAGTGAGACTCTGCAATACAGACAAGTAGTTGGGTTGTGGGAGCCACATCCGTCGGACGAGTCATGCTACCGCATACCTATTACAGGTTTGCCACCTTTTCAATTGGCCAAGGTGGGGACTTTAGGGTTACCACCTATCCCACTTTGCGAGGGACTCTGCGAAAATAATCAAGACATAGCAAATGTCCCGATTACAGGACATTATTATATTCTACGTTTCATTAATAATTGCATAAAACAGTTATTTTATATATGACACTTCTACATGTTATGTGAAGTAGCATAAGCAATTCAAATGCAACTAGATTAAGCTTTTATTTGTGCAAATAAGTATAATCCTGTACTATGCACGGCTGTAGGTATGTTTTGTCCTGGAATGTCTGACATTTCTACAGAAGATGTCCCACTCAGGCCATTTGGAAAGGTGGCAACCCTATAGGACCTGTATGTAGAGACGTCAGACATTGCAGGGCAACACACACACAGTCAGTAGAAAGGGGAGTACTTCGCTGTTTTGCCTAAAGAAAAGGTTACTCTTGTAGCATTATAGTTGCTTATACTGTTACCTATAACATTTAGGTGTTTCAGGTGAACATAATTGTTGTATGCAACTACTACAGACAATATAGGTAATCTTTGCCCTAAATCACAGGATATTTACCATAATTACAGTTATTTTGCAAGACACTTGCAAAAGTGGACAGGTGGTAACCCCAACCCTATTATTCTATCAACTTTCTAAGTAAGCCAGCGGAACATGCACTTTCTCTCACTATCAGACCTCTCATACGAACGGGGAAGAATGAACACTGAATCAGGGACACTGGATAACAACCTCAGGGACACATTTAGAAGCTTGGTGTTATTAACCTGATACATTGACGGACACAGAGCACATATGTATTCATACACATTGTCTGAGGTACATGCTGTTTATGACTCTTACATGCTGTCATTATTCATTATGTGTATTCCGCCACCTTTCCTCCTAATATCACTAGTTCTAGGAGGGTTTAGTTGGGACTGTGTTAGATTCTGATTCGTAATCACGGACGTCCCTGGTAATCGGGGACAGTACAATGATATGTTCCTATGTGTTCCCCCAATGGTTTATGGACTGTCCAGTAGATGTGCTCTTAAGGTTTGGGAAGTATGGGCGTTTGCTATGCCCACATCAGAATATTAATTACACCCACGGGGCGGTCCTAATATGTGTCTGCCAGCCAACACCTGCACGCCTAGCCCCATAATTGCATACCCATAGTTCCCCCACCTGCTAGTACTCTACAGCACTCATTCTTACTGTGGGCACAGGTGGACGCAGGTGGGATATGAACACACCCCTACACACTGCCCACTCTCCCCGTGTCGGGACACATGTCATACATTGTGTCAACCCATGTGTTATCAGGCTTGCACAACCTACTGTTCCGTGTACAGCTACATCCTGGTCGTAATAGTGTTACTCCCATTGGTTGGAAGGACCAAATTTTTGGTGTCCCACAAGGGAAGTCGCTGTCCATGTTTAAAGTGCAGACCTTGTAGATCTCTCTCACTGGTAGTTTCCTGCGGGTGGTCTGGGAAGCAGTGTTGTATTTACCTTTATTGCGTGTCTGTATGTTTCACCAGCCTAGCTGGGGGGGTGGGAGGTAGACGTTTGTTGAATGGACCTCCCACCAACATATGCCCTGTCTAAACATATGTTATCCGTAACTGCTGTAACATAGCCTAGGTATATACGTGTATATGTACTATAACATATATATATCTATTTACATTAATATATACAGATATATCTGCATATGTATTCATACATGTATATTCATATCTTGCTGATATATATATATACTTGTGTGTGTGTGTGTGTGTGTGTGTGTGTGTGTGTGTGTGTGTGTATATATATATATATATATATATATATATATATATATATATATATATATATACATATATATATATATATATATATATATATATATATATATATATATATATATATATATATATATATATATATATATATATATATATATATATATACATATATATAATTATATATATGTACATCAGTGTGTCAATACATTCCCCGCACATACGCACTTACACATGCGTAATGGTGTTTATATGCTTCACCAGCATACTAGTGCCTTATTCGTTATAACACAGACACTTCACTCCAGTCATCTTGTAATCGGTATGTAGCATGTTATACAGCAGACAGATGTCGCTATATGTTAATGTACAGATTACCGATGGTAATTGGAATGTGATAGTGTGATTCGACCCGTCCCTCTTCTGCACAGCCTATTATTCCATCTACTGTCAATGTTTGTATGGGTACATTCCTATTATTTATGTCAACAAATGGAATGCATGTGTTACAGAATTTGTACTTCAACACATATTGTTGTCTGCATGTGAGTATGCTTATATACCTATTATGACCTAGCTGACCCTGGCACGCCTGGCCCATCCAACCCTGGCACGCCTGGATCCATAATTGCATACCCATAGTTCCTCCACCCCACCAGTGTTAAATTTACATGCGTAACATCCATTATCCATTATCCATTATTGCCCTCTCCAGAGTTTTTGGGGCCCTACACACATTTTGTCCCACCTCGTATATTCACAGGGTCTCCCTCCATGTATATTTGCACATACATGCATTTTCTGGGATTATGGAATCCGGCCATTTGTGCTTCTCAATTTGTGGAGGTCCCAGCATGGGACTACATTTAGTCTGTGTGTAAAGGAGACATAGCATTTCAATAATGCCACTCCCACTGGTAAAACCCTGCCTGTGGTGTGAGTAGTGGTGCTTTGCTCACTCCTGGGCAGCTTTTTATGACTTACGCTGAAAGCACTATATAATACCGACATTGCTCTTGAGTCCCTTCACATCCCTTGTGTATGCTGTATTGTTACAATGTCCATTCTTCATATATATATATATATATATATATATATATATATATATATATATATAAATAAATATATATATATATGTGTGTGTGTGTGTGTATATGTATTACATCTGTACATACAAACAGGCGCACTCGCCTATGCTTACTGTGCATTACATATGTTTACTGCTGCTTATTTGTACTTATTTGTGCCTTATTCATTATGACAATACCACTTTGATTGAAAGGAGCTGGTTAATAGTGCCATGCGATACACACATTCACCTTTACATGTTTAAATGTCAGCTTTACAGCAGAGCAACATTCATTCCACAAGGAAAATGATATGTGCTATTGTCGACCTTGAACCGTGAATGCCTTTTCTTTAGGTGGATGCTCTAATCACTACACTATTGGTGTGCTGCTTCATTTATATGTATACCCATGGTTCATAGTTACCTGAACACATGCCTCATCACTTCACTTACACAGCAGGCATCCATTTTCCTGTTGGGAAAACTACACTACTGGACATGCACCATTCCCTATTCACTACTGCTCCGGACCCGTGCCGCATGTTGACTCACTCCGAGGATATTCAGACCTCCAAAGCCTATAGACCTGGCACATACATGTGTTCAATTGTCAGGGTTTTCATATGGTCATCTGGGTTTAGGCTTGTCCCATTGGGGATCTGGACTGCCCTGCACCTAGTTCAAAGTCAGACTTAGCACGGTGCGATCGTTTGTTCCACTTTTAGCATCCTACCTGTGGTTGTGGATGCAGAGGTGTGCTCATCTATGGCCATCCTGATATATAACAGCACTAACTATTACTGGGATTTCTGCTGCTGTTTCCTTTCATTATGACTGCTATATTGTGACCATGTTCATTCTTCATATCTACACACACACATATATACACACACACACACACACATATATATATATATATATATATATATATATATGTATATATGTGTGTGTGTGTGTGTGTGTGTGTATATCAGTCTGTACATACACATGCAAATACACCTACATGCTCATTTGCATTTCCCATACCGTTGAATCACCGCCACTTACCATCGTGCATACACGCTTGGATACCCGCTTATGTCTAGGATTGCCACCTTTTCATATGGCCAAAGTGGGGCATTTTCAGGACACACATCAGATTTTACAGACCGACACATACCCACGGTCAGTACAAAGGTTAGAACTTTACTTATTTGCCTAAATAAAAGTTTATTCTTGTAGCAGTTTAGTTGCTTAATCTGTTTCTTGTAACTTTAAGTATTTTGCATACAGAAATAACTGTTTTATGCAACTGTTACATGAAATATGGGACATAAGTATTTCCTACAATCACAGGACATTTGCCATTGTATTATATTTGGTCTGGACACAACTGCCCAAAAAGGGACTGTCCCTCACAAGGTGGGGCAGGTGGTAACCCTACTTACGTCTGCTTTAAAGCACCTTCAGCATCCTATATCCGACTACCACTATGCGTATGTGTAAGGTATATATTCCCGATAATGCACGTGGGGAGGCGTGCATCATGGTCAGGTGTTTAATCCCGGGTCATAGGTTCTGCAGGACCAGCTGGAGGCTGAGCAGTCTTGTGGACAACTACTGCTCATACAACTTGTGTCCAGATGTATACAGGACTGGACATTGTGTCGTGACACCAAGTCTAATGTTTAAAACAGATACTTATCCCATGAGGGATATCCAAAAATTGTGGGGACCGATGACCTTCTTTGCTTTACGGCTATAAGGTAGAGTTATACATGCAAGGGATACATAATTTGCAATCCTGAGACTGCCTAGGGTAAGACTGCCTACCAGATATGGGTAGGGGTCACTATGTGCAGATATGGCTGCGCCTATCTAGCAGCCCGAGTATGGCTGGTTTTGGTGGACATTCAGGAAGGGGGGGTGGTGTGCTGTGAAGGGGATGATAGGTATTCAAATATGTATCCAGGTGTGTTGGGGTTTGATGGCTCAGTTCAGGCCAGACCATATGTGGGTATGTGCCGTTAACGTTTCTGTACATGTATATTGCACTTTTTAATGTTCACATGTTTGTGGGATTGTATTGCGGATGTGCATAATTGTTCTTTGGTTATCTTCCTGATTCACCCACTGCTCCCTCGTAGACTTCCAATTCACCAATTGTGCATCCAATCCAGTCTCCCCTTGGCGAATTATTACATTACCCATCAGCCCCCACCCCCATATTCCACAGACACCATTCATCCCTTCTTTAGTTGATGGCCCATGGCACAGTCAACAGAACACATTGCATACACTACATATCTCTGGGACCAATATGGTTGTGAGGACTACCCTAGCATTTCTGATCATCCACATGCTGTACTTCACGCACATAGGTATACACAAATACTTATCTTTCATGACATGGTAGGTAGACCCGGGTAATACTCGTTCATCTATGGGCCGTCCTGACAAGGATGACTTGGACCGCAAATGGGCAGATATTGAGTGAATGCTCTGACCATTGGTAGGGTTGCCACCTTTTCATATGACTTGGATGGGACATTTTCGGGACACACATCAGAGTTTACAGACCAACACATACCCACGGTCATTACAAAGGATAGCACTTTAGTTTTATGCCTACATATAAGCTTTTATTGTTGTAGCAGTGTAGTTGCTTATTCTGTTTCATTTACTTGCTTATTCTGTTTCTTGTAACATTTAGGTATTTTATATACGGACATAAGTATTGTATGGGACTATTACATAAAATATGGGGCATAATTATGTCCTACTATCGCAGGACATTTCACATTTATAATGGTTTTGATATGGACACACCTGCCTAGAGGGGGACTGTCCCTCACAATGTAGGATAGGTGGTAACCCTAACCATTGGGCTAGGCTTAGCAATTGGCAGGGCGCTAACACGATGCGTTTCGCTTCCACTTGGTATAACTAGCTACACTACAATGGAATACGGGCAGGAGGTTTTAAATATCATTTGTTCGAGGGATGGGGACTCAATATTCAGCTACATGCCTTTGTGTTTACTTCTTATTGTGGTGTTCGCAAAAATGTCTTGCATGCTTTGCATACATTTCACTATCCACGGACACTGACAGGAGTGATTACTATTAGAGGCAGGCTGTACTAGCCAGCATTTTAGGTTGCGTGTATGCAGCCGACATGTTCATGCCTCCGTGCAGTGCTTGGACACACCCCCTGCACTCGTACATGTTTCCTATGCACGTGGCCATTACAGCAGTGCACCTTCATTAATATGCATGTGGTGCTGCTGCACCATCTCTACGCCGCACGGTTGGCACAAGGTTAACGCCGTCCTTGCGCCGAGCTTCATGAATCCCGGGGAACATCTTCTTATGGCCTGGCCATAAAATAATTTAATTTCAGCTATTTATTTCGGGAGTTAACCTCTGGTATTCCAGTTTCCATTTTTAAAACATATACATTTAAACAGTTACAATAGTGTATGCACATTTCTGTTCTCTTCCAGCAGGGAACACTGTGGCTACATGATACATCTTTAAGCTCAGTAATTTACAAAATATCTTTTCAGCACACGTCTGTGAAAACCATCTTATATGACATACTGTTCTAATACATTTGTAACAAAAGCATCTTATATGATCGTGTTGATATTCACAAATGACATAAAATTTTTTACACAATTCCAGATAGCTGGGCTGGCAGTATCTCCTTTCGTGATATCCCCCCCCCACCGAAGACTCAAGCTAGTTTTTCAAGTTACCCTTGAGAAATGTTGCTTGACAGGGATGAGCCTATCTAGGAACACCTTACCCCATTCCCTGTCTTGAGATCCCAGGTGCCTTGGCATTGCTAACCCCAGTACAGTGATGCTCTGTCCTATCATATGACTGCAACCCTAGGCTCCACCCTAGTAATTTGGGACTTTGCTGGCTGTCTCCCTGTAGCCATAGATCCCCCTCTCCCACTGATGCCAATGGTGAGGATTGAGGCTCCTTGATTACTGATCCAGTGGTAGGCCATCACATTTTATTGGTTGGCAGTGGCAGGATATCCACATATTGGCATTCAGTGGTGTGGATATTGAATTTATGTAACCTGTAAACAGTGGTCATTAAAGAAGGTGTTTGTACTCTCAATCAGCAACACAGTGAACATTTAGAGTTTGATATCACAACAGTTTTACTATCTTTTTGTTAGCTTAGGTAGTCAGGGAGAGCAAGCAAGGATGTCAGTGGAGGAGGCAAGCTGACAAGGAGCCAGTTGGCTGAAATGTGCCAAGCCAAAGTACTGGGACATGCCAACCTGACTAAAGCCTTAGTCACAGCTGCATCACAGACCAGCAACCAGGAGGACAACTAGACTGGCCTTCGGGATGTACAACTCTCAGAAACAACCTTTTCACAGAGGACCTAAAAATCCATCTGAAGTTAAAGAGACTTGAACTGGAGGCCAATTATTTGGAAACAGAATTAGAAGAGAGAGACTGAGACATGTGGAGGCCGAAGAAAATGAGAGACTGAGATGTTTGGAAGCTGAAGAAAATGAGAGGCAGAGGCAACATAAAAAGGAGATGCTGACTCTTTGCCAGGGCCATGGAGGTAATGGGGAAGGTAATAACTGAACCCCAGAAGCAACAAAGGTCAGTAAATTCCTTCACAATTTACAGAAACAAATGTAAAATAAATAATAAATAAATAAATAATTTTGATAGTTTTACTCATATGTTTGAAAGGGAGCACCAGAGAATGTCGAGTTTCTGTAAACTCGAATGTCATATGGTCGAGACCATATAATTGAGTTTTCAGAAACTCAACACTGAAGAAGAAATAATTAAAAAAAAAACAGTAATAAACATTGTTTTTGCATGGGGGCAAGACCCCCTGCACCTTTCCTACCTGAATATGTTATGTCTGTGATTGCACTGTAGAGAGGAAACGGGAAATCTCCTGTTCTGCACTTCTGCATACAGTGCAGACTGGGAGATTTCACTTTCACCACTGTAGTGCGATCTCAGAGTTGGTATATTTAAGTAGGGGGGTGCAGGGGGGCAAGCCCCCCCTGCATAAATGATGTGTGTGACTACTTTTTTTTTTGTGATTTGTTTTTTAATGTCGAGTTTCTGAAAAGTCATTCATATGGTCTCAGCCATATGAAAGTCGAGTTTTCAGAAACTCAGCATTCTCTAGTGAATCCATTTGAAAGGGTATGTAAACAGTACAATCTTAACCAAGGGCTCTGGGTACAGTTCCTGACCCCCTTACTCCACAGAAAAGCTGCAACTGCTATTTCTAAATTGTCTGATATTTAAGCAATAACCAATGACGTGATGTGGTATATTGAAGATTTACCCACTGTTGGTGTGGTTTAATCACGAGGGTGAAGCCCGAGTGATTAAACAAAGCCAGCCGTGGGTAAATCTTCAATATACCATAACCACGGAACTGGTTATTGCTATTATACATGACATAATTTAAGAAAAAAATACTAAACCTTTCTTAAATAATGTCTTTGTATAATGGCAGATTGCTGTTCTTCTGCCGGTTGTGGTATACTGAGTCTGCTTTTTGATGTACTGCGCATGCATATGGAACTTGTGTTCCCACGCATACCCAGTACATCAAGGCTTTGAAATAGATACAATGGAGAAAAGAAAGTCTCCGTTGTTCCGTTTTCTCTCTCTCTCTTTTTTTTTTATTGTACAAAAAAAAGATTTGGGGGCAGTTTATACCAACGGAAAAAAGTCCGGGCGACCAGAACTTTTTCTGTTGGTATATTATGGGATTTACAATGGGCACGCTGGTTGGGATGGCCAATCAGCATGCACGCTTTAGAATATTAATAGGGAGGAATTGTATAATGATTGATTAAATTATAATACTGTTAAATATTGTTTATTAGAGTGTTTTAAATTAACACCTGAAGCTTACAGAAAAACATTTTGTGAGCATAGGTGCAAGGCAGATGAAAGTGTGTGAATATATTGCTGAGTTAAGCACTTATTTTCATAGATGGGTGAGTGGGTGTCAGGTCACCACTTTTCAAGGGCTGGCAGACTTTTTGGTGAGGGAACAAGTCCTTAACACTTTGCCTGAGGACATGAGAATCTGGTTAGCAGATAGAGAATGCAACATAGCAGATGAGTTGGGGGAAAAGGAAGATCTATACCTAGCAAGCAAGGCATCACTGCACAGGAAAGGGATACCCAGTGCTGCTCATGGGTCTAAGGGAACCCATGGTGGGCAGCCTAAACCCAACAGAGTCTGCCAATAGCAAGGGAAGCCACTAGTTCAGGTACATAGCTAGGACCAAAGGTTAAATGTTTTAAATGCAACTAGTGGGGCCATGTAGCATATAGATGTCCATGCAGGCAAGGTGGGGAACAAAAGGTGGGAGAGCCAGTAAGTGGGAATGACAGAATGCCAGCAGTAAGTTGTCTGGAGACAACAAGGGTACCAAACTACCACAAGAGGTTATATCCTATCTTAGTAGATGGGAAACAGAACACTGCTAAGAGAGACACAGCCTCTGACCTAACCATTGTGAAGCCTGCAATGGATAAAGAGGAGGACTACTTGCTTAGGCAGTCTACTCCAGTCAGAGCTTTTGGAAGGACCCCATTCCAAATACATTTGGCTAGGGTTCACCTTGACTGGGACGATGGAAAAGGAAGCCAGCAAGTAGGTGTGTTTGAGGATATCACTGCAGATGTCCTGATAAAGAATGATTTTGATAATACAGTACCTTGTGTGCATGCAGTTGCATGTAGTCAGGCTTGGAGACAAGCTTGTGGGTCTGGTAGCCTGGAGGAACCCAGACAGATTGCACACTTGCAGCCAAGATTGGTGAGGTGGCGTCTTCAGGGAGGGAGCTACCCTGTCGCAGTTAGACTGAAGGTGAGCCACAGCTGATGGTGGGTACTGATGTTCCCTTGGACAGAGTGACTGCAAGGGCAGAGGTGAGTAGTAGTATCCAGGCTGACAGTGAGGCACCGGCTGTCAGAGGATACCAGAATTCCTGTGGAAGGGGAGCTTGGAAGGGTTACAAAGAGAGAGTTGAGACAGGCTCAGCTCTCAGACCCTACATTACAAGGCTTAAGGGAGGAGGCCAGGGAGGCCCCTTATTCTCAAGGAAAAGGTAAATCCATATACTGGGACAAAGGGTTAATGTATAGAGAGTTGACCCCTGAGGGAGGGCTAGAGGGTGAAAGAATACAGCAGACAGTAGTGCCCAGAACCTACCATATGGCACTTCTAGCCATAGCCCATGATATTCTCTTTGCAGGTCATATGGGCATAAAATGTACAAAGAGACATACTACGCAGAACTTTCCAGAGATGTAACAGGATACTGCAGGACCTGTGAGCAGTGTCAAAAGGTAAGCAAGACAGGAGACAAGATGAAAGCTCCTTTGATGCCTTTGCCTGTGATTGAGGAGCCATTTCAGAGGGTAGCTATGGATATTGTGGGGCCTTTGAGTACCCCAAGTTCCACAGGGAAGAAGTATATCCTAGTGGTAGTAGATTATGCTAGCAGATACCTTGAGTCAGTGGCTCTGTCCTACATCGAGGCAGAAAGGGTGGCAAATGCTTTGTAAGAGGTTTTCAGCAGGGTAGGTTTTTCAAAAGAAATACTGACTGATAGAGGTGCCAATTTCACATCAGACCTGCTAGCTTGTCTGTGGGAGTGCTGTGGGGTGAAACACCTAAAGACCACCCCAGACTAGTGGTCTGTTGGAGAGGTCAAACCCTACTCTCAAGACCATGCTACGGGCATTTGCAAACCAGTTTAAGAGGGACTGGGACAAATATTTGCCCCAGTTGTTGTTTGCTTACAGTGATGTGCCCCAGGAATCGACAGGTTTTTCACCATTTGAGTTGTTGTATGGGCACAGGTTGAAGGGACCTCTAAATTTGATTTGCGATGAGTGGGAGGGTAAGTGTGAATCCCACAAGGAGTCTGTTGTGGCATATATCCTAAATCTCAGGACATGGCTCAGGGAACTCAAGGGCTTGACCCAAGAGAACCTGGCAGACGTCCAACAGCAGAAAAAGGTCTGGTATGACAGGAATGCTCAAGCTAGAGTGCATGCTGTGAGGCAGCTGGTTATGGTTCTTATTCCTGTCAGACACAACAAGCTGCAGGCAGCTTGGGAAAGACCCTCCAAAGTGGTAAGGAGGGTCAGCGATGTTAACTACATGGTAGAACTGCTAGTCAGGAGGCAGGGGCATAAACTGTATCATGTTAACATGATGAAACCTTACCATGATAGAAAGGCCCTTGTACTGAGTATTAGCAGTGGATGACAGGAAGAGTCTGAGAGGGATCTGGTGACTGATCTCCTCAGTGAGGCTCGGACTGACACCTCAGTGGAAGGTGTAGCAATGTCCCACCAGCTATTCCCTACCCAGGTTTGAGAAATCTGAGCAGTGTTACAGGAGTTTGGGGGCATGTTCACTGGGAAACCTGGGTGCACCCACCTGGTGCAGCACCATGTGGATACAGGACCCCAAAGGCCTATTAAACAGGCCCCTTATAAGGTGCCTGAGAGATAGTCAAACAGACTCTGAGGGAGGAAATACAGGAAATGTTGGAACTAGAGATAATCCAGGAGTCCAGAAGTCCCTGGGCCTCCCCAGTGGTGCTTGTGCCAAAGAAAGAGGGCAGCACCAGATTCTGTGTGGACAACAGGAAATTAAGTAGTCACGCAGAGTCAGTTGCTTACCCCATGCCTAGGACAGGTGACGCCCTATAGCTGCTGAGTGGGGCTAAGTATCTTACCACTATTGATCTTACCAAGGGCTACTGGCAGATGCCCTTGACTCCCAGCGCTAAAGAGAGGTCAGCCTTTGTGACTACTTTTGGCTTGTATGAGGTCACAAAGATGCCCTTTGGGATCAAAAATGCCCAAGCAGCTTTCCAGAGGCTGGTAGATCTATCCTAGCTAGAGCAAGAGATTTTGCCCCTGCTTACCTGGATGATATTGCCATCTACAGCTATTCCTGGCAAGTGCACCTTCAGCATGTCAGGGAGGTGCTGAGCAGACTACAAAGGGCAGGGTTGACCATTATACCCAGCAAGTGTCAGGTGGGTATGGCAGAGGTCTCCTACCTGGGACATAGAGTGAGGAGTGGTAAGATAAGAAACAATTCAGACGTGGACTGTCCCTGTTACCAAAAAGCAGGTGAGGGCATTCTTAGGGACAGCAGGTTACTGCAGAAAGTTTTTCCAGAATTAATAGTACCATAGTTGCTCCTCTCACAGACCTGACTATGAAAAACAGGTCAGATAAGGTTTCTGCCATTTTTAATTTCTCCAAGTCTTTTGGGTTTCTAATACCATCCTAAGTCAAAGTACGATTAAAGTTCATGAAATTAGTATTGTTTCATTCTTTAAGTTAGCCAAAAGTGCTCTTCACAGCACCCGTAGTGTGCCCAGTAATGACTCCTTCTGCAATTCGTACGGTGTTACATGAATTGGTAACATATCTAAATATGATTGTAAATTTTTTTTTTATAAGACCAGTTGCTCCTACTACTATTGGAACTGTCTGGGTATCTTTCTTCCACATGGCTCTCATTTCTGCCTGCAGATCGAGGTATTTTATGACTTTGTGTCTCTCTCTGTACGCAAGACACTGTAGTCACTAGGTGTGGCAATTTCGATGATCAATGCTACTTTTGTCTTCTTTTCTTGGACCACTATATCCGGTTTTCTAGCATCTATCTTTTGGACTGTTGGTATTGGGTGATCCCATGTGATATAAACTTCATCATTTTCTATGATTCTCTGTGGCTCATGTTTCCAGTGTTTTTCAGCCACTTCGATACCATAATGTTTGCACAATCTCCAATGTAACAATCTCGCCACATTATTATGCCTTTCAATATACAGTCCCTCTGCCATTAGATAGTCGCAACCAGCAATAAGGTGTGTGACTGTTTCCAATTCGGTTCCACAAAACCTACATATGTCTGTTTCTCCCACATGTTCAATGGACTTAGTAAACCAGCATGTATGTAGCCCTCTGTCTTGGGCTGCCAATATTAACCTTTCATTTCTTGATGTAAATTCACCTCTCCTTAATCATTCCTGCATTCGTTCTTGATCAGAATGAGTCTCTTCCAGAAGTTTTCTATACTTGCAACTATATTTATGTTTTTTCCACATTTCTTGCCTTCTCACCTGGTCCTTCACCTTATATACTTTATTTTGTTTTATAGCACATTCAGTTGCTGCCTGGTGTTTATCCACTTCTGGTTTGATTTCCATTCCTCCTTGACGTCAATATGCTTCTGGTAAATTAAGCAGAGATGTCATCTTAGATTTATTCTCCTCATGTTTCAAAACTTTCACCACATTTGGATCCTATGAGGTCAGTAGATAAGGTAGTGTGGACTCCAGCATGTGAGCAGGCATTCCAAAATCTTAAAGGAGATTTGGGAGGACCACCTGTGTTAGCCAGTCCACATTTACAGCAAAGAATTTGTTGTGCAGGTGGATGCTTCAAACCACGGGGTCATGGCTGTACTCAGCCAGGTTTCCTCAGAGGGAGAAGAGCATCCATTGGTGGGACGTCACAGTAACAGTATACTGTGCTGTAAGCATAAGCTTCCCACATCACAAATGTAAAGTACTGCAAGAGATAACTATGTCAACAGTGAAGTAAAATGGATACAGATCAATGTTTATTTTTCTGCTGCCTATATAAATACATTCCTAATGTTAGAATGCAAATGTACTTCAATAAGAGAAACATACCTTAGCAAAACATGTGCTTCTTTGCAGGAAAAATCTCCTTCAAAGAAATAGCAGTCACAATCTTCTCTGTCTGAAAACAGTGTCCTCACCTACAAGTTTTCTAGCTGCACAGTTACATTTTTATACTGTAGATTCAAACCTATGAGCACTCTGAAGATGCAAGTGCGGTGTGAACTCATTACAATTGCTGAATACCAAATTTCTGACATGTAGCAAATGTAAACATAGTGTAGTCGCTATACCACTGTTAGGTAGTATTGACTTGCAATTGAGAATGATTAGTCTGACTGAAGGAAAACACAGTAATTCACACACACCCTTCCCTAAAGTGGGTGTGTCAGTGAGGATACACTTATAAAGTGTGGAACTAACTGCAGTGAACTTTTAAACCAAACCAAACACCTCATGTGTATATTTCTTTGGCATAATAGCATAGTTTCCTGCCTTTGCTGAAAACTGTTGTTTACTGCAATGTACTTGTATTATACCTTGAAATAAAAATGAAAAGATATGCACTAGAAATTGTATGTCTGATAGTAAAGAAGAGACAAGGGAAGAATTATAAGAATACAAACAGAAGACAGAGCTGCAGTTTTGCAAACATATTCATAAATATTATGTGGGAGCTATGGGAAAGAGTAGTGGAAGCTAGGTTAAGAAGGGAGGTGATGATTAGTGAGCAGCAGTATGATTTCATGCCAGGAAAGAGCACTACAGATGCGATGTTTGCTCTGAGGGTGTTGTTGGAGAAGTATAGAGAAGGTCAGAAGGAGTTGCATTGTGTCGATGTGGACTTCGAGAAAGCATATGACAGTGTGCCTAGAGAGGAGTTGTGGTATTGTATGAGGAAGTCAGGAGTGGCAGGAAAGTATGTAAGAGTAGTACAGGATATGTACAGTTGTCACCTTACAGCAAGAGGTTCTCTGGTTCGATTCTCGGCTGGGGTGCCTTCTGTGTGGAGTTTGCATGTTCTCCCTGTGTTCGCGTGGGTTTCCTCCGGGTACTCCGGTTTCCTCCCACATTCCAAAGACATGCATCTGGAGCATTTCTCCCCGGGCCTCTGCTGAAAACAGGATCTGTGGAACCTAGTCGGACTTTCCCGGTCAACAAATGTAAAATAAAAAATAAATAAAAATAAATAAATGTATGAGGGTAGTGTGACAGTGGTGAGGTCTGTGGTAGGAGTGACAGATGCGTTTAAGGTGGAGGTGGGATTACATCAAGGATCACCTCTGAGCCCTTTCTTATTTGCAATGGTGATGGACAGGTTGAAAGATGAGATCAGACAGGAGTCCCCCTGGACTGCGATGTTTGTGGATGACATTGTGATCTGTAGTGAGAGTAGGGAACAGGTTGAGGAGACCTTGGAGTGGTGGAGATATGATCTAGAGAGGAGAGGAATGAAGGTCAGCAGGACTAACACAGAATATATGTGTGTGAATGAGAGGGATGCTAGAGGAATGGTGAGGATGCAGGGAGTAGAGTTGGCAAAGGTGGATGATTTTAAATACTTGGGATCAACAGTTCAGAGTAATGATGACTGTGGAAGACAGGTGAAGAAGAGAGTAGTGGAGTGGGTGGAGAACAGTGTCAGGAGTGATTTGTGACAGACAGGTACCAGTAATAGTGAAAGGGAAGGTCTAGAAGAGGGTAGTGAGACCAGCTATGCTATTATGGGTTGGAGACGGTGGCATTGACAAATAAGGCAGAAGTCAGACCTGGAAGTGGCAGAGTTAAAGATGTTAAGATTTGCATTGGGTATGACGAGGATGGACAGGATTAGGAATCAGTATATTAAAGGGGGCAGCTCAAGTTAGATGGTTTGAAGACAATGCCAGAGAGGTGAGATTGCGTTGGTTTGGACATGTGCTGAGGAGGGATGCTGGATATATTGGGAAAAGGATGCTAAGGATGAAGCTGTTAGGTAAGAGGAAAAGAGGAAGGCCTAAGATAAGGTTTATTGATGTGGTAAGAGAGGACATGTAGGTAGTTGGTGTGAGAGAGCAAGATGCAGAGGACAGGAAGAAATGGAAACAGATGGTCGGCTGTGGCGACCCCTAACGGGAACAGCCAAAAGAAGAAGACTTCATAAATATTGTGTGATCACTCATTCCACTAAATATGTTACCTATACACATACAATCAACTGAGAATATCTAACTGTATGAACTGTTTAATACTGGATATGAAATGTGAATTGCTTATATGCACATGATTTGATTGGTATTACCAAGCTGTGTCTGTGACAAAGAGAGATAACCAAGATGTAGGGTTCACATAGTCCTGGGGCCACTTGCAGTTGAATAAATCCTTAGTTAATACTTACAAACTCAAACCAACTCAAAAGCCAAATGATGTGTTTAGTCAGAAAATTCCATAAAAAAATTGTTAAGCACTTTCATCCCATCACTCAGGACTTCTTCAGAACAAGAGTAAGCCAAAACATGAGGTTTAAATGTACATTGCATCAGTTAATTAATCACACAAACAATTCAACCTGTTAAAAAATGCAAGGTAAGGAAGAAAAAATGCAGTCAAGACACCTAATAAAGAATTATTCATAAATCATTGTCCATATTTATTAAAAAAAAATATCAAAATAATAAATCCGTACATTTAAAACAAACAATAATGAATTAAAATCGCCACAAATTAGTAAGTAAATGACAGTCAATTTTAAAAACATGAACCATGAAAAAGTTATAAACCTTAAAGGGCATCATAATTTGGAGCTCTCATTTTCTGAAAAGAATTAATGGAAATATATTTGTTCAAATCCAGTGATGTAGTAGCATCAAGCCTGATTTGACTAACTATTTCTCTATTTTCTATTCTGTTCTCCCACTGTCTCCCTCTTACGTTAGTGTGTATCTTTTCAAAAATACCAAATTCAGACTTAGTGAAACCCATAAAGACCAGGGAGTGTTTGTATAATGCATTGTTGGTGCTCTCTTTTTTAATATCATAATGGTGTTTGTATATTCTTCTGCTAGTTTCCTCTCAGTTTTACCCACATAAAAAGATCGGTATTGTTTACAAATTTCTGTATAAACCAGTTCCTTGGTTTCATAATTACCTTTTTTGAAACTTATTTTGCTGTAACAATAATTGTTTCATCTACCAGTTCCCCCTATAAAAAATATAGTTGCAATAACAAAATCACCCACATTTTGTGGTTCCATTTAAAAATTCAACCTTGTCACTCTCTAATATTCTTTTAATGTTTCTATCAATCTTGTATAAAAACTGTGTCATTTCTACAGTTTTATAAATTTCACTGTATACCTTAAAAATAGACCAATTATTTCTAATGATACTCCTCACAAGTGGACTACTATCATTATATTTACTAGCCATGGAGTTCTGATAATGTGACATTGTAGTAAATGACTTTGCCTCCCTACCATTATAGGATTACCTAAAAATGGGGCGTATTTGATTCCCTTATCCCTAACCTTTCGATACCCCATCTCCAAAAACATATGACTCCTTTTACACAGTTCTTCCAAGAAAGTTTCCTCCTTTGATACCATTCTTGCTGCTCTAATAAATTGTCCCTTAACCAAGGTTTTCTTATAAAATCAAGGGTGGCAGCTAGTGTAATGCAAATATAAGTCTGAAAGGGTCTACTTCCCTTCACCTAAAACTCATTTGACTGACTCCCATTTGACCGACACCCAACTGATCTAAATTTCATTTGACTGACAACACATTTGACTGACTCCCATTTCACCGACAGCTTACAATGCTGAATTTCAACATACTAAATCTTAAACCATAGATAAGCGCACTCACCAATAACTAACCCTTAGTAATCCAACAGGATATCCTTCCACAGTAAAAGCAGGCAGACCACTCGATAGATGCAAAAATTTTTTTAACCAAAATGTCCACGAAAACCAAAGTCAAAAGGAGACTTCATCAGAATGAATTAAATCCATTGATCTTTAATTAAACAGTCAAAGAATTCAAAAACTTGTTGTCTTAAAGTAGGCGCTACTAACAGATGTAAATATGTAGTGCTCATTTAAATTGAAACACATTTACGATACCATTACAAATACCAAGTATCATATCCATAAATATATAAATAAATATATAAATAAATATATAAATATATTTGATTTTTAAAATATATATTTTGTAACTTGCTTTGAATTTCGCTATATTTGGTGATCTTGGGGGGCTGCCCAATAGCTTAAGAGGCTGGGGTAAAGAAAATGGTCGCTAGCTTTTATCACAACATGCTCAATTTAAGCTGCCAGATCATTTCTCTGTATTCTACCTTTGTTTTCATCCCCCTCTCTCTCTATGGTCCTACCACTGGAAGAACAGAACTTTAAAAATCAGCTTTTCACATTTCATCACGTGCCTATATAAAGCATTATTTCATAAATATTTTTTAATTTTTCTTTCTTTTTTCCAACGCAATAACTTTCACATTCTTTACAGAACACCAAGTACACCCTTTTGTATAACAACTCTATATGCTTGGACGTTATTTAGAGTAATTTGAAATTTAGTTTTAGAAGAAATTTTAACATTAACATGGAACTTTAAAGTGTGGGAGGTGTGCTCAATGTTTATACATTTATGAAAGTAAGGAAGTCAGTATATCCAGTATTCCCTTTAAGATAACGTCCACATTTTATAGTAGTTGCTATACAAAAGGAGTGTGTACTTGGTGTTCTGTAAAGAATGTGAAAGTTATTACGTTGGAAAACGGAAAGAAAATTAAAAAATAGAATTTATGAACACATCAGAGACACAACAGACAGACGACGAGAAAAATGCTTTATATAGGCACGTGATGAAATGTGAAAAAGCTGATTTTAAGTTGGTTCTGGAGGAGGTGGTAGGACCATTAGAGAGAGGGGTGATTGGGAAACCAAGGTAGAATACAGAGAAATGATCTGCAGCTTAAATTGATTGAAAGTTTTGTGATGATAAAGGCCTAAATACATTTCTATTTACCCCAGCTCTTAAAAGCTATTGGCGCAGACCCCAAGATCACGTATACAAATAGCTTAAATTCAAGCAAGTTACAAATAATATTATTTTAACACTATTTTATATTTTATAACTATGTAGAGTTTTTAACTTTCATGTGCAATGTTAATATAGAAGCTAATATTTATTTATTTATATATTTACATATTAAAATCAAATATATTTATATATTTATTTATATATTTATGGATATGATTAATATATTTATAACATAATACATTTTATAGGTATCATTTTATATTTCATTTATATTTGCATTTAATTGATGTCTTGATATACTTGCAGAACATGATCAAATCTATATTGAGTACAACAGGTTCTATTTCCATTTTTTCATTTCTTTTCATTTCTTATTATATTTGTTCATTGATATTTAGTGTATTTTTCTATACAAATAATAAAAGGTTCTGTTTCTGTCATTTAATTTGTTTTATTTTTGATTTATTGACCAGGGTTTGACTGTTCAATAACATCTGTTAGTAGCGCCATGACTTTAAGACAAATTCTGATGAAGTCTCGCTAGGAGAGAGAGAAGGCTTAATCGACTCTGATTGTGTTTTGGTCTGCCTGCTTTACTGTGGAAGGATATCCTTTATTGTGCCGGAGACTTTTTTTCAATAACTAACCCTTTCCAGAACTTAAAAATGACTTACCCTTTTAACAGAAATGAGACAATGTACAACCAAACTAGATGGGGGGCTATGCCCCCCACCCCCCAATTTGGGGGGCTGTGCCCCCTCCAATTATATATACTAACTGAAGGATCATACTACAGTGGGGGAAAAGGGCATATACCTTTAACTTGCCTTACAGTAGTCCACACGCTACCACTACTGCTGGGAACTCACAAAACATTTGCCAAATTACTTTAGATACTTCATAAAATGTAAAGAGACAAACCCACATTTAGAAATAGTACAACACTACTTCCTACATGGCTATTCGGGTCTACTTCATTTCACCTAACTTCCAATTCACTGACTTTCATTTCACTGACCCCATTTCACTGAAATTTCATTTGACTGACACTTCATTTCACTGACAGTTCATTTGACTGACAAGTATTATTAGCAAGAAAATGGAATATGCCCCCTTCCCCACTGTAGTGCGACCCTGGAGTTAGAATATATAGTTGGGGGTGTGGGGGGCACAGCCCCCCACATCGGGGGTGTGGGGGCGCAGCCCCCCACTTCATTTCATATGATATTGTTAAGTTTTGATATAATATTGCTTAGTAAAAGAAAAGTAAGTGGGGGGCTTCACCCCCCACACCCCCCGTTGTGGGGGGCTGTGCCCCCCACACCCCCAACTATATATTCTAACTCCAGGGTCGCACTACAGTGGGGAAGGGGGCATATTCCATTTTCTTGCTAATAATACTTGTCAGTCAAATGAACTGTCAGTGAAATGAAGTGTCAGTGAAATGAAATTTCAGTCATTTGGTCTCAGTCAAATGGGAGTCAGTGAACTGGAAGTTAGGTGAAATGAAGTAGACCCGGCTATTCAAATTCTAACAGTCAGCGCTGTAAGTTGCAGTAATTCTTTTTATCACAAGCAAGTCACAGGTGAAGGAAAACCCACAACAAGTCTATATCTTAAATGTCAGTGAAATGGGAGTCAGTCAAATGAGTTGTCAGTCAAATGAAATTTAGGTCAACTGGGTGTCGGTCAAATGGCTGTCAGTCAAATGAGTTTTAGATGACGTGAAGTAGAGCCATCTGAAAATGTACTGTTTCTGTAGATAGATGATGCAAAGGCATTCCTCTCAACAACATGGCTAACATCTAGAAAGTGAGTAGATTGAAATCTGAAGTTGTGAGTAAATCTTAAGAAGGTTGTTGTGTCTTGGATGAACTATGTAAAATAAGTCATACGTTTTTGGAGAGGGGCTTCCAAAAAGTCTTATTAACTGATGCCCAAATACAGGTTGTTAGGGACAGGGGAGTCAAATAGAAGTTGACTACATTGTTGAGTCAAAAGTACTACTATTTGTGTAAGCTCACCTGGTTGACTCACTGGGAAATCTAAATTCCCACTCTTCATGTTAACTCCACATTCCTAGAGATTCTAAACTAATTAGCCCCAGTCAAAACAATGAGTCCATGAAGTCCATTGATTTATGGATGAAAGTGCTTAACCAGTTTTAATGCTCAGTTGGAATAAAGTGTGTTTTCATATAAGCAGCTCCTGAGGAATTTGTACACACAGTGTATTTGACTTTTTCATAAGTGTTCTTACTAAAAGATTGGGATAAAGCTTGCAAAACCTGGCAACAACACAAAACACCCAAAACTGGGCAAACCTTTTACGAACTTAGAAATAAGGCAAAAAAAAAAGCAGGTCAAGATGGACAAACAAAATCACTATATTTCCTTACAAAGGAAACACAATAACAATGCATAGAAACTCTGGGCTGCAGTGAACAACATCCTCCAGCCAAGAAAAGCCACTACACCACCACCAAACATCGAATGCACAGACCTTGACATAGCCTCCAACTTCAACAGCTATTTTACCTCTTCCATACTGAAACTCATAAATGATATAACTTCCATAACCCACCCAAAATCCACAAAATCCCAAACAAACTCTACCCCCTTCTCACTCAAACCAGTACCAACATCAATCATTCAAAAACTCTTAGCAAAACTCAAACCAACCACCCTCACTGCCGACAATCTACCAGCTGAACACCTCTAAACTGCATCTAAGCCCATTGCCTATCCCATCTCCCCACTAATAAATAGATCTATTACTGAACACACTGTTCCTTCCTTGTGGAAAACCTCATATATCATCCCCCTCCACAAGGGCAGCCCCTGTATTAACCTTTCCAACTATCTACCCATTGCAATCCTATCACCCCTGTCAAAGATTCTAGAAAGGTGTATCCATCACCAGCTCCTCACCCACCTACTATCCAACAACCTACTCTCCAAAACCCAACACAGATTTAGACCATCCCATAGCACCACCACTGCTCTAATTAACTTCTCCAATACCATAAACTCTTACAGGAACCAAGGGAAACTTGTCTCTGCTGCCTTCCTAGACTTATCCAAGGCATTCAACACAGTTTCTCATAATAAACTCTTAGCCTGCCTCTCCAAACTTAACCTCAACAATTTCACCCTGCACTAGTTCAGCAGTTACATAAACAACCGCTCACAGTCTGCCAAATGGGTCAGCTTCTTATCCCCCCCACTCCCTGTTACATATGGCATACCCCAAGGCTCGATCCTAGGCCCCCTTCTCTTTAATATATTTACAAACCAACTCCGCTTAGCAACCACAAAAGCTGACATAGTCCAAAACGCTGATGATACGACCCTAATCTGCTCTTCATCCATCTTCTACAAATCAAAGCCCAAGAATCCTTCAATGAGATAGAGAACTGGCTAAATAAATACCAACTGATACTAAACCCAAAAAAACACAACTAATGCTATTCCACCCAACAAAGCCCAATGACCTCGCCTTCTCCATTCACTCAGCCAACAACACCCTCATCCCCCCAGTATCAGAGGCCAAACTATTAGGGGTTACAATCAACCAGCAACTTAAATACAATAAACATATATCCCAAATTATCTTTAAAGTCCACAAAAAGCTAGGATGCCTCTATCACAGCAAACAGTTTCTAACCTCCAAGTCCAGAACTGCCATAGCTAGAACCCATCTCTTATCAACATTACTTTATGCTTCTCCAGTTCTAACAAATCTTAATAAAACTGACCTGAACAAACTTTCCATGTTGCAACAAGATAGCTAGGTTTGCAGCCAATGCTAAATCACACTCTCATCACTTCGCAGCCAATGCTAAATCACACTCCCATCACTGCTAATCCCTACATAAACTACACTGGTTAGAATTTCCAAACTTACTAAGCTACCACCAACTCAATATAACTCATCAAATACTATACCATCCTAATAAAACCCCTGCCCTAACAGGCATTCTAAATGTCTACAACTCCAACAGGGAACTACGATCCAGTAACAAAGCCCTGATTGAAGTTAATCCGTGTAAGAAAAGCTCTGGAGAATTTCTATTCTCCCATGAGGTTGCAAAAGCATCGAATACCCTGCCTCCTGACATCAAGTTACAAAATTTCACATCCACATTCAAAGACCTCCTTAAATCACACCTTTACACAAACCCCCTTTGCAACTGCAATGACCCCCCCAAACCCTCACCCCATTGTAGGCAGGTAATACCCTGAGGCCTCTGATGCATACTTTGCACTGTCATTTTGCTCCACCCATGTGCACTGTATATTTTGTAAATATTGTAAATATGTGCTTACTTAGAAAACCTTATGTACACATATTGTACTTAGGCTTACGCCACTATAAGACCTGTGATCACATATCTGTACTATGAGCTTATATTGCTTTTAACTGTTTTGACTTTTTTAAAGTGTTAGCATTCTACATGTTATCCTAAACTGTTCTTATCACTTAAATGAACTTGCCTCTAATTTGTTAGCTCTCTTTTGAATGTTAGCATCCTACAACATACTATCCTAACTGTTCTTATCATTCAAAGTATGTAAACATCTTCTAAATGCATTTGCCTTTAATTATTAGCCTTCTTTTTAATATGTTAGCATACCTCAACATTTTATAGGGTCTATATCATAATCGCGAAAGTTTAATAGTTCGAATGCATAAAGATTGAACTTTATTCATCGAACTATTAATCAATCAAAAGCCTAGAAAATATTTCTAAAAAAAACAAAAAAAAAACTAAAGGGTGTAGGCAAGGAGACAAGCCCCCCCTGCAGCCCCCACACCCCCAGCTACTTAAATATACCAACTCCAAGACTGCACTACATTGAAGTAAGCAGAAATCTCCCCTTATGGAGATTTCCGTTTAAACATTCGATGTTCTGCGCTTTCGCTATTCTCGTGTCGACAATATCGTATTTAATATTGTCAGACTTCGAGATAATGATATAGACCCCATGTTATACTAACTGCTCTTATTCATTAATTACCATGTATTGTGCTGAAAATGGACAGTAGCTGTCCAGTCGGATTGCCCTGGTAAAACAAATGTTAAATAAATAAATACATTTTTACTGTAAAAACATTTATCGTAAGTCCTCATTTCAATAATATAAGCACAGAGGTGATAATGGCAACAGAACAAAGGTGAATGATTCAAGGTCAAACAAAGCAATATCTCCAAAAATCAGTTAAGGAAATTTCCACTAGTGACCTCTTTCCATCCTCTATAAAGTGCACTTTGACAGTGTTTAAGTCAGACTTCTGCAGTGGCACTAGTACATTTTATGGCAACTAGATTTTATACCTAGATAGTATGGTGTTTGAATTCAACCTCCATCAACTGGTGTGTATGTCTGTGAATTGGTTGAATATTAATTACGGTCATTATATGATGTTTTGAATCTGTTGTCTTTTGACTCCCACTCAGGAGAACCTTTTACATAGCCCCCTGAATCCAACATCCCCTTTTCCACAGAACATCCTTTCTGCAGAACACTGAAAATGTCATAATCTCAAAGAAACATGAAGTTTTTCCTCTCCATGACCCTCTACAGACCATCTCCAGAGCACTGGATGTGTGATTGCTAATTCACTCATAGGGTGGTGCCATGTGCCATATGGACAGAGGCAGTCTGTAATAAAATCAGACACGTGCACATACCCCTACTATCTTCCCTCAGCTAGAGATAGTGATTTGGGTTAAATGGGATAATAATGGCTAGGTTTGTATGGGCTCTTGGCTGTTAGCCTAGTGATCTCCTATGACCCTATGAACATTGCACATGTTAATGTGTGGAAATACTGTAGTCCAATAACAGTGTATTATAATTTGGGATGCTCTCTGCTGCTATTTGGTTACCTGTTCCTTTCATAACGGCTGTAGTAATATGTCTCCTGAGAACTGGGGATATGGGATGATGCCATGTATAATGTTTCCTTTCAAAGGCATGTGCTCTGATAGTGGAGTATATCCACATTCTATGCAGTTCTGATTCAACCATCACAGTGACAGCTGCAGTATGGCACAGCTGTGCATGTGTATACTTAGCATCTGGAAATGTTATCTGACATACAGCAATATAACATCATAGTGATTACATAAGCACATACACCTGGGTTCATCAACATGTTGTAATGCTGTTATATACACAAGCATGTGAAATTTTGAGATTCACGTGCAATGTTGGCAAATTCATTCTATGCACTGTTGTGTTGCTGTTCACAAGGATTATACAGGTGTTCCCCAGCAGCACTGTGTAACTGTCAGCATTTGTGTCATTAACTGTTCTGCATGAACCTCAACCACCTCAGTGGTAATGTGTGCACATACGGTGTCAGGCCCCTTACCCATGCATTTCCACTGATAAACATATAGGCATATGATGTACAACTGGTATAATGATGAAAAATAGGTAGAGTTGTACAACTATGTTAACAGTTCCACTGTGTCGCATGTGATTCATACTCAAAATTTTATTTGGAATTGATGTACAGCTTAAAGTCCAATTGTAGCATAGGTACAGCTATATATAGTGTGACTGAATGATGGACGTACCACTACATCACATCAGCATTACCTCTTGATAAAACTCCAAGTTCCACCAGTAAAAAATAACCAATAACACAGGGCTTGAATGACTTAATTAATATTAAATGTTTTTTTAACTAATAGAAAATTAATGATTCAATAATTGTTTTATTAAGGTGTTATAGGTTCATAGGTAGGTACTAGGCTATTGGCCCTAGGGCCTAAATAAGCCTAGCCAAATGATACCCTGGATTTTGCCACCTAAGAAAATTATTTTCCTGTGTCCCTGTCAAGCAGAGCTACAGAAGTGATCCCTAGGGTGAATTTCCTATCTCCCATCCAATCATCAAGATTTTTCTTGAAGAGTGCTAATGGGGAGCATTGTTTGATATAGATAGGTAGTTTGTTCCAGAGTATGGGAAGTCTCTGAGATAGAAATCTATCCCTCCAGCATGTTCTGTTTATTGTGGTGACAAGGTTTAGGTCCCTAGAGCATGTGGCTCGGAGGGATTGGGATTTCTTTACATGGAGCATGTCCAACAGCTCTGGGTTTGACATAGCTTTGTATGTTAGGCAGAGCTTGCCTATTAGTAGGCGATATGCGACAGAGTAAAGCTGGAGTTTTTTGAGACAGTCTGCGTAGGGCATCTGTTTGAGGCCGGTACTCCTCTTTGTGAGGTATTTCTGTGGTGTTTCCGGTTGTAGATGTCTTGTGAGGTTAATAGATTTATTGGTTTTTAAAGTATTTATAAGTGGAATTTTGTATGAGCTTTGCATTTCTAATGAAGTCTACGGATGAAAGCATTGATGTGTTTACGCTCAAGTGGTGCAGTTCATCTTTTGATACAGCCTCATCCTCCAGTTTGTTGTGTTATTACTTCTTGATAGTTGGATGAACATATATGAGTGTATGTTAGGATTTCATGGCAGTATAACATTTTCACTGGCAATGTCAGGGAGACTGTGATCATGTGGCACATGTGTTGAAGTCTGACATGTACTTCTAAAGAGTGCTCCACGTACTGTTTGGTATGTATATAATATCACAGGGACAACTTTCTTGATCATTGACATTTGGTTTGCATTGTTGTAATTTCTGTGCATATGGGCATACATAGCTGATGCATTACCATAAATCTCACATACTGCTGTACCATTCATTATCATGAATCACTTCTTAATTCACACATCAATTTCTGATGCATCAGACAATATCCATTGCTATGACAGGAGGCTTGCTATTACATGCGGCAGATGCATGCAATGCACAGATGTGTGTAGTGATTCCACTCATAATAGTGTGGTGTTTGTATGTGTTGTTATCTGTATGGCCGATACCTATGTCAAGCAGAGATGCTTTAGTCAAGTGTATCACATTTGGCAAAGTGAGCTCCCACATATGGTAGGCCACACAGAACTATTCTCTGGGATGCATACCCATTAGGATTTGACAGTACAGATTTCCCTTCTACTAGATGCATCTGTGATACATCTTTCTGTGATGCACTGAGTAAATACACAGCTCACTGACAACATTGATGGTATGGGTTTGATTTTTGTGGGGGGGGGTGTGGCTTATTCATACCTCTCAAATCAACAGGATTACCCTTGATTTTAACTCCAGGTATAACACTTTCCCCCTTAACCCCCGCCAAAAAGTGGTCAGTTTTGTGGAAGGGATGGTGAATTCCTCTTAATAAATACTGACAGTCATTACATTTGTACACGTCTGTTACTGCAGAACATATATAATAAGTTACAATTGCATACTATGTCAATGCCGCAGGTTAATGGTCATAATATTTTAAGAGTCCACGATTGTGCCTGTTTCTTTCTACATTTATCCAGGAGTCTATTTCTATGTGTCCCTGATTGATTGAGAGCTATGATGATATGTCAGTCACATTCAAGGAAGTCATTTTTTGACATGTAACCTTGTGTGGCCATCACATATATACTATTATGTGTGTTTATATGATAATATATTTGCTCAAAAGGTGTAAACAGCAGTAGGCACTATGCTATCTACATATACGTATAATGTTATGCTACTGTCTTGTCTTGGAAGTGTACATACATTGATATATCCTATTTTGGGGACATTTCCATATTTACCTTGCCGTCTTCCTCTTTATTCATTCCTATCATTCATGTCTGTGCACATTTTCATCAGCACACTTTCCCTGCCTAGTGTACCTTTCCTTGTAGTTGCCATTACTGTTTACCCTCCCCCTCCATTATTTAATTGTGAAATAATTGTTTTAGTGTACATTGTACTCAGTGCACTTTTTTTGCTGTGTTGTTACTGCTGTTATTGCTGTATTTTGCCCATAAGCAAACATGAATACTTTTTCTTTCTGTGCTTGTGCTGGTCTACACAGTTTCCTGGCCAGCAACACTTTTGCTGGTTATGAAACCTTACATGTATTCGTGTAAGCATAATGAACACAATGAATATGTAATTAGCACTGCTGCTCATCCCACTAACATGTAAACTCCATGTAGGCTTCACGAGAGGTCTACACAGAGCTTATTGAATCTCCAAGGTTGTCTCCAATGTTTCTAAAATGTCTAAACATGCTTTAAAGAATGCCTTGGAAGGAGATGATACTGTTTGTAGAAATGCAGTGACATCTGTGGTGATAAGACGGTATGCTTGGTTGCACAGTCAAAACTTTTCTGATGAGTTAAAAATGAGATTATGAATGCTCCACTGGATTCTGATTGTGTATTTGGTACAGTAGCTAATCAGATTCATAAACAGTGGCAGGACAGAGGTAAACTGATGCAAGGGGTGTATAAGATGTTCCATATTCCCAAGTTTCCCTCCATTAAGCAGGATAATTTTTGGCAGCCTAACACACAGAAGTCTGAGCCAATCAAAAGAAGGCACCAAAGGGAAACCACAGGATGATAATTCCACCAAGCCTAACAAGAGGGTTCATTTCTCAAAAAGGATAACCCTACTTCCAACCTTTGACTATGCCAAGGTGTGTCATCATCTTTCTCAAATCCCCTATGGGTGCACCATCCCAAAAGTTAAATCTCAGCAAGACAGCCTGGCCATCAGTAGTTTTTGACAAAAGTGTGCCCAACATCCAACATTGTTGGCAGAGGTTAAAGGTGGCAATGTAAGGAACATCCACCTTGGCTCAAGAGGGGGTCCCCTTCACCCACTGGATCAGACTTTGTTATTCCCCTATACTCTAGCAGATGCTGGACCCATGGGCCATAGATCCAGTCCTTCCTTCAGAAAGGATGAAAGGTTTCTGATCCAGAATTTTCCTGGTTCCCAAAAAGCTGCTGTGGAGATTGGTGTTGGATGTATCCTTTCTTAATAGCTTTATCAAGGTCCCCAGGTTCAAGATGCTCTCCCTGCAGAGAGTGCTTCCTGTTTTGCCAGACCACTGCTTCATGGTGATCCTGGAAGGATGCAAATCACCATATGCCCATTGCTCATCAGTTCAGGAGATATCTGTAATTTATTCAACATTGCCCTTTGGGTTATCTACTGTACTTGAGTGTTCAGCAAATGCCTTGCTCCCTTAAGGGCCCACTGTTGGACTCTTGGCATCTTTCCTTACTTGGACAGCTTGTTGATCTGTGCAGAGTCTGCATCCAGGTGTTTGGAATTGTCAGAGAGGGTCTTGACCTTGCTCTTCCAGTTAGTAGTTTAGTTAAACCTTCAGAACTTGTACCTCATGCCCTCACAAAGACTTGTATACCTGGGGTGCTTAATCAACTCTGACAAAAGAATGGCCTTTCTCCCTAAAGAATCCTTATTATCCTAAATTATCCTTGCTGATATTTTTTCTTACAAGTTTCCTGCTTCTCATGGCCCAGCCCTCTTCATTCTCCCTTGGTATGCTCAGGCTCACTCTGCTCCCCTACCCTACCCCCATTCCCACCCACCCACCCCGATTTGATTTATACCCTCTACACCACACCCACTACTCGGCATGGTCCAATAACTACCCTCTCCCAATTAACATCAACAAACTTCCACACCCATTCCTCAATTCATCACACTTCTCATACCACAACCTAACCTACCTAACTTTAACTTAGCTACTTTACACATTCACTAACTATAGATTACTTTACATAACTTACTGTACTGTACACTTAAATTTAGTAGTTAGATCTACACAATTTAACTCCACCAACTATAACATCCCTCATTTCTCTAACAAAGCTACAACATGCTGCTCTTTCACACTCACACTTTTAACTCCTACTTTACTAACATACATCACCGCATATCACCACACTACTCTAATAAACAGCTCCTCACCATGGCACAAATGCTACACATGCTGAACATTCCACTTCACTCAAACATTACATACACCTAGGTCTCTTTCACTTAGCAAGCTACCACCACATTCTACTAAAAACCTCACCATACCAGCACTCACAAAAAACATCCATACTATACAATACGTTGTTGTTGTTGTCTTTTGGCTTTTCCCGGTTAGGGGTCGCCACAGCGGAACTCCAGTCCACTAATGATTGGCAGTAGATTTTCACGAATGCCGAGGTGCCAGCTCAATGTTCAACCTTCAATGAAGGCATGCCCATTTACGCATGTCTTTCGAATGCCCACCCAACCGCAGGGAGGACATGCAGACTCCATACAAAAGGCACTCCCTGCACTCCAGCTGAGAATGAAACGGGAGAACCTCTTGCTGTGAGGCAACAATGCTACCGATGCACCACCATGGATCCGTACTATACAATACGTACCACATCAAAATCATTAAACTAATTTTACATATTGCCTCTAGACTGTCACTCTGTGGAGACATACACCCAAACCCTGGACCTATAAATCCTTATATGAGCCTTCCCAATACAAATACACCTAATAGTCCCACATGCTTCCCCAGAAATACTACTGGTCTATTAATACTAAACATTAATATTAGAAGTATCTCAAACAAAGTCCATGACCTCCATACTAATCTTTCCCTATACTCTCCAGATATAGTACTTCTAACTGAAACATGGCTAAAACCTAACATCTCCAATACTGAGATTACTGCCCCAGGTTACACTTTACTACGCAAAGACCATTTGAACAAAAAAGAAGGTGGTGTCACAATATTATTTAAAGGCCAACTAAATGTCACAACATTAGACATATCAACTCTTGATCTAGGTACCACAAAAATCTTACTAACCTACAAATTAACACTAGAAAGACTATCAATTTAATTGGTTGCTACTTTCCACCTGGTAATAATATATCATCCCTTGAGTTCTTACTCAACTAGGCATCTAAGACACTTCTTCAGGAAACCATAATTTTAGGGGACTTCAACAGTGACTGGACAACATGCAACTCACCTATACCCACCTCTCATATAAACCTCCATGGATTCTCTCAGCTCGTCCAGACTCCTACTAGAATAGATAAAGCAGCAAACAGATAGTCCATCCTAGACTGGATACTGTCAAACAAACCATCACAGATAACTCTGTCTGGCAGCCTACATGACAGCATGAGTGACCACTTACCTACCTATACAATTAGAAATCATCCATCTGTAGAAAAACCTACCACCTATAAACAAATATGTAATAAAAATAATTTTATCCCATCAAAATTCCTTTCAGCACTGACAGCTTGTAATTGGAATCCCATCAAGCAGCTCATCCTTAATGAAGCTGTGATGTACTTCAATCCCACTTTCTTAAACATAGTAAATTGCCATGCTCCACCTAGAACCATTAGAATTAAAGCTAACTATGCACTCTGGCTGACCAAAGAAACCAGATCTCTGCTTCATGCAAGGGATAAAGCTTGGTCTAACTGGAATAAACCAAAAACAATTAACTCAAAACAATCATACCTAGAACTTAGAAACAAAGCCAAAAAAATGCTTATAACAGACAAAATAAACTATCACAACATACAAATTAAATATCAACATAATCCAAGAAAGTTCTGGACAGCTACTAATTAGGTTCTTCAACCAGGAACAAATAAAACCCCTCCCCCTGCTACTACAGACACCTTAAATAATATTGCCACCCAATTTAACAAATTCATTGCTGAATCCATTCTCACACTAGCATACTCTCAAAACTCCCCCAACCACAATGAGACACACATTAACCTTAATAATGAAAATAGCTTTACCTTTCAACTCATCCCTATAAACCAGATTAAAAAACTATTCAAAAGACTAAAACCAACTACACTTGCCGCAGATGGAATCCCAGCTGAATTCTTAAAAATAGTCACTGACGTAATAGCATATCCAGTAGCCATCCTCATCAATTCCTCTATCTCTGAAAGGTTAGTCCCTGACCTCTGGAAAATCTCCCATAATATCCCCTTAATAAAGGGGGCAACTCAGAATAACTAATTACCGTCCCATAGCCATACTGTCAACCTCTCTCTAAAATACTAGAAAGGTGTATTCACATACAAATTATGGAACACCTCAGAACAAAGAAACTGCTCACTAACACTCAACATGGTTTCAGGCCTTCCCATAGCACAACCACTGCACTCATGTCATTCACTCACTTAGTTAATGGACACAGAAATTATGATAAATATGTATCAGCCATCTTCCTGGACCTTTCCAAAGCGTTCGGTATGGTTAATCATAACACATTTTTAAAAGGTCTATCAGAATGCAGTCTTAGCTAAAACATTGTAGCATGGTTTCACAGTTACCTAACAGGTATACAGCAGGCAGTTAAATGGCACTAGGAACTATCTCCTCTGCTCCCAGTAACAATAGGAGTTCCCCAAGGTTCTATCCTCAGACCCCTGTTTACTATATTTACCTCAGTCATCCAGTATGCAGACAATTCTACATTAGTTTGTGGCTCCTCTTCACTCCATGAACTATACCAACAAACCCAAGCCTCCTTTCTCTCTGTCAAATCTTGGCTCACTGACCACTAGCTAATACTGAACCCAAACAAAACACAGCTTGTCATCTTCCAACCCACACAGCATACTAATTCTTACCTCTCATTCAACATCATATCCATTAACAAGACTATAATAGCTCATGTTACCGACACAACGTTTTTTGGTGTTGTGATTGACTCAAACATGAAATGTGATCTCCATCTCTCTCTTACCATAAAGAAGGGACACTACTGCATGTACACATCTTATCTCTGCACTACTATATGCTTCTCCAATCCTAACCAACCTTCAAAAATCTGACCTAACCAAATTAAAAGCCTGCTACAACAAAATTGCCAAATTTGCTACCAACACTCTACAGGTCAAACCACTGTCTAGCTCTCAAAAAAGCTCAACTGGCTAGAATTTCCTCATCCACTACTATATAATCAACTTACCCTGACACACAGAATTCTATATCATCCTGAAAAAAAACCCTCACTGAGACCTGACACTTCCATACGCTTGTACCAGAAAACTCCACTCCACTAACAAATTTCTCCTCAAAGTAATTAAAGATAACAATACAGCAGGTTCATCCCTTTACTCTAGCACTACAGCAAAACATTGGAACAAATCTCCCCCAATCACAGCTACAACTTCTATACTTGAATTTAAAAAGTCCTTAAAATCACATTTGTTGAACTCAAGGCCCTGCAAATGTGACAGTACAGGCTAATACTAAGACTCTCCCTTCCTTTTCTCTATCTTCTTTCATGTGACCATCAGTTATACTTTCACCCCACTTCTCTCCTCACATTTCTTATATAATTACATCTATCCATCTCTTATCCTTGTTTACCCTTTGGCAGCTGTTAGAATGTAAAAGATACTTTATAATGAAACTAAGATTGCTAATTGTTGATCCTATTATATACATTTTGTTATATGATAAATGCTACTACTCATAATTTGTACTTGACTGTGTGAACTAAGTTGTAAACTATTATTATTTATGTAAATGTTATTTGTGGAGCTTTTCTCCCCATGCCTCCTCTGAAAAAGGACCCATGTCCAGTCAGACTTTCCCGGTAACCAAATGTAAAATAAATAGATAAATTAATTAATTAATAATAAAGACAAGGTCCTGTCTTACCAGATTGTGTTTCAGGAATTCTCCAGTAGGAACTTCATGTTGGCAAAAGAATTCCTAAAAATTCTAGGACTTATGGCATCAATGATTCTTTTGATTTCATAGGCCCATCTCCACATATGGAAAATTCAGTGGTTTGTCTGGAATTCCTGGAACCAGTGCCTACATTCCCTGGAATCTCAGTTATTGATGCAAGACTTATAGTGGCAGAGAGCACAGTTGAGTATCAATCCAGGTCTAACATTCTTCTTGCCTGTTCAGGCACAATCTAGCCAGACAGATTCATCAGACATCACTTGGGGACCTGTGCCAATGAGAGTGCAAGTACAGGCCAAATGAAGGCCCAAGGACACAGAGTAGCACATCAATATCATGGAAATGTTGGCAGTAATTCATGCCTTGAAAGTCCTTCACCATCTATGGACTGTGGGTCCTCCTCTGGTAATTAAGGACAACACTACAATGATGTGATACCTCAACTAACAAGGGGATACAAGGTCATATGCTCTGTGCTGCTTTAACAGTGATAGCCTGGAAGCTGGCTTACAGCATTCTCTGACTCTTCAAGCATCATCTGAGCAAAATGTCACAGCAGGCAGACTAAGCAGATCCTGGGCAGACCCACACAAGTGGCAGCTCAAGGCAATGGTGATCCAAGATCTAGTCCAGGGGTGGGGAATGCCTCAAATAAATCTGTTCACCTCCTTTTAAAATGTACATAAGGAGAAATTCTGTTCCAGACATCCTTGCAGCCAAGTTTGTATGCAGTTCCACCCTTTCCATTGATTCACAGGGTATTTCTGAAGGTTCAGAAAGAAATACCAAAGATCCTTGTGGTGACCCAGTACTGGCCCAGGCAATCTTACTTCTCCCTTCTAATGCTATTGGTCAAGGGCAATTACCACAGACTTTCTCACACTCTGGATTTGCTCTCACAGTCTCAGTGGTAACTGGTTCACTTCCGTTTGGAGCAACAGTGACTAAGAGGCTGGATGATTCAGTCTTGACTTCATTTTGGCACTTGTGTCACATGGATGTCTGCCAAGTATTAATGGAGATCAGAAAACCTGCTACTAGAAAATCTTATGTTTACAAATTGTTGAGGTTTTCCAAGTGGTGCCTAAATGGGAATAGAGATTCCCTCGAGGTTAACATCCCTGTGGTCTTGAAATATTTGTGTGAGCTACTTCAGGATAGCTTATCATATGCATCCATTAAGGTGCCATCTCTGCTCGTCTGCTAATGGATCCCCTTTTCTCTTCTTCTCTTTTGGTAAAACAGTTCATGAGTGTTGCATATGAAGCCCCTTTGCAAGCAAATTCCTCTTTTGTGGGATCTCAAGTACATTCTGGAAAAATTGACCTTACCACCTTTTAAACCTGAAACTCAAGCTGATCTGAAAGTTTTAATGTGGAAAACTATTTTGCTTATTTCTCTGACATCTGCAGGTTTTGAGCTGCAAGCTCTCATGGTAGGACAACCTTACTTGATTTTCCACAAGGATAGGGTTGTGTTACTCACTAATCCCTCTTTCATGCCAAAAATGATCTCAGCATTTACCTTCATTCATCTATTAACCTCCCTGTGTTCTAACCAGAATCTAAGAATAAGGGAGACAGGATACGTCATACATTGGATGTGCATTGCCAGCTCAGGTGCTACCTTGATAGAACAAAATCCTTCAGGAAGGCTGAAAGGCTTTTTATTTCCCACTTAGGGTCAAAGAAGGCTCAATCTATCTTCAAGCAAACCATTTCACATTGATTGTCCTCTGGTGTTTTTTTTTTTTTTTTTTTTGTTACACCCACCATGGCAAGGCTCTTATAGGCAAGGTAAAGGTGCATTCCACTGGGGCCTTTTCCTCTTCAGTAGCTTATTGGAAAGGAATGGACTCTAGAAGTATTCTAGAAGCAGCAACTTGGTCATCTGTCCATACTTTTATGAAGCACTACAAGCCGGAAGCCTTTTCCAAATCAAGATCAGGCTTCGCTAGGACCATTCTCTAGGAGCGACTGGACCCATATACTTCCTGCTCCCAGGCTGGGTAAGTTTTGAGAGTTTATACCTGCTTGCACAGAATGCTACAGTGCTCATCGTTTAGTCTAAAAAAGATTCTTCTTTTTAAACTATAGCAAACTGCTTGATACAAATGTAGTAAACAATTACTACAGTTTATACCCTGCCTGCATGCAGTGCTATGGTACTCATAATTTAGTTAAAAATGTCTTCCTTTTAAACTGTAGGAAACTGCTTTCTAGAATTGTAGAAAACAATTGCTACACTTTATACCCTGCATGGATGGAGTGCTATGGTGCTCATACATTAGTTTTAAAAAACAAAAAGTCTTCTGTTTTAATTGTAGAAAACTTACTTGCTACAAATGTAGCAAACAGTTGCTACAGTTTATACCCTGCCTCCACAGAGCACTACAGCTCTCAAATTTTAGTTAAAAAACAAGAATATATATTTTTTTACAAGTAAAACCAGGAACCAATACAGGATAAAATCCAGAAAAACTTAAAGCACAAATAAATACCATTCAGAGAACATCACCTGACTCAGTTTAACTAATAAAAAAAATCTTACAATAAAAAGTGTAAATTAATTAAAGCTGCATTCTACAGAAAATGCATATTCTAAAAAAACACACAATAACATATGAACACCTTACAGTTCTAAACAAACACAAAAAAAATAAAAAAAAAACTGTAAGGCAGTTAATTTAAACATGTTGAAGCTTAAAAAATACTAAATTTTGGTTTAATTAAGTTTAACTAAACTACATAAGACCACAATTTTAGAAGTTTGCTCAGACTAAGACTGTCATTGAGACCTGGGAAAGTGAGAGCATTTAATCTGATTTGCCAACATAGTTCCTTAAATTCAAGGAGATCTTCCCATGGTCCCTCTCTAGGATCTTGGGGATATTTTCAACCACCAAAAACTTAAACTCATGGTTGGGATTTTTTTCCACCTGCTTAAATAAAACACTGTTGGAATTATGATTTTTAACATCCCTCCCATGTTCATAGATTCTCTCTTTTAGTCGCCTCTTAGTTTTCCCGATGTAAAAACTTTTACATTTTGTGCAAAGGGCAGCATAAACAACTCCTTGTGTATTACAGGAGAATCTCCCTGATGGTCTAATAACAGTGTGGTTGTTATGGGTTAAGTTGTTGACGTCACTTTCCAACAAATTCTTAATGGTGGCCCCTCTTCTAAAAATTAAATGGGGTTCATTTGCCACCTTCTCCAAAAAACCCTCTTTTCTAAAAAAAAATCCACCAATTTTTCTTTAAAATATTATAAATACCCTGATGATCTGCTGAAAATCTACTAATAAAGGAACAGGAATATTCCTTATTATTGCTTCTTTGAAAGGTAGAATGGATACTAAAGTTGGGGTCCAGATCCGCATTTAGTAAGGGCTTGAAAATACTTTCAACCCTCTTTTTGCAAACTTCATTGTACACATTCTCAACCAAATTAATAGGGTACTCCCTAGAAATAAGCATTTGCTTCATTGTAAGTGGAACTCTTCATCCCTACTGACCATCCTTGAGATTCTCACATATTTAACTTTAACTGGACAATTTTTGATGTGTGTTGGATGGTTACTTTGGTAATGAAGGAGACTGTTACAGTAGGTAGGTTTTCTATAAAGACTACTCACAAATTGTGAATGCTCCACATCCTTCTTAAGCTGTACATCTAAATAATTAGTGTCATGCAGTCTATGTGAGTGGGTAAACTTTAAATACTCGGTAGTACCATTTAAGTAAACTAAAAATTCATCTACATCATTACTGTCCCCATTCCACAAAAAAAACAAAAAAAAAACAAATCATCTATGTAACGTAAATACAGATTCCACTTGTTAGAAAAGGAAGATGTAAAAATGAACTTTCTTTCCCACATTAGCATAATGATGTTAGCAAAAATGGGGGCACAAGAGCCTCCCACGGCAGCCCCTGTTTTCTGTACAAAATACTGTCCTTCAAAAAAAGACAAAATTGTATTTTAAAATAATTTCCATAAGTGTCACCAATACTGCCACTTGATCATTGCTAAATACCTGGCTTTCATAAAGAAATTCCTCAAACCATTCAATCCCTACTGAATGTGGGATAACATTAAAAAGGTTGATCATGTCAACAGTGAGGAAGGATGTTCTATTGTCACAGGGAAGTTTGTTTAGTTTACTTAAGAACTGCCAGGAATCACCATTTAAGACATTGTTGAGTATGAAATCAATATATTTCCATAAAGAATGGGTCTTGGATCCATGTGCACTCACTATTGGTCTCATGGGTGGGTTATTCCTATCTAGGATATTTAGTAAAAAGAAAATTAGCTAGACCTACATCAGTTTGTCTTTGGTCCTGCATGTCTTTCAAAAATAAATCTATTTTATGATAAGAAATGTTGACAAAGTTTATAGAAACTTCTTCATAAACCACCCCATCAAGAAGTAAAACATTCATTCTATTGTTGTATTCCTGTTTAGTCATTATTACAACCCCACCCCCTTTATCCGGCTTCATAACTCAAATAGATTTATCCTGACAACGTTTCTTTAACAGAATATTTTCGTTCCTTGACAGATTAAAAATAACATCTTCAGATTTGTGTTTGAGTAAAGCCCTGAATTTAAATTCACACATACTTTCAAAAAATACTAAAAAGTTAGAAAGGGGAGGGTTAATAAACTCCTTTTGCGTAACACATTGCTACTTTCAACATTTGGCAAACATTTACAAATAACACATTCCAAAAGGATGCAAATTCAGTGTCTACTATATTGTCATCTCTTCTCAGAACAGGTCTCTTCTCAGAACAGGTAACACTATAGTCAGGACTAGCCTAAGGCCAACTATATCTATTTGGTTCAATATGGACCCCCTCCCACTGGGGTCCCCACATTAGGCTTTGACAAGGTTATTATGCCTTATGTGGTTCACAAGTCTTTCCTAAGAGATATTACAGCAAAGTACAAGGCATTTTTGTACTTGCTGGCTTGCTTCTGCAGTAGCTATGAGTCTCTTCATAGAATAGACTACATTTCCTATCATACACTGTACTAGTGACTTCTCTAGAATTATCAATATTACAGTTTCACATCACTTGTATGGTTTAAAAGTGTTAATTGGTTATTATACCATAGTAATCAGCTACTACTGATAAGTGCTTAACAGGATTGTTTTTAATTTAAACATCTTTATTGAATTATCACTTGTGACAGGCAAATTTACATTTATATAAAAGTAATTAAACTGTATTAACACATCTGCGTTTATAAACATTATACTTCACATATAGTGCTATATAGTGTCGACCCTAAGTGACATTACATAAATTATTCAACTCCTGCCCTTTTTGATTTTTGTTTTGTTTTGTTTTAAACAAGAAACATCCTTTTGAACGATCACTTATGACATAGGCAATCATACATACATACATATACATGAATCATACATACATATAAATGAAAACAAAACACACAGACACAGTCCTAGTTGCAAGCATTTACATCACAAACCATACCAACATGCTCCCAGTTGCAAATATTATACAGCACTTATAATCTACCCAATTATTTTCAGGAAAACATTACATAACATACATACATAGTGGTGCAGCTGTTAATGCTGTCACCTCACAGCAAGAGGTTTTCCGGTTCGATTCTCGGCTGGGGTGCCTTCTGTGTGGAGTTTGCATGTTCTCCCTGTGTTCGCGTGGGTTTCCTCCGGGTACTCCGGTTTCCTCCCACATTCTAAAGACATGCTTCTGGAGCATTTCTCCCCGGGCCTCCACTGAAAACAGGATCTGTGGAACCTAGTCGGACTTTCCCGGTCAACAAATGTTAAATAAAAATAAATAAATAAATAAATAAATAAATAAATAACTCATTTAAGATCTATCTTCTTTTAAACCTTATTCCTCCCCTGTATGTATTGTTCTCACAATTCCCATTTTTCTTATGTAGTTTGCGGGTCTATATCAGCTTATTTGAAAGCTGATAACATCGAATGCTGGTTGATCGACCTCTAAAGGTCGAACAACCAAAATAGCGAAGACATGGAACAGTGATTTTTTTCCCAGGGGAAAAAAAAATCACTGGGCCTTTGTCGGGAGTTTGCCATTTCCTCCACTGTGGTGCGATCCCGGAGTTGGTATATTTAAGTAGGAGGGGTGGGGGGGCACAGCCCCCCCCATTGTGGGGTGTGAGGGGCAAAGCCACCCACTTAATGTTGTGTTTTATTTATTTATTTTTTGCAGAACAACAATTTTTTTTTCCCCTGGGGGAAAAAGTTGCTGTTCTGCAGTGTCTTTGCTATTTTGATTGCTCAACCTTTAGTGGTCACTCAACTAGCATTCGATGTTATCAGCTTTCGATAAGCTGATATAGACCCATAGTTTGCTCCTAGCCTTTTCTAAAGATCTCAATTCCAGTTGTTTTATTTCTGTTACTATATTCACTACTTCTAGTATAGTTGGTGTAGATTTTGATATCCATTTTCTAGTAATTACTTTTTTGGTAGCTACCATAATTAGACACAGCAAGGCCTTACCATGTCTAGGCAATTCTGGTTCTGTATCATAGCTCAGAAAAATCATCTCGCTCTTCACACCAATTTGCCCACTCAGCATCTCCTACAGTGCATCCCACAGGGAATCCTTAAAGTCCACCAACTTACCACACTCCCAGAAAATATGTTCCGAATTACCTCTTTCTTTCCCTTCGCACCTCCAACATTTGCTGTCTACCAGAGGAAAAATTCCATGGAGTCGACTTTGGGTATAAAAATATCTATGTAAACATTTCCAAGCAAAAATCCTAAATCTTCTAGACTTTGTTGCATATTTGGGATACATACATATATGCTCCCATTGTTCTTTGGAAATTGCTTATCCAATCTCTCTTCCCAATCCTTTCTAAACTCCTCTGACTGATTCTTATAGTTATCATGTAATATTTTATATGTTCTACCAATTATTCTTTTTTAATAGCAGCATCTGTAGTAGATGCTACTAAAAACTGTACCAGTGTTGGTCTTTTGTTTAGTGCTTAACAGGATTTTGAACCCAAAACTGAGACTGCAATTAAATATCTGGTTTTATGTATCACTGCAGTTACTGTCATGGAAATAATAATATCAAGTTTAATTTGAAGAATGACAGTGGTGCTGTGTTTTCTTATGCTTCTCTTGCCAATGTGTGGTACATGACTGGTTGCTAATCAACACAATTATAAAAAAAATAACTGTGGAATAGTCAACCTCAGCCAGTAAGAAAACATATACTAGTAAAAAAATGAACAGACACTGTGATGTGTGGCAACTTCTTTTCAGCAAGAATTGTGAAATTCTTCCTAGTTCAATGATATGGCACAGAAACAATTGATTCAGTTGCAGATAGGGCCAAAATAACCCAGTAAAGTAAAACATGCGGTGTATACAATGAGAGGAGGAAGGCAGTGGTAGATAGAAAAATGACTCCACATGGCTAAAAGAGGAAAGGCAAAGAAACAAAAACACAGAAACAGCAACTATTTGACTCACTAATGTAGTGCTGGGATACCATGGCTTCAGAGTCACATAAAGATGGAGTGGGGGGTGATGAGCAGAAACTTGAAGATAGAAATGACTGGACTGGATTGTGGAGGAGCTATGGATTTGTAGGTTCTCCTTACATCCATGTGGGTTTTCTTAAGCAGTCTGATTTCCTCCTACCTGCCAAAACTTGCTGCTTAGTGACAACTCATATTATCCGTGTATGTAATCTTTACTGTCATTTTACTTTTTAATTTATCCAAGTCTTTTGGGTTTTAATACCATGACGGGAATGGACCCCATTCCTAAGTCAAAGTACGTTTAAAGTTCATGAAATTAGTATTGTTTCACTCTTTGATGTTAGCCAAAAGTGCTCTTCTCAGCACCTGCAATGTGCCCAGTAATAACTCCTTCTGCAGTTCGTGCAGTGTTGCATGAATTGGTAACATATCTAAATATGATTGTAAATTATTTTTAACAAGACCCGTTGCTCCTACTACTATTGGAACTGTCTGGGTATCTTTCTTCCACATGGCTCTCATTTCTGCCTGCTGATCCAGGTATTTTATGTGTCTCTCTGTACGCAAGACACTATAGTCACTAGGTGTGATGATTTTAATGATCAATGCTACTTTTGTCTTCTTTTCTTGGACCACTATATCCATTTTTCTAGCATCTATCTTTAGAACTGTTGGTACTGGGTGATCCCATGTGATATAATCTTCATCATTTTCTATGATTCTTTGTGGCTCATGTTTCCAGTGTTTTTCAACCACTTCAATGCCATAATGTTTGCACAATCTCCAGTGCAACAGTCTCGCCACATTATTATGCCTTTCAGTATACAGTCCCTCTGCCATTAGTGCGCAGCAACCAGCAACAAGGTGTGTGACTGTTTCCAATTTGGTTTTACAAAACCTACATATGTCTGTTTCTCCCACATGTTCAATGGACTTTATAAACCAGCACGCACATAGCCCACTATCTTGGGCTGCCAATATTAACCTTTCATTTCTTGATGTGAATTCACCTCTCCTTAACCATTCCTGCATTCATTCTTGATCAACATGAGGGTCTTCCAAAAGTTTTCTATACTTGCAACTATATTTATGTTTTTTCCACATTTCTTGCCTTCTCATCTGGTCCTTCACTTTGTATTCTTTCTTTTGTTTTTTGGCACATTCAGTTGCTGCCTAGTTTTTATCCACTTCTGGTTTGATTTCCATTCCTGCTTGACGTCGATATGCTTCTGCTAAATTAAGCAGAGATGTCATCTTAGATTTATTCTCCTCATGTTTCAAAACTTTCACTACATTTGGATCTTGTGAGGTCAGTAGATATGTGTGGCCCCGATTGCAGATCTATACATGTAATCAATTTCAAGAAGGCACATCCCTCCTTCGGAACGGGAATATATAATCTTGGTATACACTGATTTTTATAAATCATTTGGTAAGCATGAAGCATCCTTCTTGTTTTAATATCCAGTCTGTCCAGCACTTTTTGGGGCCAGTCAATCACTCCAAAACTATGTTAGGACAGGAAGACCAAATTGATTTATAGCTTGGATCTTGTTCCTAGATGTCAATGCTGTTTTCAGGATTAATTTAAGTCTTCTAAAGTACTCATTACTGAGTTTTATTCACATTTGTTCATGTTTTATTGTTGATCCTTCATCAGTTCCCAAGTATTTATACACTCCCTCTTGCTCAAGTTCTTTTATATCACATTCTTGCCCCAAACTGATGTTTTCCTGGTGCTGCAGTTTTCCTTTTTTAAAAGTTGCTTATGCACATTTATCAAGACCAAATAACAGTCCAATATAATCTGAAAAATTTTGACAACCTGCAGGTGTGTTTTCAGTTCCTCATCTGATGAGCTATACAGTTTTAAATCAACGACAAAGAGAAGATGAGAAGTCATTAGACTTTGTTGTTTTCTAGGAGCCAAATTGTAGCCATGACCTAAGCTGTTAAGTAAACACTTACTGCCACCCTTGTGGCTGGGGCTATGGCTGAAAATGATCTTCAAACATTAGCCACTTGCTCACTTTAGCAAATAATTAAATAAATAAATAAAACTTTCAGAAATAATTATGAATCGGGTGGTGTGTAAGTAATGACATTTGAAAGGAAAGGTCTAAGATTCTTCCTATTCTTCTTATTAACCATCCTGTGGCTCTTCAACAATTTTATGTGTTTTTATAGAAATACATTGACTGTAACAAAGTATGACTTGTGAATGAGCAAGGGATTCCAACAATTCAGAGCAGGTGCATGAAATGACCGGAAGACCATAAATGAAGTAACAGGTAATATGAGATGAGAATGCATAATGGAGTTCAGAAATTGTTTGCATTTTTGGAGCCCCAATCTCCCCACAACCAAAAAGCCAACTCCCACTGACTCTTTAATCCCAATTTTCCTGGTTTCCAAGGAAATTGGACATGGGAGGCAAGAGATGGGTATTGTGATGTGCTGGAAGATTTTACCAAATGAGCTTACTTCAGAGTAAGGTGGTCTGTTGGTACTGTCTGCAGCACATTTGAACAAAGGTGGTTTATAAAGGGTACTTAACAAACCAAGATAGGTTGACAGGCCACTTCTCTTTTAACATGCTTGTTTTTGGATAAAATATAAGTTAATAAATATATTCCCTTGTCTTTCACACATGGTATATGTGAAGATATGTGAAGGCTGCCAGCCTAGCTTAGAATTTTGTAGATAATTCTATGTCATTGTAAAAATGAATATAATCCACAGGCTTGTCCTCTTAAATATAAGAAAACTGTGTTAAATGTTGACTTCAAAAATGTAACCACAGTTCACTCTGCTGGAAGAAAGCTGATAAGTCAAGCATTGTATGACTGATCTCAAAGCTCACAGACATAATGTCTGGACTGAGGAATTCCTTCTATTGTTTTGAGACCAGAGTTAATAGCTAGATTTTACATATATTCTTCTTCTTTTGGCTTTTCCCGGTTAGGGGTCACCACAGCAGATCACCCATCTGCTCATGATTGGCAGTGGAGTTTTATGGTGTCGAGTTGCCAGCCCGGCGCCCAACCTTCCACGGAAGGCACACACATGCACGCACTCACGCCTAGGGCCAATTTAGAGTATCCAATCCACCTACAGTATGTCTTTGGGATATGGGAGGAAACTGGAGCACCTGGAGAAAACCCATGCAACCACAGGGAGGACATGCAGACTCTGCACAGAAGGCACCCCAGCCGAGGATCGAACCGGAGAACCTCTTGCTGTGAGGCGGCAATGCTAACCGCTGCGCCACCTCGGCCGCCCTCACTATATTTTACATATATAATGTCTTTTATTGCTGTAGTTTCCTGGCTAGGTGCAAGATCAAAGAAAAGTTAAAACTCTGAGTTTCTGTTAGCCTGGGAACCAGAGAAGAGTGATGTAATCTAAAATGAGTCAGCAGGGATGTATTATTTTTAAGACTTTCTTAGAGTGAGCATCAGAGTATTTTGCATTTTCTGTATTTTGCAAACAATTCTGGACCTACATAAACTCCATCCTCCACCCAGATAAAGTCAGTACCCCTCCTCCTAACATCCCTCACTCCTCTAAAAATATTGCTACCTCATTCAACACACACTTCACACAAACCATATTATCACTAGCTAAACAACACAACCCCCTCCCCTCCAACCCACACCCACAACTAGTAATCTCCCCACTGCCTTCTCTTTTTCTCCTGTACCTACCTCCAACATAAAAAAACTCTTAACTAAACTTAAGCCCACCAAATTAGCAGCAGACAACCTCCCAAGTGAATACCTACAAATTGCAGCTGATGCTCTGGCCTATCCAGTATCCATTATGATTAACCAATCTCTGTCAGAAAGTTATGTTCCCACACTGTTGAACGTATCACATATAATTCCCCTCCACAAAGGCGGCCCCTCCACAGAACTAACCAATTACCACCCCATAGCTATTCTCTCTCCACTCTCCAAAATACTAGAGAGATGCATACACTCTCAGGTCTCAGACTACCTCCTTACTAACAACTTCCTTTCCAGTACTCAGCATGGTTTCCAACCAAACCATAGCACCACCACTGCCTTACTCACCTTTACTAACACTATCCTTCAGCATAAAAACAATGGCTATCTCTCCTCTGCTAATTTCCTAGACCTATCTAAAGCATTTGACATGGTCCCACACAAACAACTCATCTCTGTCCTCAATTAACCTATCCTTCTCTCAATCAGTCACCATCTGGTTTCAGAATTACCTGTCTGACCACCAACAATCCGTTGTATGGCAGAATGACATATCTCCCCAACTACCTGTCTCCATAGGAGTTCCCCAAGGATCCATACATGAACCCCTACTCTTCTCTGTTTACACCAATAATCTAGCCTCTGCCACCAAACATGGCACACTCATACAATACACAGATGACTCAACCATCATCTGCTCAGCCCAGTCCCTACCCAAACTGCAAAAAGTCACGCAGGAAGCCTTTCCTCTGTTGAAATTTGGTTATCCGGTGCCCAATTAATACTCAACCCAAACAAAACTAAACTACTCATCTTCCAACCCACCAAACATACTCAAAACAACTCTCTCTCTTTAACATCACAGCAAAAGACAACACCACTGTATATGCAACTGAACACACCAAATTGCTAGGAGTGGAAATAGACAATAAACTAAAATCTGACATTCACATATCCATGACCATAAAAAAGTCCACAAAAAACTAGGGGCATTATACAGAAATAAGCAACTTCTCACCAAAGCAACAAAGATTTCAGTAGCAAATTCCCACCTTATCTCCACCCTACTTTATGCCTCTCCAATAAATACCAACCTAAGGCAATGCGATCTAAACAAGCCAGAGACCTGCTACAACAAAATCACCAAATTCGCCACAGGGGCATCCTACCATAGTCACCACTGTCTCTTACTTGCTGAACTGGACTGGCTTGAACTCCCTCACCTCCTTCAATGGTATCAACTCTCACTCGCCCACAAACTAGTAAACCATCCACTAAATGTCCCATCCCTCCAGAATCTACTCCAACCGTAAAGCACCGCCAGACCACTAAGATCCAGCAAAAAAAATCACTTGCAGAACACTAAAGCCAATAACTCTGCAGGTGAAGCACTATTCTCTTGTGCCATAGCCAAATTATGGAACTCCCTCCCACCCACAATTACCTCTGTACCATCATGCACCCACTTCAAAACTTTACTAAAAGCACACCTAAAAACATGCTGGCTATGCCCTTGCATCTCCCACTCTAATATCACCCACCCCATCCAACCACTACCTTTCTTTCCACCCCACTAACTACCTTAATTATAGCAAGCTCAGATGCTCATAAGCCTAGTACTTATTATACAGCAGGAACTTCTTATTGTAACATTTGTTAATGTCTGTTATATACTTCGCAGATAAAGATTCTAGTTGTCTATTGATGTACTATGTTCTTCATCTGTAAATATGTTTGTAATTAATTGCTATGTTAATCAAATTATTAATCACTATGTAATCCAATGTAACTACTGTCTGTTTATTTTAACTGTGGAGCTTTTCTCCCTGGGCCTCCGCTGAAAATGGACCTACATCCAGTCGGACACTCCCGGTCAACAAATGTAAATAAATAAATAAAATTTGTCTTCAGAACAGACCACTCACCAGCACTCACTTTTCTCTGTCTATATTTAAGTAGGCTCTTAGACTTTAGTGTTTCTCTTAAGAAATAGACAGGAAATAATAAGTTTAGATTAGTTGTTTTCTATATTTAATGTCAGACTATTATACAGTATTATTTTAAGCATTTACTTGTGATTTCTGAACTCTTGACTAGCACTGTGTTGAATTGAGAAGATTTGCCTTGTGTTTTTATTATTTATTATTAAATATTTTTAAACCTTCCAACTGTGGCTGTTTTGTGCAGAGATAATCAAAGCTCTAGAGTACATTGCATGTATATAGTAATACTGTACAAAGCCATTCCAATAAGCCTTGCTGTTCATCACACTGGCTAATTCGATAATAATATTGCACAGTAATAATTGGACACCTTTTGGTAAGGGGCTTTTTAGTAGCTGATAAGAGTAGTTGGTGGTAGTGATTACTACCTTATAGCCTGGCAGGAGGGGGCATAGCTGGAGAACCTGTGCCAGTCTTACCCATGAGTGTCTGTGTGTTTGTATATAAACCAAATCTCAAAGTGTGTGTGCATGTCAGCTACTTGGGTAGGGATATGAAGCTCTGGTTGGACAGAAAGGGCACTAGAAATTTTGGCTTGACTACTTGGCTGAGATCTGTACCCAATAGGTGTGCCAGTGGGGAGTCTTATTAGGGATCTGGAGAGAAAGGGAGAAACCAGCCCCAGACTGACTGCGATCTCTGTGTGCTCTACTTTACTGTGTGTGTATTTGTTATCCTTCTCAATGTGGAAGCCCCTCAATGGTGTTAGTGGTGAGGATTGAGGATCCTTGATTATTGGGCCAGTGCACGGGCATCATAGTATATACCATGTATTCTTAATACTCTGTCTGAAATATCCTTAAGTCTAGGAGGCTAGCAGAAAGAAGAAGGTTGAAGGTGAGTATGGGGTAGTTGGTGAGGGTCAGCAGTGGGTTCCCACCAAAATAGTCCAGAATGGTCCCCAAAAGAATTGCTGAGGCCAGCCCTGACTATAGTAATTTATACTTGTACCAGGGCATCAGGAAACAGTCATTCATTCTGCATGTTTCTCTTTTAAAAACAGTATTCTTTGACAAGTATCTGACAAGTACTTTTTGACATTCATATTTACTTTAAACTGACTCAAACCAATTATAATATGCTTTCCAAACATTTAAATTTAATGTAAATTTAATATTCATCCAACCAAAGCAGGTGATTATCTACTACAGCGTTTTCCTTCCATACACTATCAAGGAAGAAAGTAAAGGAATATCAGTTCAACAATCAGGCCACTAAGCTAAGGATTTTTTTGAACAAGCAGCCCAGCTTCATTCTTGGTCAATTATATCAGACTACCTAATGATTTATTGCACTGAATTATTTGCTGCAATTGTCATTTTGCCTGCTTTTTTCTACTAGGAGCACACACTTGCAAACACCCTCAGTGCTACTGCTTTGCCATCTCTTTTTAAGTCTGTTTGACTCAGCTATCCTCATATTCAAAGGCTTGCACATAACCTCTGAACAAATTTATCAATGACTTGCTGTCAGTGTGCCAACTAATTACAACAGTATAGCAGAGAATGGAGCCAAGTTACATACAGGACATTTGTGATCACCATCATTTTCACTGCAACATTTTTCCCCAGTGGATAGAAAGAGCTTATCCCACTTTTGCATTTTCTCTTGAAATCCCCCAGCATTGATTGTAAGGCTAGCTCAGACACAGATAACATAATGGGGGAAATTAAAATGCTCAAATAATTAGCATTTTTTGATTGCAATAAAAAGGACTGAGTTCTAACCCTCAACTTCAGGGCAGTTTTAATCAATGGCATAGTTTCTGTTTTTTATTTAACAGTCAGTCCTGAAAGTGCTTGAATTCATTCTGTCAGAGGAGCTATTTCACACTCAGAAAGGTTCCTAAAAGGTTATCTATAACAATCGTCTTAACATTTTGACAAAGAAGCATGATTATTATTTTGAAGGTTTTTGTCCTCACTGCCTGCCAGTCATTATTTCCCTGCCAGCCAGTCAGCCTATTCATTCCTCATGATCAGGACAAGGGACAATTGGGAGGAGCCATCATTAAGGCAGCCATTAGAGGTGCATCAGTTTTTTCTTTATTAAGCCCTACCCCTGGCACTATCCTACTGGTACCCTTGGGTGGGTTGTGCAATGGGTGACTGTGCTGCACTACTCCTCTCTGGTGCCAACAGCTGATGCCCTTTTCACTCATACAAAGCATGTGTGCCAGTTTCTTTGGTCTCCACCAGGGAAATACAATTATTTGAGTGTGCGCCTGGGTGTGCACATTCCCATTCTCCAGTGCCCCTGGGTGTGCACACTCCCATTTTCCAGTGCCCCTGGTTGTGCGCACTCCTATTCTCCAGGATAGATATGCCCATCCTCACCTGCCTGCATAAATGCCTGTGCTACTATTCAAACTGGGATTGGCTGGAGTGTGGTCAGGGCTCTGTCCAACTAAGCCACTGCTGTCGGCAAGAAGCATAGAGGCCTTAATATTTTCAACCGTGCATATAGCAGCAGCCCTGGGACTTTTTTGCTAATGTTACAGATAGGGTTGCCAGATGTCCATTTTTTGACCGGACTGTCCGGTTTTCTGACAAATTGTCCAGCTACCAATTTAATTCAAAACCAGACACGTGAAGTTCGGGTTCTGTGCCACTGATTTGTGTTTAACTTAACTCAAGTTTAAAAAGTAAATAAAAATGCCTTCAAGTTCTGATCAGGGATTAAACAAACAACACCACCAATGAAATAACACTCCAATAAAAAGAATCTAAAACATTCTTCCCTTTCTAACCCCCCCATGAAGAACCAAGGCAAGGGCATACCTTAAGACATTACCTGGCTATATACCGGTGGATAACTTCAACTGTATATTAATGTAAGATGGCACTAGTGTTGTTTAGGTGGAACTTTTTATTTTTTTAAAGCAGGTGATGCGCTCATTATTTGGGTTTGTACTTTCCACTCCTGCTTTGGTGGATAGCCCTTTAAGAGTCATGTGTGTCGGAAAACGTTGTATGATGTCAATGGGAGACCTATAGGTGGCTACATCTGTAACAACAAGTGAGCTTAATACCTGCTCCCAGCGCACGAGAGACTGGTGTTGGGTGGCAATTAAAGGGACATAACGTGGCCGTCTGGTATCTCCCCAAAGCGGATGTTCTTACTCTGAGGTTTTATCGAAGTTTGGTCAAGTCTTTCTGTGCTCGGTCCTGAGGCTTGAGTAAGTAGAATGTACAATAAATGGTTACAATGGTATATGTTAAAGCATTAGATGAATAATTTTTGCCGAGCTGTGGATTATTATCTTTTAAAATGATGTATGTATTTTTGGTTTAGGTTTTTCTGGAGGGGGATCTGTGATCTTGGTGGCCTTGAAAGTATGCACTTGTTTTCTTACTTTCTGAAGAGTGGTTTTGTTAGTTTTGTAGGCATTAGCACTGGCATGCGGTGCAAAAAAAAAATCCCCCTTGCTGAGCTGTGTCTTGGTGTCCATCTCACTGTATGAGGCAGTCTGAGATACTGTAGCCTTGACCAGTTTATAGTTAATCAGAGGCAACCAGCTTGACCACTCTGCTGGAATCCCATTTAGCAGCACACTGTGTGAGCATGGTTAAACTTTAAGAATGTGGAGCAAAGGAGCAAGAGACAGAAACGTTGTGACTCTTGACAGAATTAATACGGTATGTGCTAACATGCATTTATTTTCTGGAGCATGAGAAGTCTGTAATTTTTGGATTTACTTATTTATTGGAATCTTGCTTTTCTAGTACAAATATTCCACTTGGAGGAGAAGCAGTGCAGAATATTAGGGACAAAGTCAAGACACATTTGAGAGGTATGCATGCTAAAAGAGATTGTGTACATGCGGTGTGTAACTAACACGGCTGAAAGGTGCCTGTTCAGTGTGTTTTTAACCCCCATAAGGGAACAGATCAGCGCACACCACCTACAGTGCAAGGGTGCTGCTTCAGTCAACAGGAAGTATTGCTGAAGGGGGACCCTAGCACACACTACCACTCTTACTAAATGTATACAGTTACATTAAAAGCAGCATTCAGCCAACATACCTTTTCCCCCTGAAGCTACAACTTTTCTTATTAGTTGCAGTTAAGTGTATCTCTGTTTGTTTGCTTACTTACTTTTGTTTACCTGAGAAGTCCAAATGGGCTAATTAAGCAGCCCTTTTTTATTGGAGGCCCGGGGAGAAAGGCTTCAGATATGTACAATTTAAACTAAAAGGAAGAGCTTTAGTCATGTGCAACTATGCAATGAAAGGCACATGTGAAAAGAACATTTTATTAATTTGATAACTAGATAAAAAATATACATATGTGTATGTTGAGCATATGTGTGTGTGTGTAGACACACACACACACACACACACACACACACACACACACATACACACATTATTATTATTATTTAACATTTGTTTACCAGGATAGTCCTACTGGTGTAATCAAGTGGCGTGGAACTCGCAAAAGTGTCCAAACTCCAAAACTCTGTTTCACAAAAGGAAACAGACTATCAGTGTTTGTTAAATTGACTGATTTACTATGCTTTTTTACAGAAAAGCATAGTAAATCGGCTGAAAGCAGGCATCCGGAACAGAAAAAGAGGCCGTTCCCATCAGCTGATATCACGATGATGTCACAAAATGGGCGAAGCATGGATGGGAGTGGGAATGGGTGGAGTTATGGGTGATGCGAGGGGTGTGACTTTAGTCCAGTTTTAGCCACAAAGAAAGATGGCAACCCTAGTTACAGAAGATAACCTTGCTAGGTTTCCCTCTATACAAAATGATTCTGAATTGCACATATTCACCATAAGTGATGAACTGGAGATATGAATTTGAATAATTTCTGCTTTATTATTTTCCCCCTACTATCTGCCAACTGCCTGCCCTCCAGCAGTCAACTACCAATTCTTTCCTCAGTGGGGTGGGGATCAGTCTTGAGAGGCCATCATCTAAGCAGTCATCAAACTCATCCTCTCCCCTGACAGCTAATGTGAGTTCTTGCATATGTGCCAGCTTGCAGTGTTTTCTTATGTGAAGTTTCGTGTTCCTATACATGCCCATGAAAGCTACTGTGTGAATGTGCTATGACTGAGCAAAGCACACATCTCTTGTTAATGTCATGTACATTTGTTCCAGTAGATGGCAGCATTTCAGTGAGCCAAACAACCATCCTCCCCACAGACTAGAAAAGTCAGTGTCAGTCACTTGCAGAGTCTCTGAGCAATGGGGTTTCCGCACATAGTCCACTTTTCCTCTGTCAGTATAAAGGTTGTACAATAGATGTAACTGCCACAAATAAAATAAATACAGAAACTACAACTTAGTTACTAATGGATGCCTCCTGTAGCAATCAGGTAATTACATTATCCGGAACTTAACATAATCAACTTAATGTCTGTATTCATTTTCTAATCAATGATAAATCCCTAGGCATCAGAACACACTGAAAACACACACGCACACACACACACATACATGCATACATATATATATGTGTGTGTGTGTGTGTGTGTGTGTGTGTGTGTGTATATATATATATATATATATATATATATAAATATATACATAGACACACACACACATATGTATGTATGTATATATATTTATATATATATATATATATATATATATATATATACACACACACACACACACACACACACACACACACACACACACACACACACACACACACACACACACACACATTATATATATATATATATATATATATATATATATATATGGATCCAGGTTACTACATCGACAACTAAGAAGATCGACAGCCACTTCCCCGACACGAAAACACCAACACAGAAATAATCGAAACTGCAAATCACGGACATTTAACAGGTAACGGGTTTAAATTTCGCTAATCATGCCTACCATGTTTTAGTAAGTGTGGCAGTGTTATGCATGTGTTACGATCATTGTATTACTAAGTCCTTATGGTAGGCATGATTAGCGAAATTTAAACCCGTTACCTGTTAAATGTCCGTGATTTTCTTACCATAATGGCTTTGATATCCATAATATATTGGAATGTAAATGGCCTGACAGGTATGGACAAAAAGATAAGAGTGTTGTAGTATACCTTGAATTGCAGAGTGCAAATAGTAATACTGCAGGAGTCACATTTGGAAAGAAATGAGTATGCAAATGTGATAAAGAAATGACTTCAGAATGGATGTTCAGCAGAATATCAGGGACAAAGGAAAACAGGAGTAATTATCTTAATTGCTAGAGGAGCTCCAATAGAGATAGAAAAGAAAAAAGATAATAATGGTAGAATTGTGATAGTAAGGGGCTACTGGCAAGGAAGGAAGATTATGCTGACATGTATTTATATTCCACCAAAATTGCTATTATGGAGCTTAAGAGAATTTTGGAAGAAATAATCAGCTTTCAGCAGGAAATATTAGTTATATTTTGGGAACTGGAAATTGATTTACAACAGTGAGGAATTATCTGGGGAATGAAGAGAGGGGAAAATATAACAAGAAAGGATAGAGTTTTGGATATATTTATGAAAATATTTGGTACAGAAGACATGAATTCAGTAGTAGGAATTCACAGAGAATTTACATATTATTCCCCAAAGTACAGTAACTGGACTAGGCTAGATAGACATTATATTTCACACAAACATGTGCATTTAATTGACAGCTTTCAGACATATCCAATAACTATTTCAGATAATGCCCCAGTAAATCTAAGATAAAAATACAGGGTAATGAAGTAAAAATAAGACAGTGGCTACCTGTTAAACAGAAAGAAATTTAAGGAATGGGTAGTGCAAATTATTCAAGAATTGTTAGGGGTGATAGAATTTTCCTTAGAAGTTATAGCTAGTGATCAGGATAACATGAAAATGGAATTTAAAAGAGAGTAGAAATAAAATAAACAAATAAAAGAAAGAAGAGGTGGTTAAGAAACAATAGCAATTATTTGGAGGACCTGACAAAGGTTAAAGTATTGTAGAATAAGGGGAATCTCATGGAACAAGAAGAAGCACAACTGCAGAGTGCTAAAGAGAAAATAGGGTGTACCTGTATAATATGCATGTGTTTAGAAAGTTTGCTGTTAAATAACTGTTTTTTGATAATAACTCTAGAGCACAAAGCTTTAAGCACAATGACTTTGGTAACAGAAAGCATAAAGGACTGTTGCCAAGTTTAGGGAGCCTCTAATAAAAAAAAAATCAGAGATCCTGTAGAGATATTAGAGATATAGATGATAGTCCAGTGAAGTTTGGAAGCTAGGAGGAAAGAAAGTGATAAAGGTCTGGAAGGTTTTGTTTCACAATATTTTAAAAGCTAGTGAAGTACTGACATCCTGGAAGAAAGCTGTGGTGGCTATAATACCTAAAGATTGTAAAGACCCATTAGACCCAGCTTCATACAAACCCATTTCAATTTTAAACCATGATTATAAAGTGTTTATGTCTATACTAGCTAAAAGAAAAGCACAGATGTTGCCACAATTGATACATATGGATCAATGTGGAGGGAAGGCAAACACTTGACAACATTAATAGAACAATGATGATCCAGAAAGAAGCACAATTTAAGAAAATACTGTTGTTGCTATCGGTCCTTGATGCAGAGAAATCAACAACATCTGGGATTTTATGAGTAGGGCAATGGAAGCATTTGATTTCCCTGATAAAATAATAAGGTTTAATGGATGTGATGGAGAAGAAAGAATTAACTGGAAAAATATCTTTTAGAAGTGTAATGACTTGGCAGATTTTACAAATTCCATACAGAGTACTCTGTAAGAAGTATTGGGTGAGCAAATGGGTGTAACTAAGGAAATACTCAGCCCTCATTCGGCCAGTCATTGAATATAATGCTCCTTTGGCATGTATCTGTCCAGATACATGCAACAACTGGAACACCCACGAAGATACCTTACTAAAAGGATACAAGGTCTAAACAACATATCCTACATGAACTGTCACTATACTCAGTAAGAAGTGACCTGTGTCTGGCGTACAAGGCATCTTTTGACCCATTACTGATGGATTTAGTGCACATCAGTATATCAAATGGCATCAGAAATACTCAGTGTAGGGATTTAAACCTTTTCTGCAACATCAACATAACTGTTTGGAGGGGATACCTGTGCTGGGAACATACTCCCCATCAACATAAAACAAAGCTAATTCCTGTCCATATTCAAGTGCAACTTAGATATATAGATAGGAAACAGAAACTTTACTGCAGAACTGCCCCCTGTACTACTAATAGACAGAGGCAACTCCTAAATGCTTTATCCCATGCATGTGTCCCCTCAAATTACCTATGGTATGATGCCAGTTATTCTCAATAGGGGTAATGTATAATTATTGACCATGGGAGGGGTGAGGCCAATCTATTACCAAATGGGATAGCTTATTTCATGCACAAAAAGGGAAATTTGCTAGCCTTAAAATGGCCTGCAAGAGCAGCTAGCCTAATACTTACCATTGACCCTATGAAGCTAAATGATATGAACTTTTATTTTACATTTGTTGACCGGGCTAGTCTAGCTGGAGATATTTCCATTTTCAGTAGAGGCCCGAGGAGAAAAGCTCAGCAGAAGTACAAATTAATACATATGTAAAAATCAACATACATAGCAAGAAAACAATTAGTACATAGGTTAGTAATAGTTAAAAACAGCAAAATTCTTAAAACTCTTCAAACAAATTAGTACAACAAGAAAGAGTTACTACCATACACAGAGAAATTCAAACAACATTATACAGGATAAAAATTCTTATAGATAAGAATACAAAATAAGAGGAAATAAAAGTAGAGTAATAAGAATTAGGTAAGGAATAGGATGGGTTAGATGAGAAGAGAGCACGTTAAGATAATTAACAGGAAAGGAAGAAGGCAAGGTGAGAGGGGAGAAGAGAGAGCTAGGTGGAAAAAAGAGTGAAACAAGAAGTGAGAGAGAAAGTTTGGGTAAGTAGTAGTAATAGAAAATTAATCGGGTTTACAACATGAGCAAAGCCAGTGATTCTGGAAGTGTAGTTTAATATTTTGTTTGAAGAGAGGTAAAGAGGAAATCATTGTTATGTTTGTAGGTAACATATTCCATTTTATACCTACAGAATTGGTGAATAGGGAGTCACCAGCAGTGTTATTAGATTTTATAGACCTAGTCAAGAGTTTACTAGAAGAGCGGAGACAGTTTAGGTTGTTATAGGGGATTATGAGTTGGGAGAGTATAGGAGTGTTGTTTGGATGGTACAATATTTTATGGGCCAAAATGAGTTGATGGAATGCAAGAAAGTTTTGAATTTCTAGCCAGCCAAGTTGTTTCAGGTTAAGACAATGATGGGTTCTGTAGGGGTTGCTAGTAGCAAAGCGGGCAATGTTATTATAGCAGGTAGCCAATTTGTTAAGGTTGTTTTTCTTGAGGTTGGTAAAGATGGGTGAAGCATAAAGAAGAGTAGAAATAAGATGGGAGTGAGCAATCCTAGTTCTAGTAGTTGGTGTAAGAAATGGTCTAATTCGATACAAGGATCCTATTTTTCTGTTGACTAGTTTTATGGAGTTGTTAATATGTTGGTGAAAGAGATTATTATCGATGGTAATACCGAACAGTTTAGTTGTAGAGTCAGGTGAGATGACAGTGGCACTGTTGGAGGAGATAGTGAAGTTTAAGGGGAAGTCCTGGAAGTGGGGGTAAAGAGAAGAAGTTTAGTTTTTTTAGCATTTAGTAAGAGGAGTCGACTGGAGAACCATGTTTCTACGGTATTAAAAACTTTTTGCATAAGAGAGATAAGTTCAGGAGTAGAAGATGCTGAGCAGATGAGGGTAGAATCATCGGCATATTGAATGCATGTTGCTTGAGGGATTATTGTTTGAAGATCATTAATGAAGAGGGAAAAAAGAAGTGGGCCAAGGATAGAGCCTTGTGGAACTCCGATAGAAACAGGCAGAAAAGAAGAAATGTGGTTATCCCAGAGAACTGCCTGTTTTCTATTTGTGAGATAGGAATTAAACCATTTAATGGTTGGGGAATCAAAAGAGAGAGATTCAAGAGTCTTACTTAATAAACTGTGGTTGACCATATCGAATGCTTTAGAGAGGTCAATGAAAATGGCAGAAGAGAGTAAGTTGTTGTTACGGTTCTGATTAATAGTGTCTACAAAGGAAAGCAAGGCAGTAGTAGTACTATGATGTGGTCTAAAGCCATGTTGACAGTTTGCTATAATGCTATGAAGAGAGGGATATTGTAAAAGTTGATGATGGATACATTTCTCCATAATTTTAGCCAAGGGTGAGGGGAGAGCAATAGGTCTATAGTTAGAATAGTCAGTGGAGTTTCCACCTTTATGAAGTGGAATAATATGAGAGGCCTTCCAGATATCAGGGATGATTTCTTCTTTGATGGTCCTATTGATGAGAATAGATATAGGGTATGAAATGACCTTGGCAGCCTTTTGAAGAAATAGTGAAGGGAGCTTGTCAGCAGAGGGGGTACAAGGTTTTAGTTTAAGAAGGAGTCTGTAAATGTAAGATGTAGAGATAGGTTGTAAAGAGAATTTAAAGGAAGAGTTAGTTAGCTTACTTGGTAGGCAGAAGTTGTCGGCATTTAGTTGTTTTGCTAAGGCTTGTATAGTTTCAGTGAAGAAGGAGTTAAAAGTGTCTGCAGTTTGTTGAGGGATATCAGGGTCAGCATTAATTGGGGAAGGTGTTTTAGAGGTACCTGGGGAGAGAAGTTTATTGACTGAGGACCAGAAGAGTTTAGAGTTATTAAGATGATTTTGTTGTAGTTTGAGGTAGTATTTCTTTTTGTCAGATATTATTACTGCCTTTTTAGTTAAATTTCTCAGCTGACGGAAGTGTAGAAAATCAGGGTTATTTCTGTGGGATCGCCATGAGGCCCAGACTTTATTTCTAGTAAGAATAAGTTTTTTTGTTTCAGGGGAGAGCCAAGGGGCTGAATTAGATTTCATTCTAATAATGCGTTCGGGAGCATGTTTATCAAGAATGGATAGAAAAGTTGTGTTAAAATAGAGTACTGCATTTTCAAGAGGAAGAGTTTTAAAGGGGTTCCAGTTACATGCACCAAGTTCAGTCTGAAACAGGTCTGGATTAAAATGTTTGATGGTACGTAATTTTCTTATGGTGTGGGGAATAACACAATCAGCCTTTTCCCTTGTTATGAAAGTTAAAGAGTGATCACTAACATCATCAGGCAAGGTTCCTGTTTTGTAGTTATGTTCAACTCTGTTTATAAGTATCCAGTCTAGAATGCTTTCTCTATTACTATGTTTATTGAGCCTGGTAGTTGAAGTAATAGTTTGGGTAAAACTATGAAGGTTGATATGAGATGAGGGGTTTTCAGCATCAATGCTAGTCCAGTCTATGTTAAGGTCGCCTAATATAATGGTTTCTTGAGGATAAGTGGCAGATACCCAACTAAGATAATTTTCTAGGATAGGTATATTGTTACCAGGTGGCAGGTATACACAGATGATATAAAGGGATTTTTTGGAATTTAATTGAAGTTTAGCAATAATGGCTTCTATCTTGTTATCTTGAGTTGGAGAGACTGGAAGGGTAGTAATATTCAGCTGATTTTTAAAGAGAATTGCAACACCACCACCTTTGCGGTTGGGACGGTCGAGTCTTACTATATTGTAGCCTTGTGGAATAATTTCAGTGTCTTTAGTGGTAGGTTTTAGCCAGGTCTCTGAGAGGCAGAGAATATCAAATGAGTGTATATGAAGGAGGGCATGTAGGTATGGTACTTTGTTGTTTAAGCTTTGGATATTAAGATGGCCTATTAAGAAGGTGTTATTAAGTTTAGGTACAGACACTAGTGGAGAAAGGGAAGTAGGACCAGGGTTAGGGTGGATATCTCCATCTAGAAGAGAAGGATTAGTAGGTTTGTGTATGAGGTTAATGTTAAGAAGGGATTGTATTTTAGTTTTGTTCTCAGATGGTATGGCATAGTTGAGGCTGTGAGAGTCTGTGGAATTTAGGTAAGTGATAATTAGGGGTAGAAGGAATATATGGGTAAGGGATTGGTGGATAGAGAAGTGTTAAAGTGTGTTTGTTAGGATGGAAGTGTTGGACATCAAGTGGTTTTTCATAGAAGGACAGTAGGTAAACTGAGCATAGGGTTGAAAAAAAGTAGGAGTGAGAATAAAAGGTGGGTAGTTAGGTAGGAAGTCATCATGAGAGTAGTAGGAATAAAAGAGGAGGGTGTGAGAATGTATAAGTGGAGAGAGTAGAGAGGGATATACTACCGAAGATTTAAAAATAGAACTAGGAGGGGAGAGGAGGAAACAGAGAAGAGGAGTTAAGAAAGGGGTAGTTTTAATAGGAGGGGTAAGTATAGGTAGGATAAGAGAGAAGAGTATGGAAGACAGTGGGAGTGTAAGGAGGAGAAGGGGGTGAGCGTGGGAGTGGGAGGAGTAGGAGTGGAAGGAGCAAGATTGGAGGGTTAGGATGGGGGGGTGTCCAGAGAGCTATAAGGTTAGGACCCCTGGGGGTGGGAATTGGGGGTAGGGAGGGGAGCGGAGTGAGCCAGAGGCGAATGGGCGGTAGAAACAACCAAAGGTGGGCTAGAAAGGAGACTATCAGAAAGGCAGATAGGTATGGCAGGAGCAAAAAGTGTAAAAAGGAAGGGCTGAGAAAGAAATCAAATAAGCACCAGTGGGATGAAAAGGAGTTGAAGAGGATTAGGACAGTATTTGATACAGTAGGAGGAAAGAAGAAGAGGTGAAAGTGTAGCAGGTAAAGGATGGGCAGGTTACAGGAGTAAGAAACACTACTGTTAGCAGGGAGATAGACAACAAGGTCTGTGGAGGGACTAAGGGAGGTCAGAATGCCTAAAAAATGACCTTACAGACTAAAAAGTCAGAGGCAGACTTAAATGATTTCTTTGTGCTGTGATACAGGTTTTGAATTGTATAGACATAGTAAGGCCTTCTTAAGTTTAATTCTGGTGGCTGTGAAAAATAGCAATTAATAAAAAATGGAAGTCAAAGTCTAAACAATTGCATTTGAATTATTGCATATTGTAACAGATATAAAATAATTGGAAGTGGGATCTTTAGAAAAGGGAAGGAGTAGATTACATAGAAATAAATGAAAATTGTGGCAACAATACAAGTAGCAGAATGTTCTGGAGGAGGAGCAGTGACATTTATGGAAGGCAGGAGATGATAGTTATACAAAATAACTTGTATGATGTCTAATGTATGTAACTGGAAACATGTTAATAAAGTTTGTTTTCTTTTATATTAATGTATGTTGCCTATGTCTTAAGTGATAATTTAATAAATGTGTTAAAATATATTTATTTAAACTGGAACTGCTACCAGGCACCAGGATCTGTACTGCTAGCATGCAGCCAGTATTTTTAAGTTCAGGCTGTCACCAGATAAAAATGGTAAAAAATGAGCTACTTAGTAGTACTGCATTTCAGTCAGTCATCTCATGAGCCTGAAACAATTGTTCACAGAATCATGGTCCAGACGTGATAGCTATGATAAACCGATGCAGGATTAATTACATGAGACTGCAGGGGCACTTAATATCAGAGCCCACAACTATACTCATGTTATGGACATTTGAGCTGGTGTGACTTCATTGCACTTTTTGTTCCATTTGTGAATTAGAGGTGTGGACTAAACAGTTGCTCTGTGATGCATGTTTAAGGCAAGCTGCTGCTTTGCTGCTATTTACTGCTACCTTGCACCTCTGAATGTCAAGCTTGTTTGAATTATTGACAATTTCTGCTCAGTCTCCCAGACCAAGGACAACCACAAGGCATTCTTTAGCTATGTCCTCAACCTCAAAGGCAATACACAATTGTGCGCAGACCTCATTGTAAATGCAGCCATGTATACTGATACAAAACATATAGCATACTTACTGGCCGATAAATTCAGATCCAGTTCTCTCCCCCTCAAACTTTCCTCAATAAATACCATCAAATATAACTCCTCCTGCTATCACTAGGGAAAAGATTCTTAATGCTCTAAGGCCAAGAACACTGTATTAATGGTCCCAGACAATATCCCAAGGTGCCTTCTAAATAGCATGAAACATGACGTATTAGGCTGTCTGGTATTGCTATTTAACTGTAGCCTTCAAAAAAGCTTCATGCCTCATGAATGGAGAACAGCAACAGTCATCCCTCTGTACAAGGTGGGCCATATACAGACCCTGGAAACTACAGATCCATAAGTCTCACTGGTCTTATATGTAAAGCCATGGAAAGAATTATCATGGAAATGATCACTAGTGCTATAGTAAATGTCCAGACACTGGATCCAACCTAGTTTGGTTTCATCAAGGGCAGGTCATGCCTACTCAACTTGGTGGACTTTTCTGAGAAGTTCACTAAAGCAATGGATGAGGGTAAAATGGTTCACACTGACTATCTTGACCTGCCCAAGGCATTTGACACAATACCCCACTCGGACACTGTTGACAAACTCAAGAGATTAGGTACAAACCTGTATGTCACCTGGTGGATAGCCAACTGGCTCACAGACAGGACCCAGGAAGTTAGAGCTGGGGGAGTCCACTACTACAAAGAAGCCAACCACAAGTGGAGTCCCTTAGTGATTGGTCTGTGGACTGATCTTTTTTAGCATTTACTTCTCTTAAGTCAAGGCCAATGTCAGTGATCTCTGGCTGACTAAATTTGCAAATGCAATCCCTCAGAGCTACACGCTCCAGGGATCTAAACCTGGTCATCACAATGAACAAAACATGCAGGAGGGATAGGTTCCTGACCCAGAGACTCCCCATACTCTGGAATAGACTGCCCATATATGTCAAGCTGAGTGTCTCTTTGGCCCTCTTCAAAAGGAACCTTGACGATTGGATGGGAGATAGGAAATTCACCCCGGGGATCATGTCAGTCACCCTGCTAGACAGGGAACCAGGGAAGTAAATATTCTGGGAAGAAATAGCCAGGGAAGTGTTAAGGCTAGGCTTGTATAGGCCCTAGGGCCGATAGCCTAGTACCAACCTATGAACCTATGGACCTATTAGGAGCTGTCACTGAATCCCAAACTGACAGAAATGCTCTCCAGGAAGGGCTGACATGATGTCAGAGCCATGGACTATAAAACTAAATGCCAAGAAATGCAGAATAGTGTCCTTTTGTGAAGTTATCCAACCCTGGTAACTATCATATTGACAACACACCCCTTAGAATTGACCCACACTGACACAACTGTTCTCCAGGAAGGGCTGACATGATTTCAGGGCCATGGACTAAAACTAAATGCCAAGAAATGCAGAAGAGTGTCCTTTGGAAAGTTATCCACCCCTGGTAACTATCATATTGACAACACACCCCTTAGAGTTGATACAGTAGAGAGGGACTTAAGGACACACATAGACAGTAGTCTAGCCTTTGACCATCATGTATCTACTGTAGTGAGGAAAGCATGCTATGTTGCGCAACTTATAAACAAAGGTATGGCATCTAGGTCCAAGGAAGGCATTGTTCCAATGTATTTGGCATTCATCAGACCCATCACTGAGTACAATGCCCCCTTTGGTATGTACCTAACCAGGCATATCCAACAATTCAAATGTCCACAGAAGTTCCTCATTAAAGGAATACAGGGCGCAAGTAAAATGTCCTATACAGACCACCTCAAGGGTCTATCTCTGTATTTGCCTCCTGCAGGCTTTTGAGGGGAGATCTATGCAATACAGGGCATCGTCAGATCCCACTCTGGACCTCAGAACAAACAACCTGTGAACAAACAGCACCAGAGTTACCCATTCTAAAGACTTAAACCTTGCCTGTGATATAAATAGGATTTGTATGTATCCCAGAAACTACCCCGTCTCCGGAACATGCTCCCCATCCATGTGAAGCAGAGTTCCTCCCTAACCCAATTCAATTGCGACTTGGACAACTGGATGGGGAACAGGAAATTCATAACAAGAAAAAAGCACAATGGTCCCACAGGGAGTAAAACTCAACAGGCTTTAATGAATACATGAACAAACATCCAATATTAACACTGACAAACTCAATTTTACGTTTTCGTCCCACAACTTCCTCGGATAAATGTTCTTCTCAAAGCCACCACCTTTTGTGGGACAAAAACATAAAATTGAGTTTGTCAGTGTTAATATTGGATGTTTGTTCGTGTATACATTAAAGCCTGTTGAGTTTTACTACCGGTGGGACCATTGTGCTTTTTTCTTGTTACTGGTCTACTGCAAGCACTTTCCGCCTTTTGAATAGGAAATTCATCCCTAGTTTGGTACTTATGTCTCCAAAGGACACAGGCAACCTGCAAATGGTTCATCTCACAGACCCTTGCTTGTAAATGTTTCATCTCCCAGGCCCCTGCTTACACTTATCAAGGGTATCAGAACCTGTTAGAGATTTGGGATGCATGGCTAGGCTTAAAAAGGTCCTTGTGGTCATTAGCCTAGTAAACACCTATGAACCCATGAAGCATATTAGTCCTGCTGGTAAAAGTAGAGCACTAAAATGTCAATGATAACAGTACAGAGTACACCAGTATTTCATATTTCCTCACTGTATAGTACAAGCTATTGTACGTGAATTACTACAGACTATGAGGTCATAAGTTTCTATCACAGTATAACTAATGTTCTACACAAAATAATAACTTATGTCAACTGATAACTCAGTTATTTTTGTTAACAATTAATTCTAACATTATGCATTCTACTTTAAGTGGTATACAAATGTAGTGATTGCCAATTACCTAGGGAGTAGTATGCAAAAAATCTACATACAACAAATGATAAAAGCAGGGGTAAATATTATTCTCCAGTGTTCTTATACAGTGGATATAAAAAGTGTACACACCCCTGTTAAAATGCCAGGCTTTTTGATATAAAAAAATGAGACCACAATAAATAATTTCAAAACTTTTCCCACCTTTAATGTGGCCTATAACCTGTACAATTCAATTGAAAAACAAACAAATCTGTTAGGGAAAAAATATAAAAAATAAAACGTACAATAAGCTGGTTGCATAAGTGTGCACACCCTTAAACTAATACTTTGTTGAAGCACCTTTTGATTTAATTACAGCATTCAGTCTTCTTGGGTACACACCTGCCATCAATTAAAGAGACTCTGATTAACCCCAAATAAAGTTCAGCTGTCCTAGTAGCATTTTCCTGACATTTACTCAGTTGCCTGCTACAGCAAAAGCCATGGTTCACAGAGAGCTTACAAAGCATCAAAGGGATCTCATTGCTGAAAGGTATCAGTCAGGAGAAGGGTACAAAAAAATTTCAACAGCATTGGCTATACCATGGAACACAGTGAGGACAGTCATCAAAAAGTGGAGAAAATATGGGCAACAGTGATGTTGCAAAGAACTGTACGTCCCTCCAAAACTGATGAAAAGACAAGACGAAAACTGGTCAGGGAGGCTGCCACGAGACCTACAGCAACACTGAAGGAGCTGCAGGAATTTCTGACAAGTACTGGTTGTATACTATATGTGACAATGTGACAACAATCTCCCGTATTCTCTATATGTCTGGACTATGGGATAGGGTTGCAAGACGGAAGCCTTTTCTTACACAGAAAAACATTAAGGCCCATCTAAAATTTGCAAAACAATACATCGTCTCCCAAAAGCATGTGGGAACATGTGTTATGATCTGATGAGACTAAGGTTGAACTTCTTGGCCAAAATTCCAAAAGGTACGATTGGCGCAAAAACAGCACTTTGCATCACCAAAAGAACACCATCCCCACGGTGAAGCATGGTGGTGGCAGTATCATGCTTTGGGGGTGCTTTTCTTCAGCTGGAACTGGGGCTTTAGTCAAGGTGGAAGGAATTATGAACACACGTGCGTATCATTGCTGGAGCCTTCCTGTGTCCTGACAGAGTGCTCTTCAAACTATCTGGAGATATACAGAGCTGAGTATATTTTTCTGGCACTTCAGAGTTATGTACTGGTAATTGTTGTTTGATTAATGTTATATCATTGCTGGCTAACTTCAGAGTTGTGCACTGTTATTTTTGCTTCACTGTATAGTTTTTCAGATCTCTGCTGAAGGTATTTTTCCCCCCTCACTCTATTTCTCTGTGTCTTAAGTTGGTATAACTGGTTTTACATCTTGTGTGTTATCTAACTATCTCAAGGATTACTTGCATAAAATTAGACCCTCTTAGTAAAAGTCTGCATATCATTGCTGGAACCTTCCTGTGTCCTGGCAGAGTGCTTTTCAAACTATCTTGAGATATACAGAGCTAAGTATAATTTTCTCGCACTTCAGAGATGTGCACTGTTAATTGTTGCTTGACTAATTTTATATCATTGCTGGCTGACTTCAGAGTTGTGCACTGTTATTTTTGCTGCACTGTATAGTTTTTAAGATCTCTGCTGAAGGTGTTTTTCCCCCCTCCCCCTATTTCTCTGTGTCTTAAGTTGGTATAACTGGTTTTACATCCTGTGTGATCTCAAGGATTACTTGCATAAAATTAGACCCTCTTAGTAAAATCGGCATATCATTGCTGGAGTCTTCCTGTGTCCTGACAGAGTGCTCTTCAAACTATCTAGAGATATACAGAGCTGACTATATTTTTCTGGCACTTCAGAGTTGTGTACTGGTAATTGTTGTTTGACTAATTTTATATCATTGCTGGCTGACTTTAGAGTTGTGCACTGTTATATTTGCGTTACTGTATAGTTTTTCAGATCCCTGCTGAAGGTGTTGGTTTTCCCATACCCACCTTCCCTATTCCTGTTTTATTTAAATTTGGAGGCTTTTACAGTTGCCCGTCCCCACTGTAGATTTGATCTGGGACACTCCCCCCAGTCCCATCTCTTTACCTCATTCTTCCTAATAGACTCCTTCTGCACTTGTTTTTAGTAATTTTTAATTTCACTGCATTTTTTAAACTGTTTGGTCTAACATTGCTACATACTCAAGTGTGCTAGCTTGCACTGCATTTGAATTGTTTTACTGCTGTTTTAGCTACTTTTCTGTATATATATATATATATATATATATATATATATATATATAATTTAAATTTCGTGTAACTAGTGTAGTCCAGATTCAGATTTGCTGTATCCAGGACTGTATGTAAGCTTCTGACCCCCCCCCCATGCTTTCTGTGTTGGAGGGAAACCTTCTAGCGTATCAGTGGGAGTGGTAAGCACTAGGTAACCTATCTACCACATAAGGAGTGGCTCTGGCCCAAAAATTGTAGTTATTGGCTGTTTGGGCAATTTTTCCATCTCTCTCAACTTTCTGATTTAAAACCCCACATTTGCACTTGTTTCCCCCCTTTCCTGTAACTAGTTTAGTCCAGATACAGATTCTTAGTTTTTGCACTTGAATTTGCTTATTCGTAATCAGCACTTGTTCAGAACTTGTAAGCACTAAATAACCTACTAATTACTACAACACTCAACCTTCCTCATTACCTAGAGGAAAACAGTTTTGGTACTTACTTTCCTCACTTGCTTTGAGAAAAACAGCTCTTGTACTCACTTTCCTCACTTATCTAGAGGAAAATATTTTTTTATTCAGGCATGTCCAAGGGTCAGCTCCCAGTGTTCTCTCCTATCTATCTGATGGATCTGGGCATCTTGGGGCAATGTAGAAATTTCCTCATGTACACAGACAACCCTCTCCTCCTACCACCCAACACTACAACCTGTGAGAGATGCACTTATCTAGCCAAACTGGAGGTAAAACTTTCTCCAATCAAGACTGAACTTGACAGTCAAGAGGAGAAGGTAAACACTTGCACCACACCACACTCATCACATAGTCTCACTAAATCTACACCACCAAAATCCACACATAGAAACACAAAAACATTCGCAGAGGCTCTCAGTAATAATCTGCTCAAGCAGCAGAGACCTCCAAAGCAGAAATGCAAGCAACCTCCACCCCCCAACACAACCCAAATGACACATAGCCCGCAGACTCAGTGTGCCACTCAACCACAGCCAATAGGGCAAAACAACATACCCAACACACTAGTCATAGGTGACTCTATAGTCAGGCACACTGATGTCCCACTCACCAGGCTAAACAAGGAGAAGGTTACTGTCAGCTGCCTGTCAGGTGCCATGATCCGCCACATAACCCATGCACTCAGGTCACTCCACAACAAGTACAAATATGACTCTGTCATTGTCCATGTTGGTGTGAATGACCTGAGACGTACCTCCCTGGACTACATGAAAACAGACATGGAAGAGCTCTCTGATCTTGTAGCCCAGGCAGGTATGATCCTAGCCCTGAGTAGCATTCTGCCATCACCCAGAATGATGCCGCAGTACAAGGACAAAATGATTGACTTCAACAATTGACTATGCTTCTGGTGCCATTCTAAAGGGATCCAGTATCTGTCTGCCTGGGCTGACATGATCGACAGACCACGATGTTTTGCCAGAGATGGCCTGCACCTGTCACCCCTGGGATTCCGGATACTGGCTAAGGTTCTTGCCGCCCCTATAGTGCCTTTTTTAGGCAAGGTTCAAATGACAAATTCACCACCGTAACAGGAACAGGCAAGCAAAAACTGAGGGTGTTGCCACTCAATGCTAGAAGTCTAAATCTCAAAATGCACTCACTCGAGGCACTCCTTAAAATGGAGAACATCGATATCTGTGCAGTGACTGAGACCTGGTTCAAGGCTCCAGAGAGCACTCCTGCACTACCAGGCTATAACTCATACCACACTTTTTGGCCATGTAATCTGGACCGGAACACCAAAAGCAGAGGTGTGTCCATATTCATTAAGGATATCCACACCTCCAGGCTAGTTGCTCAGCATAATGCAGCCGAGGTTATCCAAGTGCAACTTACTCTGGGCAAAACTGCAATCCAAATTGTAGCTTGCTACAAATCCCCTACCATGCCCCAGGATTCCCACTCCTCTTTTCTTGATGTACTGGAAAATATTAGGGTTCAACCAAACACCCTAGTAATAGGTGATTTAAACTACCCCACCATTAACTGGGAAAACTACTCATGTACCAACTCCTTCGTTCAACGCTTTCAGGAATTCATAAACTCCAATGCCCTGAATCAACTTATCCACACCCCCACCAGGGGCAACAATATCCTAGATCTAGTCATTACCAACATGAATGACCGGTGTTCCACACCTAAAGTTAACGCCTTATTGGTCCGATCCGACCATAAGCTAATTACCCTAGATATCCACATCCTGCCTCCACCCCCCCCCCCCCCCATTAAGGAAACCATGGTAAAAAAATTCTCCAAAGCCAACTTCATGCTTCTTAAGACAGAAGTGGTGAACTTTATGATACCCATGCAGATGGACAATACAGTTATGACTACTGAATCCTACACAATTGCACTGAGTGCATGGATCGTGCTATCCCAAACAGAATCAAGACGCTATCCTCCAAAAAAAGGAAGCCAATCTGGTGGCCCCCTGCCATAAACAAACTGTACAACAGAAGGAAGAAACTGTTGCAAAAGAGAGTAAAATCCCATGAGTAGAGGAGCTCCCTGATCAGCCTCAGTAAGAAGCTGCGATCCCTGATAAAATCCTCCAAAGCTAGTTATGAAAACAAAATTGCCACTGATTCTAAAGACAACCACAAAGCATTCTATAGCTATGTCAAGAATCTCAATGGCAACACTCAGATCTGCTCTGAGTTACAGCACAATGGCACTAAATATACAGACCCAACTGATATTGCCAGCATCCTGGCAGATAGGTTCAGTGCTAAGAATGCAAAGTTCCTGTAATCACGGCTGCACAGGTAAAAACCACACTCTCCAAAGCGAAGAACACAGCATCCATGGGACCAGACAACATCCCAGGCTGCGTTCTACATGAACTACAGAACGAACTGACACACCACCTAAGTACCATGTTCAATTATAGCCTCACCTCAGGCTTTGTGCCTGCTGAATGGTGCATAGCGATGGTTATCCCACTCCACAAGGGGGGAGCCACCACGGACCCCAGGAACTACCACCCCATTGGCCTGACGAGCCTGGTCTGCAAGGCCATGGAATGTATCATCATGGAACTTATAAACAAAGACATTGGTAATCTCCAAACTCTGGACCCCACCCAGTTTGGGTTTGTAAAAGACAGATCATGTCTCCTAAACCTGATAGACTTCTTTGAAGCAGTCACCAAAGCTGTAGACAAGGGTAAGGTGGTTCACACAGCTTATCTAGATCTTGCCAAGGCTTTTGATACCATCCCCCACTCTGGAATTATAGATCAACTCACTAAACTAGGTATAAATCCCTATGTCACAAGATGGGTTGCCAACTGGCTCACTGACAGAACCCACACTGTGAAAGTAGCAGACTCCAAATCCGACTTCAGACCAGTGACAAGTGGAGTACCACAGGGTTCAGTCCTGGGTCCTCTCCTGTTTTGTATCTACTTCTCTGAAGTACAGGCTAACACAGAAGGTCTTTGGCTAACAAAGTCCACAGATGACTGCAAACTAGGAGCCATAATCGAAACTCCTAATGATGTGGACATCCTACAAAAGGGCCTCACTGAGACAGATGCCTGGTGTCAAAGCCATGGCCTCAAGCTCAATGCTGAAAAGTGCATTGTCATCACCTTTGGTAAAAACTCTGTACCCATGAACGACAGCATAGGCGGTAGTATACTTAACACTGAAAGTGTGATAAGAGACCTTGGGACACAGGTGGACAGTAGTCTCTCCTTTGATAATCACATTGCCATAGTAGTCAGAAAATCCTTCTACGTGGCACACCGCATCACAAAAGGTTTCTCATCCAGAAAAAAAGAGGTCATTGTTCCCCTCTACTCATCACTCATTAGACCCATTATAGAGTACAATGCCCCTTTTGGTATGTACCTCACAAGACATCTACAACAACTGGAAAGGCCACAGAAATACCTCACAAAGAGGATTACTGGCCTCAAACAGATGCCCTATGCAGACTGTCTCAAAAACTCCAGCTTTACTCCATCGCATATTGCCTACTCAGAGGTGTTCTGTGCCTAACATACAAAGCTATGTCAAACCCAGAGCTGTTGGACATCCCAATCCCTCCGAGCTACACGCTCTAGGGACCTAAACCTTGTCACCACAATAAACAGAACATGCCGGAGATAGATTCCTGTCCCAGAGACTTCCCATACTCTGGAATAAACTACCTATCTATATCAAGCAAAGCTCCTCATTAGCACTCTTCAAGAAAAATCTTGATGATTGGATGGGAAATAGGAAATTCACCCCGGGGATCACCTCTGTGGCTCTGCTCAAAAGTGGCACAGGAAAATAATTTTCTTGGCTGGCAAAAGCCAGGGTACCTTTTTGGCTGGGCTTGTATAGGCCCCTGGGCCGATAGCCTAGTACCTACCTATGAACCTATGAACTTCCAGATACCAGTCACTTTTGGCCAAAAACCTTCAGGTGTCTTCTAGAAAGCTGAAGATGAAGAGAAATTTCACCTTTTAACACGACAATGACCCCAAGCATACATCCAAATCAACAAAAGAATGGCTTCATCAGAAGAAAATTAAAGTTTTGGAATGGCCCAGACAGAGCCCAGACCTAAATCCAATAGAAAATCTGTGGGGTGACCTGAAGAGGGCTGTGCACAAGCGATGCCCGAGCAATCTGACAGATTTGGAGCGCTTTTGGAAGGAAGAGTGGGCAAATATTGCCAAGTCAAGATGTGCCATGCTGATAGACTCCTACCCAAGAAGACTGAATGCTGTAATTAAATCAAATAGTGCTTCAACAAAGTATAGTTTAAGGGTGTGCACACTTATGCAACCAGCTTATTGTACATTTTTTATTTTTTATATTTTTCCCCTAACAGATTTGTTTTTCAATTGAATTGTACAGGTTATAGATCACATTATAGGTGGGAAAAGTTTTGAAATGATTTATTGTGGTCTCATTTTTTTATTTCACAAAACCTGGCATTTTAACAGGGGTGTGTACACTTTTTATATCCACTGTACATATGAATAGTTACTGCCTCATTTATGTGTGTTTTACTACATTCAGGCTTGATTTCTTTGCCTTTACCAATATAAATTATGTGTAACACAACAGATCCAGCCATGGACCCCTTCCCTTTGCTGTTTTACCAACAATATAGCTATCCACTTGCAGAACTGTTTAGTGGCTTTCTGTATAAGCAAGTTGGCCCACTATCAGGTAAAAAGCATTATATCTGTCATTAGATTCACAATATTAGACAGCTTCAGATATTCTCTAAACTGTATAGCAGTTTGTTACCCTGTATTTAATACAGCTAACTACAGAATTTTCAGCTTAGAATAAAATACTACAGCGCTACACTTCTATTGAATGCCTTAATCCATTATGCGACAGATAACTACCTGAAGACTATCCCCGGGATTCATGAAGCTCGGCGCAAGGCCGGCATTAGACTTGCGCTGACTGTGCGGCGTGTAGGTGGTGCAGTAGCGCCATATGCATATTAATGAAGGCGCTCTGCCACCACAGCCAAGTGCATAGGAAACGAGCGCGAGTGCATGGGGCTTGTCGAAGTGCAGCAGGGAGATGTGGAAATGTCGGCTGTTGACGTGCAATCTACAATGCTGAATATTACAGTCTGCCTGCAATAGTAATCACACCTGTAAGTGTCTGTGGATACTGAAACATATGCAAAGAATGCAAGACAGTTCTTGTGAACACAAGAAGCAAACACAAATGCACGTTAGCGAATATCGAGTCTCCATTCCTCGAACAAATGACAATTAAAACCGTGTGCCCGTAGTCTAATGCAGTGTACATAGTTATACCAAGTGGAAGTGAAATGCATCATGTTAGCGCGCCAACAATAGCTACGCCTAGCGCAATGGTCAGGGTTAACACCTATCCCACATTGAGAGGGATAGTACACAGCTGGGCAGTTGTATCCATACCAAAACCATTCTAAGTGTAAAATATCCTGCGACTGTATGACATAATTATATCCCACATTGCATGTAATAGTCACGTACAATAGTTATATCCATATGTAACATACCACGTTACAAGAAATAGAATAAGCAAGTATACAAAACAGATGGAGCATATAAACTGCTACAACAATAAGCCAACATGTAGGCATAAAACAAAAGTAGTATCCATAGTACTGACTGTGGGTATGTGTTGTCCTGTAGAATCCGATTTGTGTCCGGAAAATATCCCATGCTGGCAATATGAAAAGGTGGCAACCCTACCAATGGTTAGAGCAGTTGGCCAGAAATCCGCCCATATGCGGCCCAAGCCGTTTTTGTCAGGATGTGTAAAAGTTGAACGGGTATTACCCAGGTGTACCTACCATGTCATGAAAGATAAGTACTGGTGTGTATCTATGTGCGTGATGTACAGCATGTGGAAGGTGAAAAATGCCAGGGTAGTCCTCACACCCATACAGGTACCTGACATATGTAGTGTATGCAAATGTGTTCCCTTGACCGTGCCATGGTCCATCAACCAAAGAAAGGATGGATGGAGTGTCTGGAATATGTGTGTGGGGGTGATGGATAATGTTATAATCCACAAAGGCGAGACTGTGCTGGATGCACAATAGGTGAACTGGAGGTGTATGAGGGAGCAGCGTGTGAATCAGAAAGAAACACATAGAACAAGCATACACATCTGCAATACAACCTGACAGGCCATACTGTAGAACACAATCACACAAACATGTGAATATTAAAATGTGCAATACACATGTACAGAAACGTCACTGGCACATACCCACAGAATGTTCTGTACGGAACTGGGCCATCCAAATGTAACACACCTGGATGCATAATTGAATACCCATCATCCCCTCTACAGCACACAACCCGCCCCCATTCTAGAACATCCACCAAATCCAGCCATACTCCTGCTACTAGCTTGGCGCAGCCATAGCTACACATACTGACCACTACTCATATGTAGTAGACAGTGTCACCCTGGGCAGTGTCAGGATTGAAAACTATGTATCCCTTGCATGTAAAACCCTAACACATTTTCGTACATCCAAAAGAATGGGCAGTTATTTCCTTGTTCAATTTTTGGATATCCCTCATGGGATACATATCCTATGTAAACATCAGACTTGGTATTACAACATGATGTCCACTCCTGTAGACATCTGGACAGAAGTTGTATGTGCAGTAGTGGTTTACGAAACTGTTCAGCCTCTAGATGGTCATGCAGAACCTACTACCCAGGATCAAACACCTGCCCGTGATGCACATCTCTCCACAAGAATTATTGAGAGAATATATTGTACACAGTCGCATAGTGCCACTTGGAAATAGGGTGATTAAGGAGCTGACCTAAGCAGGGTACCTCCTGACCCACTGTGTGAGGGACAGTCACTGTTTGGGTAGGTGTGTCCTGACCAAGAATGATACAATGGCAAATGTCCTGTGATTGTAGGAAATAACTATGTACCATACATCATGTAACAGTTGCCTAAAACTGTTATTTCTGGATGTAAAATACGTAAATTATACAAGAAACAGAATAAGCAACTAAAGTTCTACAGGAATAGGCTCTCATCTAGGAAAATAATGAATGTTCTAAACCCTGTACTGACCATGGGTATGTGTTGGCCTAAACAATCTGGTGTGTCCAGAATATATCCCATCCTGGACATATGAAAATGTGGCAACCCTACAAATGGACAGAGCATTCGCACAATAACTGGCCAGCCTCTGAATCACCCATAAAACCAGTGACCTTTGGAGGAAAGGTGTTGAATGACACTTGAATGACCAATGACAATAATTAAGAGTAATAGATGCATTTAACTGCAGAAAACAAGTATTAATACATATGGCTCTGAATCTGTCAACATGTTTCAAGTTAATAGTACTAATATTGTAGAAGTGTCCATGATTGTCCCTGATTTGTCATTGCCTTGTCCCTGTCACTATTACAGAGGTCCGTACACATATGTACACCAACCAACTGTCACATTTGTAGACAGTACTATTGCATACCTGTAGTGAAGTCATAAGTGATGTCCAGAATAACATTCATTTTATATGTGAATGAAATAGTCAAATGTGAATGGAAACACCATTGGAAACACCCCCCACCCTGTATAATGTAGTGGAACCACCCCCCACACTATATTATGTAGTGCCAACATAATAATCTGGTCAGATGTGGCCAAACCCTTGCATCTGTAAACACAGGTAGAATGTTAAAATCGGGACAAACTCCATCCATGTGCTAAGTCTGACATTAGAACAGAGTCAGGGATGTTCCGGTCACCAGTCGGACAAGCCTAAGCCCAAATCACCACATGAACACCCTGACAATCAAATACACGTATGTGCCAGGACTATAAGCTTTGGAGTTCTGAATATCCTTGGAGTGAGTAAACATGCAGCACGGGTCCAGAGCAGTAGGGAATAGGGAATGTCGTATGTGTAGTACCGTGGTTTTCCCAGCAGGAGAATGGATGCCTGTTGTGTAAGTGAAGTGGTGAGGCATATGTTAGGGTAGCTATGAACCATGGGTATGCATATAAATGAAGCAGAACGCCAATAGTGTAGTGGTTAGAGCATCTGCCTAACGTAAATGCATTCCCGGTTCAAGTACGACTATAGCACATATTACTTTCTTGTGTAATGAATGCCTCTGTGCTGTAAAGCCAACATTTAAACATGTAAAGGTGAACGTGTGTTTCGCATGGGGACGTTAACTGGATTCCATCAATCAAAGTGGAACTGTCATAATGAATAAGGCACACCTAAGTACAAAGAAGTGGCAGTAAACATATGTAACTCACAATAAGGATATGCAAGTGCACCTGCGTGTGTGTAAGCAGCTCCCAGCATAAGAAAAGTATGTTGTTTTGTTCAGATGTAACTTACATATGTATATATAGATATATAGATGTGTGTATAGATATATATCCACAGACATAAAATAAAGAAATACATGAAAAGAAAAAACAATTATATATATATATATATATATATATATATATATATATATATATATAGAATGAATGCCAAAAGGAGAAAGCATACACAAGGGTTGTGAAGGGAATCTAGAGCAACTAAGGTATTATACAGTGCTTGCAGCATATGTCAGATAAAGCTGCCCAAGAGTGAGCAGAGCACCGCTATTCACACCAGAGGCAGGGTTATACCAGTGGGCATAATATCGTTGAACTGCTACGTCAACATTACACACAGACGGAATGTAGTTCATGTTGTGACCACCTACACTTGTAACCCGCAAATGGCCATAATCCATAACACCAGGAAAGGCACGTATGTGCAAATAATACACGAGGTGGTACAAAATGTGTGTAGGGCCCCTAACGCTCTGGAGAGGGCAATGTGTAAAGGTGTGTCATGGCTGCGATATCATGCGGATAATGGCTGTTACACATGGAAACTCAACACGGGTGGGTTGGAGGAACTATGGCTATGCGATTATGGATACAGAAGTGCCAGGGTTGGTTGCGCCGGTTCCAATGGAGCAGCCCGTGTAGGTCAGCTAGTACGTAGGTGTGATTCTCAGCTAGAGCATCTTCTGAGTGGAGACATGCATGAATGGGCATACCGTCATTGAAGGTTATGCATCAGGGCTGGCAACTATGCATGTAAATGTCTATCAGCCAATCATTAGCGGACCGGAGTTCCGCTGTGGCAATCCCTAACCGGGAAAAGCTGAAAGACACAACAACATGCAGACATCAATATGTTGACGTACATTCTCTGTAACACATGCACTCCATTTTATTGACATAAATAGTATGAATGTGCACAGACACAAATACAGTAGCAGGCATACTAGGCTGTGCAGACGAGGAATAGGTCAAATGACACTGTATCACACTCCACACATGAACAAAGTGCAACATCTGTCCGCTGTATAACGTGCTATATACCAATTACAAGTTAACCGGAGTGAAGTGTCGGTGTCATAATGACTAAGGCAATAGTATGCTGTTGAAGCAGAGATAAAACCCAATACGCATATGTAAGTGTGTTTGTACGGGAAATGTATTGGTCGACGGACACACAGATGTGTATATATAAATATATATATATATATATATATATATATATATATATATATATATATATATATATACATACATACATGCATGCATACATACACACATATACAAATATATATATATATATATATATATATATATATATATATACATGCACATACAACATTTATTGATATATACACATGGGTTCATGTCACTACATCGACATATTATTATGTCGACAATTACTGCAGCGACACGAAATAATCGACAATTGAAACCGTCGACAACTGGAATCACACACTTTAACTTTACCGACAACCCGAAAGCACTTTTAAATGGAATGCTACCTTGGGCCGAGTACTAACATGGGTCAAGATGGGGGTGAAACACCAGTAATGTAGACGTACAAATCACGCCCCCATCTTGACCCATGTTAGTACTCGGCCCAAGGTAGCATTCCATTTAAAAGTGCTTTCGGGTTGTCGGTAAAGTTAAAGTGTGTGATTCCAGTTGTCGACGGTTTCAATTGTCGATTATTTCGTGTCGCTGCAGTAATTGTCGACATAATAATATGTCGATGTAGTGACATGAACCCATACACATATACACAAAATAAATATATATATGTCATTGTAGATATACACATGTACATAATTAGTTTACTGTACAGCAAGCAATTATGGGTAACATATGTTCAGACTGGGCATATGTTACTGGGAGGTCCAATAAACAAACGTTTACCCCCCACACCGCCCAGCTAGGCCGGTCAGACATACAGCCATGCAATAAAGGTAAATACACTGCTGCTTTCCAAACCACCAGCAGAAAAGTACCAGTGGGAGAGATCTGCAAGGTCTACACTTTAAACATGGATAACGGGGTCCCTTGCGGGACACCAAAAATTCACTATACAAGCAGCCTATGGTCATTGAGGTGAGCAGGATGTAGCTGTACACAGAACAGTAGGTTGTGCAAGTGTGATAACACATGGGTTGACAAAATGTATGACATGTGTCCCAAGACGGGGAGAGTGGGCAGTGTGTAGGGGTTTGTTCATACCCCAGCTGCGCTCACATTATGTATGAGTCATGAGTGCTGTAGAGGGGTGTCAGGTAGGGGAATCATGGGTATGCAATAATGGTCCTAGTGTGCAGGTGTTGGTTGGCAGAGATGTATTAGGCACACCCCGTGGAAGTAATTAATATTCCTATGTGGGCATAGCAGATGCCTATACCTCCCAAACCTGAAGAGCACATCTACTGGATAATCCGTAAACCATGTGGGGAACACATAGGGACTATATCAGTGCGCAGTACCCAATTATCATGGCCGTCCATGATTATGAATCAGAATCTAACACAGTCCTAAATAAACCCTTCCAGAACTACTGATAGTAGGTCAACAGATGGCAGAATACATGTAATGACTGACAACATTATATATATATATATATATATATATATATATATATATATATATATATATATATATATATATATATATATATATATATATATATATATATATATATATATATATATATATATATATATATGTTACTGTAGATATACACATGTACATAACTAGGTTACGTTATAGCAATTACGGGTCACATATGTTCAGACTGGGCATATGTTACTGGGAGGTCCAATAAATAAACGTTTACCTCCCACACTGCCCAGCTAGGCTGGTCAGACATACAGACACGCAATAAAGGTAAATACACTGCTGCTTTCCAGACCACCAGCAGGAAAGTACCAGTGCGAGAGATCTGAAAGGTCTACACTTTAAACATGGTTCATGGTGTCCCTTGTGGGACACCAAAAATATGCCTTGTAGGCGAACCAGTAATGGCTGAAGCGACCAGGATGTAGTTGTACACAGATCAGTAGGTTGTGCAAGTCTGATAACACATGGTTTGACAGAAGGTACGACATGTGTCCCGAGACGGGGAGAGTGTGCAGTGTGTAGGGGTGTGTTCATACACCAGCTGCACTCACAGTAAGTATGAGTCATGAGTGCTGTAGAGGGGTGTCAGGTAGGGGAATCATGGGTATGCAATAATGGGCATAAGTATGCAGATGTTGGTTGGCAGAGATGTAGTAGGCCCGCCAATGAAAGTAATTAATATTCCTATGTGGGAACTGCTGACGCTCATACTTCACAAACGTGAAGAGCATATCTACTGGATAGTCTGTAAGCCATTTGGGGAACACATAGGGACTTTATCAGTGCCCTGTACCCAATTAACATGGACTTCCATGATTACGAATCAGAATCTAACACAGTCCTAACTAAACTCTGCCAGAACCATTACGTCTGTTCCGCCATCTGTTGACCTAGTATCACTGGCAGCATATCTATATATATATATATATATATATATATATATATATATATATATATATATATATATATATATATATATATATACAGACACAGAAATATAAATATGATATTTTTATATATATATATATATATATATATATATATAAAATATATCTATGTTACTGTAGATATACAGACCGGGCATATGCTACTGGGAGGTCCAATAAACAAACGTTTACCCCCCACACCGACCAGCTAGGCCGGTCAGACATACAGACCCGCAATTAAGGTAAATACACCACTGCTTTCCAAACCACCAGCAGGAAAGTACCAGTGGGAGAGATCTGCAAGGTCTACACTTTAAACATGGATAACGGGGATATTATGGATAATAGGGACTATATCAGTGCCTTGTACCCGATTATCATGGACATCCATGATTATGAATCAGAATATAACATAGTCCTAACTAAACACTTCCAGAACTAGTAAGTTTAGGTGGACATGTGGCGGAATACACGTAATGATTAATGACAACATGTATGAGTCATGAACAGCATGTACCTCGACAAATGTGAATGAATACATATGCCCTGTGACTGTCAATGTGTCAGGTTAATAGAACCAATCATCTAAATGTGTCCCTCAGGGTGTTATGCAGTGTCCCTAATACAGTGTTCATTCTCGCCCATTTGTATGTGAGGTCTGCTAGTGACGGAAAGCGCATATTCCGCCGATCATCTTAGGTAGATGATAGCATAATAGTGTGGGGTTACCACCTGTTCGCCTTTGTGAGGGACACTCTACTCTGGGCAGCTGTGTCCTGCAAAATGAATGTTACGGCACATGGCCTGTGATATCCGGAAAAGAGGTCATATATTGTGTGTAGTGGTGTCATAAAATGATATTGTTGTATCTGAAACAGGTACATGTTATAGGAAACAGTATTAGCAACTATAATGCTACAAGAATAACCTTAACCTATGCAAACTGGTGAAGTAGTCAGTATACTACTGGCTGTGGGTATGTGTTGCCTTGCCAAATGTGACAGCTCTACATATAGGTCCTATAGGGCTGCCACCTTTCCAAATGGCCAAAGTGGGAGCTGCTCTGTAAAAATGTCAGACGTACCAGGTCAGAACATACCTACAGCCGTGCATAGTACAGACATATACATAGTTGCACAAATCAAAGCCTAGTCTAGCAGCAGTCAAGTTGCTTATGCTACTTCGTCGCACAAATCAAAGCTTAGTCTAGCAGCAGTCAAGTTGCTTATGCTACTTCGTCACACAAATCAAAGCTTAGTCTAGCAGCAGTCAAGTTGCTTATGCTACTTCGTCACACAAATCAAGGCTTAGTCTAGCAGCAGTCAAGTTGCTTATGCTACATCACATAACATATCGACGTGTCATGTATACAATAACCATTACATGCAACTACTACAGACACGTAGAATATAATATTGTCCTGTAATCGGGACATTAGCTATGGCTAGAGTATTGTCACATGACACATATGCCTAATGAGGGACTGTCCTATGCAAAGTGGGAAAGGTGTTACGCCTAGAATGTGGACAATCTAAAAGGTGGAAATCCTACAATAGGTATGCGGTAGCATGACCCGGACGAGAGACGCATTTCCCAAAACACATTTACATGTCAGCATTGCAGAGTATCAGTTCCCATGTATCAGCCAGATGGGAGCAGAGTGTATGAGGAAGACGCATATCATATGATTATGTCACTGGACAGGCCGCCGAGTCCGTACAGTCGAATACCTGCCGTCGCCTAATGTTTAGCCATACTCGATACTGTAATCATGTAGTCCGATGTAATAGGCATCACAAGGGATTGCGCCCACCCAGCATGAGTGACAAATGGAAGCACCAATGTCGGTGCATGTGCAAGTGAGTGAGCGAGCGGGAGTATGCGTGTTTGTCTACCAGTATGCGAGTATTGCACTGTTAAAGAAATGTGGAGTCTAAACAAGTATAAGGAGCTGTAACCAGAGGTCAGCAGTGCTTAACAATGTGCAAACCCATGCACAACCACTCCCACCTGCTGGAATGTGCCTTACCCACTCCGTATCCAAAGGTGTCGTTCTGGACGAAAACAAAGAACCGTCCTTTGCACATGTTGGTAGCAATACCCTGCGCACACAGCTCATGTGAATTACCAATACACCATGGCATATATACAGACAATAGACAGTACCACACACATACCATACAGCACAGTCATCCATTAGCATAGCAATGTACTGGCAGATATGTCCGGACCACTGGTGTTTGTAGACCTGGCCATTCTGTGTTTCAGTGTGTGTGCATGCCCAGTATGACTGTTACGCATGTTGTCAACTCACATTACCGTCATACCATCATGTGTTTGAGCATGCCCAGTACGGTCAACTGGATCGCATGTGTCACATGTCCATATAGTCAGTACTGTGGTGCCAACCCCTGCGTTGTACACCGACAGGTGGCATGCTGTAGCTACAGGGTAGCTAACGGTCATGTGGCATTGACTGTTGCTACATTTCTGCACAGCGTGGGGATACATTCAACTGCATCCACAGTCCTACACAGCACCGGGGGTGGCGCACCTGACTCTCACATGTGTATGTTGGAAGGGGGGCACAGCTGACAGTTGTCCACATTTGCTACTAATGTACTGGTATGCCAGGTACTCCATTTCAGTGTGTGGACCTACCTAAATTGCTGGTTGGAGGCATACCAGTGTACATCAGATCCTAGCCTGAATTACCAGCATAGTGGTTTCAGACGTCCTAGCCTTCACAACCTGCATCCAGCTGCCTGGCCTGCTGTAGTCTATGTGTGTGTTTGTGGGGGTTGGGGTCATCCATTGGGCATCTCCAGAGGCCATTGTATAGCATTTCTCTGTAGTGGTCTACACCTGTCCAACTGTATGAGACTTGTGTGGGCTGTATGTACAGACATGATGTTCAGCCCATAACCTGCAGTGGGTTAGGACACCCTGTGTACTACTGGCTACTAGTGTGACCCCGGTTTGTGCTACAGATGTCATGGTGCCACTATGGACATGCACTGTCTGCTGCCCTAACAGTCGGCCACCATATTCCCTTGTATGCTCACATCCATACCATAGCTACAGGTAAATACACATTCTACTACAACTGCCAATTGGTAGGTTGATTGACTTACCTTGGGGGTGTTCCAGACTTGAGGATGGTGCTGGAGGGCTACCTATGTTGGATGCACACAGTGCACTTCCTGTACATGGCTGAGCACAGGTAGTGTCATGTTTTGCATCCCTTGTACTGTCTGTGCGAGTCAGAGAGCGTGAATTTCCCTGGGTACCTACTGTGTCAGTGCATATGCCATGTGTTGCCTCTTTGCCAAGGGCAGGTCATACTGTGCATGCCTCCTTTCGCCGACTGGGTCCAGCTTAGGTAGTTCCTCCTCCAAGTCACACTGTGCCTGTACAGGCCTTGGCATTGGTGGGGGACTGTGTGGCCCTGCCCCATGCTGTTCCTGCTGCAACTGTTACCGCAGGATCAGATTGTGTAGCATAGCACATACCATAACAATTTGTGTGCATGTAGCTGGTGAATACTGCAAGGCTCCACGGATGTGTCCAGACACCAGAACTGTGACCTCAGGATCCCAAACACACACTCAATTATATGTCTTGCCTGTGCGTGTGTCTCAGTATGGTGTAGTTGCTCAGGTGTGTGTGCATTGCTGATGGGTGTCATCAGCCATGACTCCAGTGGTTACCCAGCATTCCCCACTATGTGACTGTAGGGGATGTCCATATTGGCAAAGGTGTGGTACAGCTATGTCAGATGCCATATATCAGAATCGTCATAGCTTCCAGGGCAGACAGCACACACATTCAGTTTAATCCCTGTCCATCGCATACGGCCTAGCCGTTGGAGGGTATGCCCCTGCAGTGAATGTAGGCCCTACCCTGCTCACCAGGTGGTGCTTTGATTTGTATGTGCATGCAGGCTATAGCACCCAGTACCCCAGGGTAGTCTTCCATTTGGTGGGAGAGATGCATATTGCTGGCCAACAAAGCACGTGTGTTGAGGACATGTACATGCTCACTGGCATGTGGTGACATGGCGTCTGTGAATTTGTGCAATGCTCTGGATGCAGATGCCTGTGAGATCCCCATGATATCCCCAGTTGTGCATTGTGAGGTACCTGTGGCTAGTATACCTAGGCCAACACATACCTTGGTATCCACTGGGATGGGTTTCAATCGGCCTGTTTGATGTGTCAGGTGTGGCCGGCACAGCTCAACAAGCTGCTGTAGGAGGTCTCTGTCCACCCCATAGTGCTCCATTATCTCCAGCCCATGTAGCCCCTGGTAGGTTACCCTGGGTCTATAAAGTCTTCTGTCACCTCACTAAGGGTTGTTCGGCAGCATTCACATCCTCACCACCCTCAGCCTCTTGCACATATTGGTCCATTTTGCCTGCTGCAGCCCTTCTCATTTGGTTGGGTTGTGTCGAGAAATGTCCCCGCATGTATACACCGGTGGTGTAGAGTGTGGGAGAAACCTATGTGTATGGTGCTTGGTCACTTTACTGTAGTGTTCATTGGCGGGCTGGACATGTAATCTGCTGATTGTGCTAATTATCACCTGTCTGTGCAGCCTGTTCACCTTGACTACTCCACTACTGATGTTGTCCCTCCCAATTTCACAATGCAGGTATAGACACACCCCTAGCTTAGGCATGCTAAGGCAGGAGCAATCCCGAGGCTCAGGGCTCCAATGTATGTACAGTATGCCTAAAACCCCTCCCATGCCTTCACCTATATTCCAGTCCTGCACCCGGCTATCTACACACATACACTCTTGGGATCTGCATCACACCCTGGGGATTAATGGGATTCACTATTGTCAACCTCATTTGCATAGTATTGTCTTCTAATGCATAGTTATATGACCCATACTGATCCTCCAAATTAATAACCATTGCTTACTGTCGCTCAGATCCACACACAACTGGTTAAAAGTGCCTTACTATCACCGTATTCGATGTCCCTTGTTCTTCCCAACAACAAAATAATTGGTCTCTACACAACTAGAACCCAGGACCCTGCACACCACAGACAGTGTTCTTTACCACTAAGCCATGGCAGATATACATACATCTGAGGTGATCACATACAGATCATCCAGCACAGACATTCAATAGTGCTAATGTCCACATACATATATATATATATATATATATATATATATATATATATATCTATACATATATATATATATATATATATATATATATATATATCTATACATATATATATATATATATATATATATATCTATATCTATATATATCTATATATCTATATCTATCTATATATATATATATATATATATATATATATATATATATATATATATATATATATATATACACACACACACACACACACAAACATATACATATACACACACAGACGTAGATATTGAATTTATATCACAACAGCGGACCACATGACACCAAAGCATTAGACAAGAATGAAAGGGAAACCACATGTGCCACCTGCATTATGTAGTGGTGTTACTATCAAGGCAAGTTTGTTACGTTGCATCACACGGGTCAGATTGTAGTAAGGGTAAGAGTAGGGCTGCTGACATTTACCCACCAGACCTATTGGCGAATGTATGTGTATGTGTTGACAACCCAGTCTCTTGGCCGATTATGACATTTGTGGACACTATATAGGAATGCAACAAAACACACTCAACACATCCTGGAGCAAGCCACTCACAGATACCAACACATAGGATACATCTGCCAAACACACACCTGTCATGACTTGGAATCGAACACCTACTTGTCTATTCTATAACACTACAGCATTACGCAGTTACAGAATGTGCTACCAAGATTACTGGAACACAGCAGTCCCTGAGGCATACTTCTAGGTGGGTGACATCATCAGCAAAGGCAAAGACTCTGATAGGGAATATATGGAGAGTGAGCAGTCTAAAAGCATTACTCTGTCTCCAGGCAGCTGGAAACACACACACACACACACACACACACACACACACACACACACACACACACACACACACTTGGCAGGGCTGGGAGTTGAACACAGACCTAACTACCTTATCACACTACAGCATTACGCAGTTACAGAAAGCACTACCGAGATTACTGGAACACAGCACTCCCAAAGGCATACTTCTAGGTGGGTGACATCATCAGCAAAGGCAAAGACTCTGACAGGGAATATATGGAGAGTGAGCAGTCTAAAAGCATTACTCTGTCTCCAGGCAGCTGGAAACACACACACACACACACTTGGCAGGGCTGGGAGTTGAACATAGACCTAACTACCTTATCACACTACAGCATTACGCAGTTACAAAACACGCTACCAAGATTACTGGAACACAGCACTCCCAGAGGCATACTTCTAGGTGGGTGACATCATCAGCAAAGGCAAATACGCCAATAGGGAATGTATGGAGAGTGAGCAGTCTAAAAGCATTACTCTGTCCCCAGGCAGTTGGAAACACACACACACGGCAGGGCTGGGATTAGAACATACACCTAACTACCTTATCACACTACAGCATTACGCAGTTACAGAAAGCGCTACCAAGATTACTGGAACACAGCACTCCCACAGGCATGCATCTAGGTGGATGACATCATCAAGAATGGAACAAACGCCAATAGGGATTGTATGGAGTGTGAGCAGTCTAAAAGCGTATTACTGTCCCAAGGCAGACGGAGACAAACACATGGCAGTGGTGTGAGCAGGACAACTGCCTATCTACGGAGCACTATTACAAGACTACATAGCTACGAGACGTGCCACAGACAGTACACCTTTCAAGACAGTCAACCAGTGTGTTCAATGTAGGAATCCATCCTGATGTGGGGTATGGATATCTGTTGGCTGGATGACCACTATCGCTATACAGGATTACAATGGTCATGCCCATACACAGAGGCACATAACCGACACAAGGTGTCACTGGGCATGCTCACACACTCAGTAGCACACGTCCGTTTGGAATGTACTATGTGTCCATCTACACAACGGCATACTGGGCATGCTCACACACTTAGTAGTAGTGAAGGGCTGTCTTGTATGCACATGGATTCTAAACACAGAAGGGCAGAGTGTGTCGATAGTCATCATTGTTAGCACGAACGCTGCACTACATATATCTGACACCGGTCTTCTACACAACGTCTGCTGCTGTCCATCACCTTAGCTGTACCAATCTATACCTGGCACTCTAATACCACCCGTGGTGATGTCCTGACACAGCGGCGTACTGGGCATGCTCACACACTTAGTAGTAGTAGCAAAGGGCTGTCTTGTATGCACACAGATTCTAAACACGGAAGGGCACAGTATGTCAATAGTCATCATTGTTAGCACGAACACTACACTACATATATCTGACACCGGTCTTCAGTGCTAGATGTGTAGCGTTCGTAATCACAGCTGACAATCCAGATCCAACAATGGGGAATACGGACATCTCTGCAGTGAGGAACACCTGGCATATGGTACAGCTGTGCACAATAGCACTACCACCGTATACCTCAGATACAGACATGTGGGCCATAAGACCATTACGGACCGCTCCAGGTGTTAGTGTCCCCACGTACATGAAGGCCATTCACATGTACTGACCAGTACACACTCAAGAGTCATCACAAATGTGTCAGGTGTAGATCACAGTGGTAAATGCTGCATTCTACTATGTAGCCCTCAGACATCATCATGTCCTTGGACCAGCAACACACATCCATACATTAGTACAACACCATGTTACTCATGACCAGTGGACTGTACATAGCTCTACAGCAACTGTGCAGACTACACATGTACTGACAGGGTTCCATCATGTGTTATGAAATGCAATGATACCACTGTTCATAACCAGGTCGGCTCTACACATAACAGGGGCACTGGGTCTTATACCAGATAACTGTCAGTCAGATAACTGTTGCTGTACACCAGACAACACACTCATGTTTGGATATGACATACATGTAATTGCCGTGGATATGTACATGGTCCACACACACACAACACATATGTACATAGCATAGCTTTTGCTGTCCTCCATGCAGACAAGTGGCTACAGCAATCACACGCATGCAAATGGAAGGTAAGTCCATGGCTATTGAATGCTAACAGTACATAAGGTAGCAATGTTGAATGAGGTAACATTCCCTCTGTACTAGTTACCCATGACAACTATCATATCATACAACAGTCCATGTGTCATGTATGTCATCACACATGTCCACCAATTGTAATGCATACAAACATGGCTACATGACAGGAATGTAGGACCTACACACATGTACATGTAGTGATGTGCATTCAGCTACCATGCATGTGCAGCAGCTGATGTATGCAGTTCATCTGTGTCTAACTACAACATGCAGTTGCAATGCAGCTCCATCATTGACACCTGTATATGGTGAAATACTGACAGTATGGTAAGATGTACATCAGGTATGGATGGATGTGTGTACATAAAGTGGTGGACTACCTTTGCAGATGGATGTTTGCTGAAGACAGCTCACAGGTGTGTCACAAGCCATCATACCATAACATGTGCAAACAGTACGCTATGTTACTGTTACTTGAAGCTGAAGACATACAACCTACACAGCGGTCAGGGTGTCACTGACTGTAAATCACTTGACACCTGTAACACTTACGTCCTCCTGTGTGCATATAGCAGCACAATTGCCGAAGGTAGCGTCGGTACACATAATGCGGGCAATACTGCTGCATGTCTGTCAGACATATCATCAGATAGCAGGTGTTTGATTCACAGTACTGCCATGTGTGTTTGCTTGTGTGACCATATATGTCACGTATGGCGGGGAATACATCCCAATTGTTACACACCCCTGTACACTGTTGTAGAGATCTGTACATACTGCAGTGTAGAAAGCAAGACATAGACAGGGGTGGTGTGTGTATCACACACATGTTAGCTATCTGTATGTGAATGACATTTGTGGACTCCACAGTTTGTGTGCATGTATGTATGGCTGTCTGGTGCATGGAGTGAGGGTGTATGCTACCATACAGAACAGATAGGATCCCTAACCCCTCATGGTAATGCAATCTACTACCCTGTTGATGCCATCGGTCTCAGGCATTACTGCCTACCTGTACATGTTCATTCTCTGTGTCGCATCATGTGGGTGCACAGTACTGTGGTGGTGATTACCACATAGGCAGGGGTCCTCACCTCAACACTATCAAGTGTGCGTTATAGTGTCGTTGACCCCATGAGTGTGAGCGTGTTACTGTGTGTGTGTCTGTGTATGTCTGTGTGTGTTCTCATCCTGTAATGTGAAAATGTATTACTGCTACACAGTGAGGCTTCATGCTATCAACTGGCCTCTACCCTTGACATCAGCTAGACTGCTGTGTAAACCCCCCGCACCATGTCACTGTACCTGTGATGTGACCCGGTATGGATGTCACGTCTCTAGCCACTGTAGCCTAGTACACAGCTCACATGCTTCTGGATCAGTAGATGTGTGGACATCTGTGGAATGTTAGCCTTTCTAACAGTGAGGTTGAGGCTACGTATATCATGCTGGTATTGCCATACATGCTATGAGTACTCCACATTTACACATGGGAAACTGCAAACACTGGTACTTATTGGCACATGCAATTAGACCTCAAGGATGGAAGCAGGGCATCATTACCAACATGCTGTCACTGTTGTCACCAAGACACATACTGTGAACATAAAACAATGCATTCTAACCGCAAACACTGTTATGTAATGGCACATACAATTAGACCTTAAGGAGGGAAGCAGGGCATAATTACCAACATGCTGTTACTGTTGTTACCAAGACACATACTGTGAACATATAACAATGCATTCTAAACCTGTACTACATGGTATGTCTGCTGCGTGTCAACAGTACACAACAAATGTAATATACACTTATCTCACTATTCTGTTCACCCTGTGCATCAGACCATATGAGCATGTCCCTACACCGATGGTGTGGATGACAGGAATGCAGCACAGGCATCATCATATGCACAGGGTGATAATGTTTTCCAGAGGCCTAGGCTGCACCAGTGGACGACATCATGTGTGTGGGTTAGGGCCGGTGATCTACTTGGACATGTGTGGTTGTTATGCATGTGGGTGTTGTGGTGCCCTACAGATGTTTCTGCTGTGTGAGTGTATGTGTGCACACAGTTCTGCCATGTGTCTGGCCTACACAGGGGTATTATTGACAGCTCCAGATTGTACAGACCAGGATGTACAGCTCACTGTGTCCGGCCACGGCCATGTGGACCTGTGCCTGCCAGGGGTTGCATGGGCACTACCAGGCAGGGGTAAAGATTGGCTACTGTCCGATGACACATGTCCACTGGAACTGTGTCCCTGCTGGGAATGTCCAGGGCCACGTCCACGTGGCCTGCTGTATCCTGGTGTGGACAGCGCCGCACCACCTGCACTGCTACTGCTACCAACACTATGGGAGCAGGCATGTGAGGTAGCTCGTTCACGTAGACCTGCACCAGGTGGTGTAGCTGGCCTACATCCACGTGGCCTACACCTCACTCCTACCAGATGTTCCAGCACAGACAGCTCACGCTCGCAGATTACCATGCCATGGTCAAGGATTCCAACCATGTTACCCAATCGCCTGTCCAAAACGTCAGCAATCTGCTGTTGAGCATTTGCCAATGCCTGGATGTTGTCATTTAAATAATGGATAGCAGCCCTCTGAAGCCTCTGTCCTTCTCTGTTCTGCCATTCAGCATGTGCCTGTGCCACCATTACAGTTTGAAACATGTGTCTGGTGACATCAGCTGCTGCGCTCTGTCCTGCAAGTGCATGTCTGCCAGAGGTCCTCCTATGAGCTGCACTGGTCACATGCCTGTGTGGCACATCTGCAGACATTTCACTGTCACCATGGTGTGATGACACACCTTCTGTAGCCACCACACATTCCTGTTCCGAGCTAACACACGCTGACTGTCCTTCCTCTATGGCCACTGGTGATGGGGTATGTGTTGGCATGAGAACTGTGTGTGGGGAAGAGGGGGATATAGCTGGGATGGCAACCATTGGCACAGATTCAGCCCCTGACAACCCTGCCTGTACCTCAAGCATATGTTTATCACTGCTAGAGTCTGTGGGGACACTAGCATCAGATGGACCGCAGGAGGGTAACGCACCTACATCACCTGTGAATGCAAACAAAGACTCTACATTACAATAGAGACACACACACACACACACACACACACAGACACAGACACACACACACAGAGACAGAGACAGACAGAGACACAGACACACACACAGAGACAGAGACAGACAGAGACACAGACACACACACACACACACACACACACACACACACACACACACACACACACACAGACACACACACACACACACAGACAGAGACACACACACACACACACAGGCAGACACAGACAGAGACACAGACACACACACAGAGACAGAGACACAGACACACACACAGACACACACACACACACACACAGACAGAGACACAGACAGAGACACAGACACACACACACAGAGACAGAGACACAGACACACACACACACACACAGACAGAGACACAGACACACACACACACACACACACAGACAGAGACAGACACAGACACACACACACACACACACACACACACACACACACACACACACACACACACACACACACACACACAGACACAGAGACAGACCATGCATGTGATTTGACAGAAGGCATGCAGCATGCATGTGATACAGCAGACAGCATACAGCTCAGACATTAATAGTGATAGTTAGCATACATCCCTGGGTTGCACACAACAGCAAGCAGGTGTCATATCAGAAGCCATGCATTTCACACAATCATGGTAGTAAGCATGCATCCCTGTGATACACCATGTGGACCAGCACAGGTTAACAGTACACATGGCTGATGTGACCTTGACATTAACATGTAGTATGACATGTAATCTACTGACGTGTGCATTGACATGCATACATGTTTGACACAATGGTGTCCTGACACATGTACAGCAGTGTAATGGGTGTCACATTGCAGTGTTGTCTGTATGCCCTACAGATAGAATGCACTTTTAGCAGATGTGCATGAGCATTGAAGGGTAGTATGCGGCGTCTACATTGCTATACAGTGTGAAGTACAGACACAGTGCCATTGCATGGCATCATGAGGCATCTATATTGCTATACAGTGTGGAATACACACACAGTGCATAGCCGTGACTGCGTGCATACACATTACATAAATACTGTGGATTGTGACCCACGTCGCTGAGGTGTATACACACTAAACCATGCTGTGTCATGTGACAGGTTACCGGAAGACTTACGGATGATACCCCTGCACAACTGCTAAAATGTCTTAGCTGCCTGGCAACCATGTCCACACATGGCAGACTTGTCAATACACCATGTCCCACATGACATTTATGTACCACACACACGAGGTGCATGGCTGACAGTGATGTCCAACAGCAGCAAGGGAAATATATGGTATCTGTGGCCTGATGTGGTGTCTATGTATGTGGAAGCTGTACAGGTGACTACTGTCATGCTGTGACACAGTCATGATGTTCAACACATCTTATGTGGTCAAATTAAGTGACACCTCCACAAGCTGTGCACAGGCTTTTAGGATGTCCAGTGTTCCACATCTACTATATAACCATTCAACAAAGGCTATAGTTGGACCATGTGTGGACAATGTGCAACAGGGTGTACACACATACACATCACATCTACTGTGTGTTGCTACATGTCTCTGGCCATCCTCCATGTCCGTGTGTGAACATGTGTTGGCCAAATGTTTGTGATGGCAGTCTATCTCACATGTCTGTGTTGTCCCATATGACATACACCCATAGATGTCAGATACTTCACTGTCCACAGGGTTATACAGACAAAGGGTTGTATGTTTGGTATGTGGGGTATGTTTTATGGGATAGTGAGACAATGTTGCAGCCGGACCACTACATGTCCGGGACATGTCAGATGGCACATCACAATGTGTGCACCCATTGCAGGGGCATATTCCACAATGGTGAATCCTGTGAGCTGCCCATATCCCAGCTCATTGTGTGGTGCTGTTTGCGTACCACACATGTGTTGTTCCAATGTATAGTACATATTCCTACATTGAACAACGCCTCCACCGTTGTATGCACAGCTGTCCACACATCTAGCAATGACAGATACTGTGGTTTCATGTCGGTGTTTCATTTAGTTTGTATATATTGCACATGGGTAGCCAGTGTGATTGATGACAGATGCGACCTGTATATCATGACTGGAACATACATTATGTGTACATGTGTTAACTGGCCACATGGTGAGTAGATCTGTGCATTAACATGCCTAATACTGATAACTGTCTCACCTGCAATGGACTGCTGTCTGTGTGGCACGCCAGAGGTACCTGTATAGGGGTGACACAGCAGTTTGATCATTATCCATGACTGTATGACAGCTACAGGGTGCACTGTGCATGTTAACACATTCACCTGTACAATAGCATATAGTATGAAGTATGCACATGTGTGCATACACAGGGTAGCATACTATAGTATGCGGCATGTGTGTAAACATACCTTGCATATGATGTTACATTACATATTGTACAGTGACACATGCAACTAAATGGGATATAATAGTTATATGTGCAGTAGTGACTTACTAGGCAACTCCAGGCTCGGTGGTTAGGAGACACCCACCTCCACGATGGCAGCTAGTGTTTGTGGATGCTGTTCTGATGGGGTCCCCAGGATGGCCAGTAGCTCCTCGGTAGGTGTGAGTGGGGGCTGGGTTGGTGGCCCACCACCTGTTCTACCTTGTTCCCTGGCGATTGCATTGGCACGCTGTTTTGCATGTCGGATCAGGTCCATGCAATGTCTGCGCACCTGCTGGTAGGTGCGGTTATGGCCACGCACATCATTAACCCTCCTGCGAAGTTCCTGCCACAAGTTATCATGCTGCTGGGCATGCTGTGGGACATGGCTGAACAATATCTCATAGTTATCATGGAGGTATGGTATGAGGGCATCATCCTCCAAGCGGCTATATGCTGGCAGGCATGATTGAGGCATTATCTGAAAGACATAATGATGGAGACAGGTCACAGTATCTCAGAGATGCACAGAGATACAGCTGCACATGTGTATTAAATCTAGTACATATGAACAGTTATCTTTGCAAATCGTCATGACACTGACATGACTGACATGTTTGTGTCACACACATGTAACACCCGTTGTGCATTGGATATTATCACCATATATGTGTGTCACCTATTACATTGCTCATACTCCATGTGAATGCTGTCTTGATGTGGGCAAGTCTGTTTGCCTGTACTGGTGTTCTTACCTATCAGCACATGCCTGGATGTGTCCACTGTAATGCTGTTGACCTTGATGCTGTGTATATGTCACATATCAACACATACACTGCCTTAACGGACATGAGCAGTGACAATGCAGACATGCGCATGGAAACCTTTACATGCATGTGTTTTGCCATATACATCTACACGGCACTGTACAGCAGTTCAGCATCCTGTCACGTATCGCCTGTGTTGCACATGTGATACACATGGGACAATGGCTAGCCGCATGGTATTTGCAGGGATGGTTATCAACTATAGCATGTACGGACAAGGTTATGCAGTAGTGTATATGCCCTGGGGCATGTATGGGCATAGGATGTGAGGTTTTCTAGCTGTATCTGACAGCCATGTTGCCACCGCCAGGTGCATCAGTGCCACATTACTGATCCAGACAGTTAATGATACATCTACCATGCGGTCATCGCACCATGTATGACAGAGATGACATGTGCAGCTTTGATGGAAAGGGTTGCATGGTATGGCAGGGGTATGTAACATGTATGGTACAGGGATCTGTCCAGCATGTGGCGATCCTTGTAGTAGGAAGGTGGCTGTCCATGACATATGTCTTTCAGATCAGGATATGTACGTGTAGCATGTCCAACATCACAGTGTTGCACATGTCTTTATGCAGGGTAGCCAGCATGCTGCATAGTGGAGGTGAGGATTGTTAAGGCTGGTGTCGCCCATACACACATGGCCAATACCCCTTAAAGGAGATATGTGATCCAATATTGGTCACCTGAGTGCTGAGTATGGCTGTCCAGTGATCTCCATGCTCATGGATGGCACCCTGTCATGACTTGGGTTGCCTCGTATGACTACCTAATAGGCCTGGAGACGTCACCAGCTCAGGGAGGTAAACTGCACAGCACCATCCCTTACACACAGTGTCCATAATGTTGACCGCTGCCTAGGTGGTAGTTAATGGGTACAGGGTTATTAACCTAGCAGTGACAATGCAATAAGCCGCTGTCATATTGTGCACATATGTCATGCACCTCACCCACAAAGCCCATTCTGTATGTTGTCCACAACAGCTATTGCTCCTAGGTCATGGCCATTCACATCCTTACATACGCAGATGCCTCCTGTTTGTCTGTGTGGTATGGGCTACAATGAGGGGGGAGTACAAAACATTAACCCTGTTTTATTGTAGCTGCCACTGGTGTGATATGCACATGTCACTCAGACACCTTTTGTAGTGTTGCTTCTGTCAACAGGCCACTGGTAGAACACTCCTGTGACATATGAAGGTGCATCTAGTATACTCAGTGTAGGTGGAACACAGTATGGGTGATGATGTCCTATGACCTGTCACAGGTATGCTATGCAGTGTGAAATCATCCGTACTGTCATCTACATCTGTACTGCTAAAATCTACGTTGATTAAGGTTCATGGACTTGCAGACCATACTCAGCAGGGTAATAGTGCAGTGCCTTCCATTATGACTGGCATCTCCACTTTGTGGGTTGTGATGACTGTTGCTGTGCTCCATTCAGTGTTTTCACAGACTGACATGAACCTATGTTTTACATGGTAGTGTATGTGTAGAGCAAACTGTTTTGCCATATGTGTATGATACGACCAGGGATGTGGACAGGTCACATGCAGCCTGAGTGCACCTTGTACCATCATAATTATGGTTACAGGGTTTCTGTAGTGTTCATGAATATGTGATTGTGTACCTGTTGGGGGGAGCAGTCAGTTTATATTATCCAACACCCTATCTGCATTGCATATTCATGCTCAGCACTTGTTCAGAACATGTAAGCACTTCATGAGCTACTAATTACTATAGCACCCATTCCAACTCGTTTCCTACAAGTACACTGTTTGTCCTTACATTTCCAGCTTGCTTACAGTACAACAGCTGTTGTACACACGTACCTCACATATCTTGTGAGACATGGTTGAATATACAGGCATGTCCAAGTGTCAATTACCAGTGTTATTGCCTGTCTATATGATGAATATGGCAAACATGAGGCAATATAGCAATTGTCTCATGTACATAGTTAATGCTCACCTCCTAACATACGACACTACAGCCTGTGAGAGATGCACATATGTAGCCATGCTGGGGGTAATGCTCTCTCCAACCCAGACTGAACCTGACATTCATGTGGGGATGTTAAACATTTGCAATACACCCCACTCATCACATAGTCTCACTAGATCTCCAACACCACAGGCCACACATAGTAAGACTATGACATTTGCGGAGCCTCTCCATACTCTCTGTGTAGGCAACAGAGGCAGCCCCCATCACCAAACACACCAATTACTTATAGCCCACAGACTCATGTGTGCCCATCAACTACAGCCAATAGGGTGTTATAACATACCCAACACACTAGTCATAGGTGACTCTGTAGGCAGTCACACTGATGTCCCACTCAGCAGGCTACACAAGGCGATAGTCGCTTTCATCTGGCTGTCAGGTAACAGGATCCGCAACATAACCTATGCACTCATGCCACTTCTCGCCAGATACAATTTGACTGTCATTCTCCATGTTAGTGTGAATGCCCTGAGATGTAACTTCCTGGACTACATGTACAGGGACATGCAATAGCTCTCTGATCTTGTAGCCCAGGAAGGTATCGCCAAAGCCCTGAGAAGCATTCTGCATTCATCCAGACTGATACCACTGTACAACGACTGAATGTTTCACTTCAACAGTTGCCTATGCTTCTGCTGTCATTCCACAGGCATCCAGTATCTGTCTGCTTTGAATGACATGGTCGACAAAACACGATGCTTTGGCACAGATGACCTGCACCTGTCGGCCCTGGGATTACGGATGACATCTAAGGCTCTTTCTGCTCCTATACTGCCTGTCTTGGACACGTTTCCAATAACATATTCACCACCAGAACAGGAACAGACAAGCAAAACCTGAGGGAAATGTTACTCAATGCTTGACATCTTCATCTCTAATGCACTCAGGCAAGGCACTCCTTGTAATGGACCACTTCGATATCTCTGCAGTGACTGGGACCTGCTTCTCGGCTCCAGAGAGCACCCCTGCACTGACAGGTTATACGCAGACCACACCTTTCAGTCATGTAACCAGGACCGGAACACCCACGGCGGAGGTGTGTCCATATTTCACAAGGATGTACGCACCTCCAGGCTTGTTGCTTAGCACAATGCATCAGAGGTAATCCAAGTGCAACTAACTGTGGCCAGAACTGCTATACACATTGTAACTTGCTACGGATTCCACACCATACCCCACGGTTAACGGCCCTCATTTCTTGGTGTACTGAACAGTAGGGTTCAGACAGGAACTACTGATGTGAGACTGACACTACCCCACACTTAACTGGGATACTTACTCATGTACCGACACATTAGGCCAACGCTTTCTGGGATTCATAACCTCCAATCAGCTGGATCAACCTATACACACCACCACCAAGGCCAACAATATCCTAGACATGGACATTACCAACATGTGACTGGTGTTCCACACCTGGGGTTATCCCCTCGTTGGTCATTTCTGAACGTATGCTAATCACCCTTGTTATTCACATCCCGGCACCACACCATTCACGAAATACACAGTACAATATTTCTACAAGGCCAACTTCAGACTTCTTATAACAGCGGTAGTAAATGTCATGACACCCGTGCAGATGGACAATATAGTTACAAACTCTGAAACATACACAACTACACTTCATTAGCACTTACACAACTGCATGGACCATGCTATCCCAAACAGAGCCATGATGGTACCCACCAGATAACGGACGCCACTCTGGGGGTCCGGTTCCATGGACATAATGTACAACAAAAGGAGGGGGCTGTTGCAAAGTGGAGTGCAATCCCATGGGTGGGGGTAGCTCCCTGGTCAGCCTCAGTAGGAATCCGGGATCCCTTATCACATCTTCCCAAGCTAACTACGCAAACATTACTGCGACACATTCCAAGGACTACCACAAAGCGTTATGGAGGTATGTCAGTACTCTCGATGGCAATACCCACATCTTCTCTGACATATGAAGGTTAGGCAGGAACATTACAGAAACAACTGATATTGGCAACATCCTGGCAGATAGGTTCAGTGCTAACTTTACACCCCTCTCACACCCTACAGGGCCCAAATCTATACAGGAACAATGCAGAGTCCCTGCGGTTGCAACTATGCAATTCCAACCTGCACTCTCTAAGGCCTGGAACACAGACTCCATGTCACCGTCCAACATCCCAGGCTGCGATTTACACAAACCTCAGAACGACATGGCTCCCCACTTGGCCACCAAATTCACTAATAGCCTTGTATCAGGCATTGTGGCCCCTGAATGGTGCACAGCAACAGTTATCACACTCCACACAGGTGGCGCCACAATGGACCAGAGGGACTATTGCCCTATACGCCTGACTGGACTGTTCTGCAAGGCTATGGGGCACATCATCATGAAAGTCATTCACAGAGACATTGGTGGGCTCCAAACCTTTGATACCACCCAGGTTGGATTTGTTAGGGCCAGACCATGGCTCCTACACCTGGTGGACTCCTTTGATACAGTTACCAAGGTAGTAGATGACGGTAAGGAGGTCCACACAGCCTACGTTGTCCTCTCATTGGCTTTCAGCACCGTTCCCCATTCTGGTACTGACAACATACACATCCACCTGCACATCGACCCCTATGTCTCGAGATGTTATGCAAAGTGGCTCACGGACAGGACCCACACAGTGAGGGTAGCATACTGTAGTACCTACTGTAATTCAGTTACAATTGGCGTACCCCAGTCCTCGGTCATAGGGCCCCTCATGTTTGGTATATGCTTCCCTGAGGTACAGGCTAGCACAGAGGGACTTTCCCTGAATAGGTTTCCAGATGACTGCAAACAAGGAGCCATGATTGATTCACCAGCTGATACATACACCCTCCATAAGGGTGTCACTGTGACGGATACCTGGTGTCAATAACATGGCCTCAAGCTGCATGACACAAGGTGCATAGACATCCCCTTTGGATTACACCAATCACCGACTGACTATCACATAGGTGGTAGTCCCCAACATGCATGAGACATTATACGGGATCTTAGTACACACGTATACGGCACCCACTCCTTTGATAACCATATTGCCAATGTGGCGTGGATATCCTTCTACATGGCCACCCTAACCTGTAATGGGTTTGTAGCTGGAACAAAGGCACCCATTGTACCTCTATACTCCTGACATATGAAACACATTCAAGGGTACAACACCCATTTTGGGGTGTACCTTACGGAACAGCAACGGCTTTAAACACCACAACATTAACACACCAAGAGGATTATTGACCTCCAAAGGATGACATATGCAGCATAACTACAGAAACCACAACTGTACACATTTGCATACTGTATACTCAGAGGTGACCTCTGCTGAATATACAAGGCCCATGTCTACAACAATATTGATGGATATACTGCACATAAGCAACATAAGCAAAAGCCACTGACAGCAACATGCTCAGGGATATGTACCCAAACGCAACAATGAGTGGGACATGCTTGAGGGATACATTCCTGAACTGGACACTCACCATGCTTTGGAACATGATTCCTATGTGCATCAAGCAGAGACCCTCACTAGCACTCTTCATGCGATACCTCGATGGGTGGATGGGAGACAGACATGTATGCCAGGGATCACTGCCGTGGCTGTACTGTACACAGGTGCAGGTAACAAATGGCTCTGCTGTTCACAGGCACAGGACACTACCCTAGGGAGGTGCTGCCAGTGAAAACACTGTAGTTGGGCTTACAAATGGACTTGGCTAGACAGCATAGTACCTAACTATGAACCTGTGAAGCTATTACATGTCCTTTGTGCATGGATAATTGAGTAGCTCTTCCATTTCAATTAGCTATCATGCTGTTACACTGTCCCATGACTACAAGCCATATGTATCCTGTTATTATGTATTGTACATGCCAATAGTCATACCTTTTGTTTGCATGATATAACAGTATTGCTATGTAAAATATCTGACATATCTACCTACAATACTGTACATTACACATGTTTTAAACATTATCCCATAATGCAAAGCATAACTGCACAGCAGGACCACCTTAGGCATGTTATTCTTGTTATATGCCCATACATATGCCTACTGTAACAGTATATCAACATATACTATCCCCTGTTATGGCACATACTTGTTGGACAAACCCTACCACTGACAGCAGCTGGTGTGGAATTGTTGTGTTTAATGCCCTTATGTAGCATCCCTTGTGGTGTATGAGATGTTTACCTTGTGGCCCACAGCAGGACACACAATTTCTACAAGCGTTACTATGCTCAACAAGACATCACTACATAATACCTTCTCCCACTTTATGCATTGCGTACACTTTAATTAATACAGAACAGGCACTACATACACTAACATACTGAGTGTTCTACATACCTTGTTAGCGTTCCGAGTCTTCGTAGATATCTGTCTTACTCCTTTCCTGTTTAAATGGTTCTATGGTATGAGCATACGGTTTGAATGTATGGCAAGCCATCCTTTTATACGTAGATACCTGTAACATGTGGTATCCTGCCACCAGTTGGTGTTCCTGAGTAAATTATTACATGCACATCAGCTGTGCAGCTACTCCATTCGCCAATTACATGGCAACAGTGGGGTATAATTGAATACTCCACTTTGGTGTTGGCCTTTTGCCCTACCTTTGAGGGAGACAGCCTGTATGTGTTTTGTTGTGAGGAATTGCAACTGCTATTTGGGGAGACACAGATATTTTGAATTCATGCCCCCCGTGGATTGTGTGTGACGGCTAGAGTATGTGGTTCTACATGTGAGTATAGCTGTTATCACAACCATCTGATACGGGACCATTGCAAACAAAACCTGTAACATCGGCGTCTGTTCCATTATACAACAGCAACGATTTCACATGGCGCCATTACAAGTGTGTCTCTCACAAGGTATGTTAACGCTTCTGCAGATGTCATTGAGTGAGTGGATGTTTGTGATATTATTACAGTCTGTATTGCAATTGTTTCAGGTGTGGGGGAGATGTAGGTGGGTGTACATAGCATATACAGGTTTGTGGGGACTGTATTTATACATATTTCATATGTGTGTGTGGGCTCCATCCCTAATTGAAGACCTATCATTTAGTAGACTAAAACTATGGTTGTTGCAGGCTTATTCATTGAGCCATTGTTAATTGGTTCCTATATAGCATGCAGGTGAGGTTGATACTTCAGTCCCTCCGGAAATACATCGATATGTAAGGGAATGTTACTACATGAAAGCTGTCTTGTGCATTTCTGTCACAGATATTTGCACTCATTGCAGTTGTGTTGGTGACTGACCCTCTCTGGCTTGGGTTGCCACCTTTTCAAATGGCCATAGTGGGACATTTGCAGGACATACATCGGTGTTTAGAGGCTGACACATACCCACGGTCAGTACACAGGATAGAACGTACTTTTATCCTAAATGCATCCTTATTTTTTTAGCACTTTAGCTACTTATCATGTTTTTTGTAACATTTACATATTTTAGATACAGGAATAACTATTTAATGCAACTATTACATAATATATGGGACATAATTATGTCCTACAATCTCAGACATTTGCCCCTTTTAATATTTGTTGTCAGGACACAACTGCCCAAGGAGGGACTGTCCCTCTCAAAGTGGGACAGGTGGTAACTGTATGCCTAAGGCCAGCTATGACCACACCTACCGTAATAATCTACCTCCAAGTTAGCAGTAACAGATACACGATGCAAACACACACACACATTACAGTCCCATGGAAATGCACATGGCACCCTCAACACACACTTACACAGACTACAGCAATCACAAACACACTTGAACACAGTACCTACCTGGACCGCAGCACCAGCAGCGATAACTAAATGTCCCTTAACATCGTGATAATAACACTCGCAGTTCTAGTGTTCTGGTACTGTGGTCTTTCAGTCTTTAAGCCTCGTGATTACGCGTGTCGGTATGTAAAACATTCAGTAGTTGGCAGTATCCTATTTATTTGTACCTCCATGGTTGTGTACATGTCGTTAACCTATCTATATATTTGCAGATATAGGTGAATCCGTATATATCGACATATATGTCTCTATCACCCTTTCTATCTCTCACTCTCTCTCTCTCTATACAAATATATATATATATATATATATATATATATATAGAGAGAGAGAGAGAGAGAGAGAGAGAGAGAGAGGGAGAGTAAACACACCTTTCGTTGTGTACATGGCGGTGTATACTGTTTCCTGAACTCCACATGTTTGTGTTTTAACCTGTCACAATACACACCTGCCGTTGGTGCATCTCGGGTAGCTTAGTGGTAGGTGATTGTGTACATGGTTGCGTGTTCTACTCCTGGCAGTGGTCGTTTTACCTTTCAGAGCAGGCCCTATTAGTATAGGGGTGAATAATGCTGGTTTCACCTGTTCTGGACATTGTTGACCGTGATCTGTGTGATATTCAGCAAAGCTTAGCTCTGTTTCGCACATATCCGTATAGTCATGTTTAAACGACACTTACCAGCACTTGCCAACGCATAAACTTGCTAACATGTGCTAAACCTGCTCTGATGACCTGCATCCAACATCCATTATTCGTGCCTTCGAGATTACCACTTGGGCATCTGGGATTTGTACAAGTGTTATGGTGTTTTGTATGTGGACTGTACTACGGCTGTTCCTCCATACTGCAATCAAATGTGTAACTCAGTTAATTTACATATGGATGAGACCTATTAATGGTATGTCCAATTGATGTTTAATGGATGTGCTCCAGCATTGGGAATCTATGTCACAGTGAGCTACACACTATAATATGCTACACCTTCACACAACACAGTGGAGCATGCTGGGGTGACAGATACCTGTCATGGGTACTCCCCATGCTTTGGCACTACGTCCCTGATTACATTATATGGAGCCCTTCATTAACACACCAGGGAATCCATATAGAGTGTGTGGGAAACAGTGGTTACACACATGGATCCCACAATTGGCTCTGCTCCACTGAAGGACAGTTGGTTAATCGATGTGGTGGCGACAGCAGACACTGTTTGCCTCGGCTGATGAATGGCCTCTGACAATCGGGCATGTACCTACCGATGTACCTAGGAACCTATACATACAGTATCAACATATGCTCTAGGTTTGTGTACTGTTCAGGTGTTGACTTTCCTTGTTCCAATAGCTGTTGTGTGTGCAATAGTTGAGGGTTGCCTATGTAGGATTCACACAGTATGCCACCTATACATTACAATGTACAGGTGGTCGTGTGTGTGTGTGTGCCATCCAGTCTACTGTGTGTGCAGGTGAAGAAATGTGTCAGTCCATAGGGGCCTACACTGTCAGTGCTATACGTTCCCTCTTTGCCAAGGCGTGGGCATATTGGGCACACCTCCGTCTGCCTACTGAGGCTGGCACAGGGTGTTCGTGGTCTGAATCCCTCTGTGCCTGTGATGGCCTTGGCAACTGCGATGGGCTGTGAGGGCCTTCACCATTATGTCCCTGCTGCAGCTGTTTCTGCAGGATAATATTATGTAGCATGGCACATACTATGAAGATGTGGGCACAAGTGCCTGGAGAGTACCGCAAGGCTCCACCAGATATGTCCAAACAATGGAACTGTGATTTCAGCATCCCAAACACACGCTCTATGATGATTCTGGTTTGTGCATGTGCCTCATTATGGCATTCTTGCATGGGTGTGTGTGCATTTCTGATGGGAGTCATCATCCACGGCTCCAGTGCATAGCCAGCATCCCCCACAAGGTGGCCATATGGGATGTCCCCCCTGACAAATACCTGATACAGCTGTGAAGCATGCCAGATGTGGGAGTCATGGTAGCTTCCAGGGCTGACAGCACACACATCCGTGATAATGCCCTGGGCATTGCACATGACCTGGCAGTTGATGGAGTGGTATCCCTTGCGGTTTATGTAGCACCTACCATGCTCACTGGGTGGTGACTTGATATGTATGTGTGTGCAGTCTATCGCACCCAGTACCTCCGGGTAGTGTGCCACATGGTGGAAGAGATGCATATTGCTGGCCAACTCCTCCTGAGTTCGGGGGAAGTATATATGCTCATTGGCATGTGATAACATGGCATCCAGGAACTGGTGGAGTACCCTGGATGCTGATACCTGTGAGATCCCCATGATATCTCCAGTTGGTCTTTGAAATGTACCTGTGGCTAGTATTCTCAAGCTTACACATACCTTCATGTCCACTGGGATGGGTTCCCCTCTGTTGTTTCTGGATCTCAGGCGTGGCTGGCACAGCTCAACTATTTCCTGTAAGATGTCCCTGTCCACCCTCTAATGCTCTACTATCTCCAGATCAAGTAGCCCCTGGTAGGTTACCCTTGGTCTGAACACTCTTCTCCTCCTCCGGGGCCTGTGGTGGTTGTCAGCATCATCCTCCACAACACCCTCAGTCTCCAACACATGGTGATGAATGGCAGCTATGGCAGCTCCCAACAAGTACATTGTAAAAGTTCCCCATCTGTTTACCCCGATGGTGCAGTGTTTGGGAATACACAGGTGTGTGTGAGGTGCCTTCACACTTTATACTATTGTGCTTTGAACACTGATGATGTCATAGGGTGTGTATGTACAATCGGAGCTGCAGGGTATCTTATGTGTTTTACCACAGGTACTGCTATTGTGGTGCCTTTGGTGTTGAATTACATTTAGCTGCCATGGATTACCTCTTGCCCTTCCCTTAACATTCCTTAACATTTCCCCTCCAATTTTCTGGCATGCATCCAGCAGCCTGCTTTCTTTTGTACTTTCCAAAACCTGGATTTTCTTGCGAAATGTGTTCTATGGCCGATCTACTGCAGGTTTGCTTTGCTCTGCGGTGACAGTTCTCTTTTCTTTGCAATCCGACACCTCCCCTATCCTGTTCTGCAGGTTGCTGCTAGCAGCCTTGTTAGCTGCTGTCAAATGCCCTCTGTGAGTTAATAGGTGTTAATTGCTCAGTTGTACTCCAATTACCCTACTGCGGCATTTCCTTATTTTCTTCCCCTAACCTTCCTGTTTGAGCTGTGGTGCGCTGCGTGTGCGTCCACTTACCGGGTTTCGGGCACATTTTCATCCACGTACACATGCGCTTTCGGGCACCATGTGTGCTCTCAGCTAAACAATGCTATACCTACATCCCCACCCCTATCCTGTGGCTTTGCTTAGCAACGGGCAGCCTGGATTTGCATTGCTCCAATGTGCTTACAGCTATGGTGGCACACCCCACTGCTGATGTCATGTATACCTCCAAACTACTCCTCAGTGTTGTAGCGCTGTGCAGTATGGTACATCCTTAGTCCGGCAGGATGTTTGCGATTCACTATTATTTGCCTCATTTGCATGGCATTGACTACTAATTCATAGTTACCATGCCGAACACTGTCACAGACCCTTAGCAACCCTTGCAGCTTGGTTGTGGTGTACCATGCATACCATTGACTATTATGGTGAAATCATGATTTGTATTACATTGCGATTCATTTGTATATATTTTCCTTGTGTTCCCGTTTGCGCACACATGCCCTGCGGTTGTACTTTGCGTTACTGTGGACATGACATTAAATGTTATTTTTTAGGTGTTGTGCATCTTTTCTTATGCCACTGGCTGTATATTTAGCCATTGGCATATGTTAACTTTGTAATACATGAGTCTGGTCCACTTTCATAGCTCCGATGTTCTGTTTGGCAAAATGTAAACCGTTTTTTTTTTTTTTTTTTTTGGTTTACATTTCTGTAGGATTACGCTACGCCTGCACCACTTCATGAATCACTATGTACCTTCATTTGCATGCTGCAGTATTGTGCATGGGGTGATTAGCATACCTAAGCCGAGAGCTGCGCAGATCTGGTGTACGCTGGTAGTGCACGTGGAATTGAATCGTACCTGAATCACTCGGCGGCCATATTTGGCATTATACCGCCTACGCTACGCATGTGCCTGGTGCAAGCTTCATGAATCCCGGGGTATATCTTGTCTCTAATTTCTGGATATCACCTTTGACCCTTTCTTCGTTTTCACCTTTCACAGTATGACAATATGTAAGTCCATCTGAACCACAGTGGATAGTACTTACAAGTGTTCTTTTTTAATCAGTACCCTTGGCTTGCACTGTTTACATTTCCTGTTCTGCATGTACAGACTAATAAACTTCACAGGCATTAAGTAATGTTTTGTCATCTATTGCAACATGACCTACAATAAGATGTAGTGTGTCTATGTTTCTGCCTTCATCATACATACATACCACAACTCCATATATGATATTTGTGGCTGTTTACAGTTCTCACATACCAGGTATCTCACTCATATGTTCCCAACCTGCAGTATACTGCAAACCAGGATACCCACAGGTCTGCATTTCATCTTTTTCTCAGGATCCTCTGCAGACATTTTTGCACCAAAAAAAGAACGCTCCAACTGATAAAAATGAAAAAATGAGCCACACTGCTGAAATCCACAAACAAAATCCTTTACTGCAAATACCCAGTAAAAAACAGGTAAATGTAAGCGCTTTCATAAGGCACAATGACCAAACTTCATCAGATCAGGGTCTGATGAGGTTTGGTCATTGTGCTTTAAAAAAGCGCTTACATTTATGTTTTTTACTGGGTTTTTATAGTAAAGGATTTTGTTTGTGGAGTTCAGCAGTGTGGCTCATATCCTCTGCAGACATCCTAGGCTTATGCTATATTCTAGAGCAAAAAAAAGGTTTTATATAGATTGCTGTGAGAAAGACTTCAATTTGTTTTGATCAGATGCTGTTAAAACTCAATAGACCTGTACATAGTCAAAAAAATGTTCTATACCATACCCATTCACTGACATAACAAACCCTAGCAACATTATACCTTTGAGTAAATCGCAAAAGCCCTTTTCAATGCTTGCATTTTTTGTAAAAGTAACCACTGCATTTTGCGTCATTATTGCTCCAGTAGGTCCAGTTTGAAAGTATCATATCTCCAAACCAGTCCACAAGAATGAGTCTTTTCCTCCTTGTAGCCACCCTCATTATAAAAATACCTTGCTATCTTTATCATGTTTGTCAGCATCCACTTAGGAGGATAAAATGTCTGTGGCTGTGTCCATTCACTGTTTATGAAAATCTTCCTCAGTTTTCTCCATACTAATAACATTTCACTACACTTCTGTCTCTTCTTAGACATTACTTCTCTTTACACCTAGTGCATGTAGAAGCACTGATTCATTCCATTTCTGTTTTGTTGAAATTGTCCTATGTTAAAGTACCCATGCTGTATGGATTATTCATATTTCAATCAAGCTGTCCTGTGACTAGTTAAGATTACAATTCACAGGCCTGAGCATATGTGCAAAACCATTTAATTCTGGTCTTCTTGGCCTCTGGGAATGAATTCGCATGTGTTAGCTGATGTGCATACCTGAAAGACGCAGTTATTTCTATTCCATTATATTGGCTTTTTTATAAAATGTGTAGACTTTACCATCAGAATAAGACCACAGCTGAATCACTCATGTAGTACATCACAAAGAGATATACTAGTCTCTAAGCCTATTGTAAATGCAATATAGTCAGTTCAGTATAGTACAATATACAAATTAAAAATGTATACTGTATTCCAGTGGGCATGTAACTACAAAATATGATGTATCAATTCCTTATGACATTGTATACCAACTTGGGCAGTGTAGCTACTGATCAATCACACAACTTGATCCAAAAATACCTGCCATGTAGAATATTACACAGATTATCTAAAATGCCAACAGCACTTCATAAAAGTGATGGACATACTGAAGAGTGACTAGTGTGCAGGTAGAATGCAGATACAAGCACTAGTATTTACATATGCAGCTTCATTGAACATGATTTTAGCCTTGCCATTTTGCAGTTGGAATGAGAGGTTATACTGAGTGGCTCTTGGAATGCTGTGCTGATGGCCAGATGTCTGCCCTTTCCATTTCCCGATCACCTTTCATACAGAGCTGTAGCCTTCAATCACCTCTGCCCTTTGCACTACACATACACACTCCTTCTCATTTGGGTAGCAGCAGCTAGCTAGCAGCTAGCTAGCAGCTAGGAAATAAAAATGGTAAAGAAAGGAGGCTAGGGTTTGTGGTAACTCTCAGAACTGCATTACTGGACCAACATGGGTTTTACAACACAACACTTGTATGCATATGTGTATAGTCACTGTGGATGTATGCTGTATATATTAGCTGAATTATAAAACTTATATTGGTCTAATGGAAAGTCTATCAGATTATATTTGTGTTACAGTGTTTTCTATCAGAGGAATAGCATTGAATTTATCATATTCAGGTCCCTCACAATATTTTTTATAAGTTATAGTTTTCCTTGTCATGTTTTTGTTGTCCCATTGTGATTTCTTCAATTGACCTTGCTCTTGTTCATGTTTTGAGCATCATAATTATGGCAGATAACATATGATGATATAAATCTCATACTAAAAATGAATGCTTTGCCTAATTATTGTCATCAACTGTGCTCTCTCTCTCTATATGTGTATATATATATATATATATATATATATATATATATATATATATATATATATATATATATACATACACACACACACACATACAGTTCCACTACTCACATCTGAAAGACAGAATGAAAGATAGAATTTTAAGTTTTCACAAGTTGCCCTTAAAAAATAAATGGTTTATGGTTAGTGCACAATGGCTGCTATCAAGATAAATACAAGAAACTACAGAGTTTGTTTTTGTCATCCAGTTAGTACTTCTGAATGGCTTATGATTTACATCTTGTGAGTCATTTATTAGCCAGCTAA